>NC_091811.1:42239393-42542424 GCF_041296235.1 Equus asinus | reverse complement strand
AAGTAAGCCTTGTTTTACTTAATAAAGGCCCCACAGCACAAGAGCAGTAATGCTGGCAATTCAGATATGCCAAAGAGAGCTGAAAAGTGCTTCCTTTAAGTGAAAAGGTGAAAGTTTTCAACTTAATACGGAAAGAAAAAATATCATATTAAACTTTATCATAGGTATGTACATATGGGAAAAAAACATACTTTAGGTAGGGTTTGGTTTCTGAGGTTTCAGGCATCCACTGGGGGTCTTGGAGTGTATTCCCCATGGATAAAGGGAATATTGTACATAATATTTTAATTATATTAAAGATGAAACTCCTGATATGTGTTTACTGCCTGCTGATTTGGTGTCAGTCACTGGTGTAAGCATAGTTTACATTGCTGTCGGACCCCCTTAGTTGATGGGGTGCGCTAGCCAGTGTGTTCAGGCACACCATGTTCGGTATATCATTACAGGCTTTAGAGTTTTGTAGGTCAGCCCATTGCTTTATCTCTTTTAATTAATAGACTATTTTTTAGAATGATTTTAGGTTCACAGCAAAATTAGCAGGAAGTTTCCCTATATTCCTTTCCTCCTTCTCCTGCCCTCCCCCGCCACACACAGCCTGGGATCAACATCCCACACCAGAGTGGTGCATTTGTTACAATCGAATAAACCTCCACTGACACATGATTATCAATCAAAGTTCATAGCTTACATTAGGATTCGCTCTTTGTATTGTATGTTTTATAAGTTTTGACAAATGTATGACAGCATGTATCCATCTTCAGAGAATATCATACAGAACAGTTTCACTACCTTAAAAATCCTCTCTGCTCTTCCTATTCATCCCTCTCTCCTCCCAAACCTCTGGCAACTACTGATCTTTTTACTGTCTCCATAGTTTTGCCTTTTCCAGAATAGCCTATAGTTGGAATCATATAGTATGTAGCCTTTTCAGACTGACTTCTTCCACTTGGTAATATGCCTGTAAGTTTCCTCCATGTCTTTTCGTGTCTTGATAGTGTAGAGGAGGAAGACATTTCCTCTTCCCAAATGTGGGTTCGTCTGGCCGGAGAACGAATTAGATTCACATGAGACAGAATAGCAAGAGAAAATTAAACAAAGATTTATGAGGAACCATGGCCCAGGGCCTTTCTTCCCAAAGGAAGAAAGGGCATCGAAGAAGTGGGGTGCACAGAGTGGTTATATAGCCCCAAACAGGGTGTTTCACATGCGATTGAAATGTCCCCCCCCCCGCAATAGTCACAAGATTGTCCTGTTGGCACAGTGCTTGATGGACACAGCTGGTAGTGGTCTGCTATCTCGGTGGGCATAGCAGGAGGCAAGTCGATTGTCTGAGTGCAGCAATCAGTTCCTAGCCTAAGGAAAGATGCTTAATCCTTAAAGAAATGCCACTGTTGGGAGGGGGAGGGAAGTCAGTTACAGGAGGTTACCAGAGAAGCACAATAAAATGCAGATTTAAGTCCTTGCTTTCCCCATTGATTAAGAGTTTCTAGAGAGAAGGTCATCTCCTTTCTTCTTCCTGGTACAGAGAGGGAGGCACCTTTTACAGATAGAGATTTACCTTACAAATGTAAACGTGTCCTAAGGAAGGGCAAGTTCCATTCCTCAGAGTCTCCTTCCCTGTCCCAGTTTATCAAAAGCAATCAGCCTCAAATAATCCTGATGCCAAAGAGACATATCTTGGGGTGGCCAATTCCAGACCCCTACAGTAGCACATTTTTTTTTTTTTTAATACTGAATAATCTCATTGTCTGGATGTACCATCGTTTATTTATCCATTCACCTATTGAAGGACATCTTGGTTCCTTACAAGTTTCAGCAATTATGAACAAAGCTGCTATAAACATCTGTGTGCAGGTTTTTGTGTGGACATAAGTTTTCGCCTCCTTTGGGTAAATACCAAGGAGCATGATTGCTGGATTGTACTATAAGAGTATGTTTAGTTTGTAAGAAGCTGCCCAACTGTCTTCTAAAGTGGTCGTACCATTTGCATCTCTACCGGCAAAGAATGAGAGTTCCTGTTGTTCCACATCCTTACCAACATTTGCTGTTGTCAGAGACCATCATTTAAAAAACTTTTTCTAATCTCATGTTAAGATTTCCAGAAAAGGGGCTGGCCCCGCGGCCGAGTGGTTAAGTTCACGCGCTCCGCTGCAGGCGGCCCAGTGTTTCGTTGGTTTGAATCCTGGGCGCGGACATGGCACTGCTCATCAGACCACGCTGAGGCAGCGTCCCACATGCCACAACTAGAAGAACCCACAACGAAGAATACACAACTATGTACCGGGGGGCTTTGGGGAGAAAAAGGAAAAAATAAAATCTTTAAAAAAAAAAAAAAAAAAGATTTCCAGAAAAGAGTCAAGAGTCAAAAGCCAAGGATCGATTAATATTCTTTTCCTTTTTTTGAGAGAGAGAGAAAGCAGGAGGCAGGGAGGGGGAGGTGTGGGTGGGGTGGACTAAAGGAAGAGTGGAGGGAGAGCAGGGGAGGGGAGAAGAGGAGATGGAAGGAGAGAGTTCTTCCCTTTCCTTTTGTAATATTTCTTAGTTGTGAGGTTTCCCTGGAAACTTCTAGACCATTCCAGGAAGAGAAAAGGTACTCACAAAATTAATAACTATGAAGAACTGTTTGAAGATGATGGGCGAGTAACAAGTGTCTAGATTTTTGGTTCTGTGTTGGCAAATTTAATATGATTTATTTTGCAATGAAGGATTAGAACTATAAACTTGACTTCATGTTCACTTCTACTTGCTACTTTTTTCTTTGTTTTAATAGCATTCAAATCAGATAAGAGACTTTCGCTGTAACTTATACCAGCATTCAAGACTGATTAAATAACATATATTTTGAATTCATTACATTGCATCCTTGACTTTTTGGAAAGTTACTGTCATTAAAATAATTAAGAATAAAAATAAATTCATAATTTCACAAACAATATAAATCATTTTGCAATCTCCTTTTAACATGAATGTGTAATTTTTACAGTACTCAAATTCTAAATTGTACTTATGGGAGGAAGTTGGCGAAATGAATAGAAAATATTGGCTTTGGAAAACTCAAGTAGTCGGGACACCTATTTCCCACCTGGGACCCAGGTCAAAGCACTGTCTTTGGCAGGCTCAAGGGCCCTGCAGGCAGGTGATGGTTTGTGAACTTCAAGAAGCCTGGAGTTTTCACTTGGTGATTCATAAATCTGCAGACGTGTAAAAAGGGGTTACTGTGGGTTCATGAATTAAAAGTGTCAGTGGCATCTCTTTAATTTCTACTAATAAAAACTAACAAATGAAGTCACTGATAATTTTGTACTCTTTTTAAATTGGACCAATGTGGTAGTCTCTGAATTGGGTGAACACACAATGAGTTGGAAGTCAAGATCAGAGGAGGGGCCAGCCCTGTGGTCTAGCGGTTAACTTCGCACGCTCTGCTTTGGTGGCCCAGGGTTTTGCTGGTTCAGATCCCGGGCACAGACATGGGACCACTCATCAAGCCATGTTTAGGCAGCGTTCCACATAGCAGAACTAGAAGAACCTACAACTAGAATATACAACTATGTGCTGGGGAGCTTTGGGGAGAAGAAGAAAAAAAAGATTGCCAACAGATGTTAGCTCAGGGCCAAAATCTTTAGAAGAAAGAACAAAAAAAGATCAGAGGCGATGAGAATAACACACTTAGGACTTGGATCCTCCGTTAAGTTATTGGTCAGCTTAACAGTGATTTTAAGTGTTATAAGGCTTTAAATTGTTTTTATTCTCATATATTGTTCACTTTATATCAATAAAGGGTAAATAGCTTAAGTCAGAAGAAAAAGGAATGCAGGTGCTAAAATGCAAAAAAAAAAAATAAAAATGTTGAGGAGTGAAAAAATAATCCTTCATTTTCACCTAAAGATAGTATTTCTCAGATCTTTACTTTGTGTCCATCAGATCAAATTCTTACTCAAACTTCAGGAAATCTCTTGCACTTCAAAAAAACAGTGTTAAAAGGAGAAAGTATAATATTTATAGACAATTTGGTTTTTTGTTATTTGAGAATAAACATTTTCGGTAACAGCAATGCATTACTTGAAGATGAATGTTATTTTTTTAAAAGGCTATAATTCTCTCTTTTAAAACATTGTTAAAAATAATTCATAAAATTTAATTTTGTAAGTATGATACCAATAAAACTACTGACACTAATTTAGCTAAAAATACACAAGTCCCTTTGGCAGAAAAATTTAAAACTCTGATCAAGGGTGTGGAAGATAATTTGGATAAATACGTGACATTCCAGGCACTTGGATGGGACAACTTAATATTGTAAAAAATAGTGGGGCAGGCCCAGTGGCCTAGTGGTTAAGTTCGGTGTGCTCTGCTTCAGTGGCCTGGATTCAGGTCCCGGATGCAGACCTACGGCACTCATTGGTGACCATGCTGTGGTGGCGATCCACATACAAAACAGAGGAAGATTGGCGCAGATGTTAGTTCAGGGCAAATCTTCCTCAAGCGAAAAAAGAGGAAGATTGGCAACAGAAGTTACCTCAGGACGAATCTTCCTCAGCCAAAAAAATATATATATTATTTTTTAAATATTATAAAAATGTTACTTCTCCCCAAATTAATTTTAAATTAACGCAATCCCTATCAAATTTCCAGTTGGATTTTTGAAGCAGTTAGTAACCACAGTGTAAAATTTAGTTGGAAGAATGAAGATCCATGAAGAACGAAATCATCGTTAACAAGAACTGCGGAAGCTTGACCTCCCAAATTGCTCTACTTTTTGTAATGATTTTTCTCCTGCACTGTATGTACATCCACATACATATATAAATAATAAAAGCTAATAATACACTCTTGTTTGAAGAAAATAGCATCTTAGATTTTTTTAAAGTATTTTAAGCAAACCATTTCACTAGAAGCTTTCAGATATGATACATTAATCATTATGAAAAAAAGATATTTTGACATATGCCATAACTTATAATCAGAGCATGCATTGTGACGAACTTCAGCTTTGCTAATGAGGCGAATACTATTCTGGCCACTAGATTCCGCTTGTATGGTGTCTGTATTCGCTTAGCTAAGCTACTATCTTTTGTTTGACTCAGATCTCCTCAGTTTGTTGTAGTTCTGCCTTCACGTTATTAAACAGTGACACTTGACTTTCACATGTATGTGTGAATTGCCACAGCTTTGATTTGCTAACAAGGGCCTACTCTAGTGAGAAGTGTCACTGGATCACGTCCCCAGAAGTATCAAGTTCTCACTTAAACTAATAAAGTGCTTAATTAATGAAGCTGCCAATGGCAATTTCCTTTTGTAAAGCACTGACTGCTCTTAGACCTTTCACCAGACTAGAAAATAACCTTGCTTTTTCCCATTGGAACTCTTTCTCCTAACCTAATAAGTCCACCTTTTAAAAGTCAGATCCATGTACTTACTTTTCTTCTGGTTATGCTCTCTCTTTGGAAAATATGAGAGCGAATGACTTAGGATGTACTTCAGAAAATGTATTAAAACAGAAAAAAAGAACAGAGCAAACGTTGCAGTAGATTCTTTGCTAAAAGTCAGATTTTGTGGTTTGTCTCTTCTGCTCAATAGTAGCTCCTTATCAGGTCAACATAAGACAAATGTGAGCTGCTGTAGAATACGCATGGTGCATTCTTATAGGCACATCCCATTGTCTCTATTCCTCCATCGTTTTTCCCTGCATTGGAAATTTGGAATGGAATTTGTAATTCATGTTAGTCATATAGTCCCCTCTTTAGCTAGGAATTGACAAAGGAAGACTTAGTTTACTTTCAGCCAATGTCATTTTCTTTTATTTGCTGAAATAATTGACAGTTTTTTGAAGAGAATTTAACCTACATACAAGCAATATCAAAAGCTTTAGCCTACTATTATAACTTAAATGCAAAGGTAATAGGAAAACACGAAGTATGAAATGAAAGTTTGAATCTGTCTAGAAATACATTGACTTCTTGTTACTATAACCCAATTAAGCCCCTAATTGACTGGACAGAACTGTGCCTTGTGGATCGGGTGGGTCTCCTATGCTCTCCCACTGCTTCCTGGAGGTCCCCATTCATGGCACTTACCACCTTGCTTGGTTTGGGTGGGCAGGATTTGTGTCTATCCTGTTCAGACTTATGTCCCCACTACCCAGGCAGCATCTGGCCCACAAGAGGCTCTCAGTAAATATTTAGTGACTGAATAAATTTTCTTAAATGTACCTTTTGAAATTTGTTTTTTGAACAGAAACTATACCCTTGGGAAATATCTATGCATAAATGTGGAAGGAGGCTATATATAAATGTGATTATGAGGACTTTCGAGTTGTGTAAGGGTCTGGAAAAGAGAAATATATATATATACTGTCATATGTTGGTGCAATGACTGCATAACAACATCGTGTGCAGTGCATGACTGTGTATATATATATATATAGAGAGAGAGAGAGAGAGATAGCCCAGATTGATTATATTATTCATATGCACATGATAAGTAAAAAGCTGTCACCTGTCTGCTTTCTCATTTCTCCATCACCAAATCACTGGTATATTAAAGATAAAGTTTGAAGCAATTGCCGATTTTGCTCTGACCTTCTTTCCCCATATCCCATTGTATTATGAGATCCAGCTATTTTCCTCATTAGACTATCTCCTGAATATTCCATTTCAATATCTTTCTTATTTAGATTTAATATCCAGAATGCTCTCACAAGCAGGTTTTCCTACTTAAATATGCTGAACCCTAGAAAGTGATGGATGTTTCTGATCTATATGTCAAAGTGAAAAATGAGAGATGGAGCATATTAGGATTCCTATTTATATATGCTTAAGATAGCAACTTGCTGTTAACGTATAAAAAATGTGGTGCTTTATATCATCAGCATAATGTGTTGATGAAATTGTCAGAAAGGGATGACTATAATCAAGTTAGTAAATATGCACCACAGTAAATATTTAAGGCATTAAATTTTTATTTTAATTGGAATTTTAAGATAAATTATTTTAATAAACTTTTGGGGAAAGATCTGATTTGTCCTCAGCATTCATATTGTAAAAAGTGATTTAACACAGTCGACAAAGCTTGTAAAACCACACAATTCTTTATCCGAGGGAATTAGAGAGGTATTGCAACTAATTAAGCATGATCATAGCACACATTTCTTTTTACACATCTGTTTCTTTCTTTGAATGTATTAAGCAAATAGAAATAAATAATTAAAATATGTAAATACAGACAAGGATTTTGAGGATACCTCTAGGATAAAGATAAATTAATATACGTATACATACGATGTTTTGCTATCCAATGGAAAATATCATATGAGCTAAATAGTTATGGAAATTTTAAGTTTATGACAGGAAATGTGAAGAACATTCTTATTACAAGTCATCCATTATTTCATTTTTTAAAACTTAGTTAAAATTTATACGTATGCAATACCATATATGCAAGAAGCATTTCTAGGCATATTCCTGAATTCCAGCAAATAACGCAGACTTCAAAAATCGTTTTTTGAAAACACACTGAATTTGACCCTACCACAGATTTAAAATTTTAATAAAATATGTGCTGTGAATAAATGTATAGTTGATATTCCTGACCAGTGACAAAGTATGTTACACTGAGCATAAATCAAGTCTAAGATTTTCTTGTATGTAAGATTTTCTCCAGTCTGTCTGAATTTTAAGTATTCTCTCAGTTTCCTTATAAAGGCAAATTTGTTTTATGTTATGTCCTACTTTTTGATTTAAAAATAAGGGTGCCACAGATATATAAGAGTTTGACAAATTTTTAAATGTATAGAAAATTTTTCACATAGTTTATTGTACTTCTTAATTTATGTAACTGAAGAGTGGAAAATTCAAGTTCCTTTACTTCATTTGGACTATGTACCTGGACATTTTACATTACTCATAGGAGAAGTAGTGCTTTGAAGTTGAAAGTATATGATAAACAAGTGGGCCACTCTTCTCAAGGGCCTTGGTTGGGTCTATCTCACATGAAAAATAAGTATGATTGTTTTACTAGCAGAAGTACTCACCTGGATGATAAGTGTGAATGCTACATTTGTTGGATTTTTAAATGTCTCCACCCTTGGGGGCCAATAATTCCTTTAGAGAAGCTATCTCATATGTCGTCATGTTACGGGAGGACTGGGTCATACATTCCTATCTTGTAACCCAGGATTCCATGTTCTCAAGGCTTTTCTTGTCAGCTTGAATTACAAAGGAAAGACAGCACTATGATGTGGCAAACATGCAGATTTCTTCCTGCTCACACTTCAGCAGCCCTGTTTAAATCATGGAGTTGTAGTTCAGCTTTGATTCAGATCTGGGCTGTGCTGTTTGGTGCTGGGATTCTGAACTCCTCTCTTCCATTCAGAATTCTGTTGTGTCCAGGCAGGATTTATTATAAGTCTAGGGTAGGAAGACATTTCCTCTTCCCGCTCTGGGTTCTTCTTGCCAGAGAACAAATTAAAGTCACATGAGGCCAAATAACAGGAGAAAATTAAACAAAATTTTATAACAAGTATACATGGGAGAGACTCAGGCAACCTGAGCAACTCACCAAAATGGCTGAAGCCACCACCTTAAATATCATCTTCAGCTGAAGACAAAGGAGGATATTGGGCGTGGGGGGAGTCAGTTATGGGAGATTACCAGACAAGTGCAGTAAACAAGAGTCAGGTTATTATGCAGATTTAAGTCCTTGCCTTCTGCATTGATAAGAGTTTCTAGAGATAAGGTCATCCCCTCTTTTTCCTGTACAGAGAGGGAGACACCTTTGCAGACGGAGATTTCCTTTACAATGTAAATGTTTCTTAACAAAGGGTAAGTAAACTCTGCTTTTCAGAGTTTCTTTCTTGTCTGCAGTTTTTAAAAGTAACCAGCCCAAAATAATCCTCATGCCAAAGAGACATATCTTGGGGTGGCCAATTCCAGTCCCCCACACAAGGAACCTAGTTCTTGGGAAGCTCTCAGTGGAAATATCACTATATTTGCCAACAGATTGAGTTTCCCTCTTAAGCTGATTAAGAGATTCTTTGGTAAAAGTGTGAGAGACCACAAGTTTATCTTAGGTTTTTTCCTTTCTTGTGCTTTTCATTGTTTGATGTCCACTGCTCCCCCTTCCCCCTCTTTCACTACCAGATTCCAGGCTTCTTCTGATAATAATTAACTAATCCAATCAATTAGTCTAAATGGACTGGTGGAAGGTCCTTTGACTTCTTCTCTCAGGATTCTTCCTTTCCACTTTAAAAAAAGTTAAACTTTCCCTTTCTGTTTTTTTAATTTAAAATTGCTTCCAGTAAAAATACACCTTCTAGCCCTGATAACCCTAAAGCTGAGACCTTCTGGTTGGGAGAAAAATTCTCACGCTGTGGTTTGTTAGTGTGGGGGAAAAACACTAGAAGATACCTTCCTAGATTTCACCACATCTGGAGTTGCTCATTTGTTTCCATGTAGAGTGATTATCCATCAGTGAATATTGATGGGTTAAAAAACGATTATCTTGTGATCTTGGTTAACTTGTGTTGTCCACTAACTAAACTCTTTTTCTCAACCTTACTATGCTGACCCGCAAAGTATTGATTCAAATTTTTGGTCAACCAGAAATAGCTTAAAATACCCACAGAACTAGAAATTTCAAAGTTTGGAAAGGAAAAGAATTAGAATCCATTTTCAATTTCTCTCACCTAGTTCTTCATACCTTTAGTAGGGCATGTAGGATGAGAAAATAGCTGATTTCTCATTGATGTTTGCTTTCTTATGTTAATGTTATAACTCTGATCTTTATTCCAACTCCATGAAACAGATGGGGTATGTATTAAATATGTTTTACAGATGAAGACTCAGAGCTTAAATGACACATGCAGGCTATCACAGCCAGCACAGAGACAGATTAAACTCCAGGCCACCTATATGTGGATCTCACATCTTTCCATTACACAGTAGTACCAGCCACGGCTAATCTTGTGGGAAGACTTTCAAGGAGTGCTTGGCCTCATTGCCCTGTAGAAAAATTCAAGGCCAAAATGATTTATTCAAATTGTGCCATATAAATACATCACATACTGTATCACTTTTCTGGTACCATGAAGGCCATAAGACTCCCCTGTTTTTGTTCCATGGTTCTGGCAGTTAAGTGACTTATCCACTGATAATTTTTCCTTTAAAAAACTTTTAATTAAAACTTACTCCCAAAAAAACTCAACTGGTAAATCACCTATTTGATTTTTAGTGTTTAATATCTCTTGACTTTGAAGGATTTCCAAAAGGAACTTAAGGATTTCCTATTTATTAGTAGTAACAATTAAGCATTTTTAGCGTATGCCAGTTTATTTTGCTAAGCACTATATATACATAAAACAACAATTATACTGAGAGGGATGTGCTAATCAAAAATCTTTCCATGAATTAACTGATTTAACCTCTCAAAACCCCATGAGGTAGGTGCCATTTCTATTCCTGTTTTGCAGATGAAGAGCTACAGCAGAGCGAAATAAAGAACTTTGTCCCAGGACATAGCTAGTAAGTGCTACAAGTGAGATTTGAACCTTGATAACGCGGCTCTAGGGTCCAAGCCATTGATCGTGATATCCACATATTACCTATTACTATATATTCTGCATTAACTTAGATAGTAATCATAACAAACTTATGAGCTAAGATTTATCCTTGCTGTTTTAAATGTGATGGAACTAGAGTTTAGAAAGTTTGGGTAGCTTATCTAGAGTCTTCCAGCTCATACATACCAGAGCTATGGTTGACGCCAGGAGAAAATCCCTACAGTTGGTGCAGAATAAGGAGAGAGAACTGGGAAAGAACAGTGGGGCAGTGCTGGGACTTTCAGTGACCAGCAGGAGAAATTGAATGGGAAGATCAAGTAGACAGAGGGATAGATAAAATAACAACCTGAGTACAGACTGAACTGATGCTCTGACGGCAAGTTAGGATGATGCCAAATCTTTATGCATGAACTTGCTCATTTAGTGATATTATTTACTTGGCTTGAATTTTGCAAAACAGAGGTGAGAGAATGGAGTTTTCCATTTGTTGGGGTTGACATTTGATATAGAAAATTGCAAAGATAAACATTCCCAATTCAATCATGTGATGCAGAGCAGTAGTTTTCTAACAGCAACTTCCATACTCCTGTGTATACATGATGTTTTTACCGGTGGTAGGTGGGTACACATAGTTTTTGGGGGGTTCTGAACAACTGTGTGTATGAGTGTGTGTGCATATGCCTGTGTGCATACCCGTGTGTGGTTATGTGCAGTCTAATGAAGTGTAGCAACCTTTTCTTAGAAGAGCTTTTAAATGAATAAAATAAAATACATAGGACCAAAGAAGAAACTAATTATATCGAAAACTTCTCAACAAAATATTTAAGGGGTCAGCTGGGTGGCGCAGTGGTTAAGTTCGTGCACTCTGCTTAGGAGGCCTGGGGTTCCCAGGTTTGGATTCTAGGCATGAGCCTAGCACTGCTCCTCAAGCCATGCTGCAGGGGCATCCTACATAAAAAACAGGAACAATGGCACAGATGTTAGCTCAGCAACAATCTTCCTCAAGCAAAAAGAGGAAGATTGGCAACAGATATTAGCTCAGGGCCAATCTTCTTCACCAGAAAAAAAAAAAGCAAAAAACAAATTTGTGATATACTAATATATTTGCTTCTTTATTAATGCATTAAATAATAAGACTCAGCATCAGGTCTCATAACCACCATAATTTCAAACTTATGGTGAATTTAAACAATATTATGAGATATATACAATGACTATAATGTGATACAAAAATATCTGAAATAACTGATTTCTAATAGTGATAAAGTGATATGTACTGTGAATACTGCTATGGTTTGTTGCCTACTTTCATAATTGAAGGAAATCCTAAATTTTAGTTAGAATTAGTGAAAACAGCTGTAATTGTTTTCCGTTCAAGTTCCTGGATCTCCTCATCGCATTTGGTTGTTCAGGCTCTTATGTCTCTTATTCTACAAAGGTCTTCCCTACCACCACCTTCCTTTCATGCCATTGATTTGTTGGAGAAATCAGGGTATTCCTTTTGAAGGAAGTCCCCATTCCAGATTTGGCTGATTAACTTCTCCATGGTGGTGTCTTCTATCCCCAATATTTTTTCTGTTCCATTTACTTCCTATAACTTGTCATTGTTTCTAGAGACTCCAGTAGGTTCATGTTCAATAATTTTTGACAGGAATATCTCACAGGTAGTACTGTGAACCTCCTAGGGCATCACATGAGGAGGCAGGTAAGACCGCTGGTTTTCTTACTTTCAGTGATGCTAAGATTTATCGGTGGTATCATATGGTGGCAGACTTTCCTTCACCATAAAGGTCCCCATCAACTTTCACTTTATGTTTTTACTACCCATTAATGATCATTGCCTATATAGATTATTTCAATAGGAGTTGTAAAGTGGGGTCTAATTCTATAACTTCTTGTGCACTTACTAGCTGGGGTTCAATTTTTAAAAAATAACTTTTCATCATCAACTACTTGGAAATCTTATAACAGAGTTTCTATAAGAATGAGAGGCTAATGTGTGATTCTTTCTCTTCAGTTATCAATTGTCAGAGTCATCAATATTCAATTTTTGCTTTGGGAGACACACACATACACGTTATTTATGTATCTGTGTGTCTGTCTATCCATTGAAGTCAGTCAGTCTTTTGGGTGCTCAAATTACTCCATCTAATGCCATTGAGAATCACTTCAAGTTGATACCAGTAAGGTGTGATGTTTTTCTTCATTTTTTAAATATAAGGATGTCCTAGGCTCCTCTTAAATGTTCCTTGCCCTAGATAGAGGATCGGTCATTTTCCCCCAAGAGTCTTTTTCTTCTAATGGCAGATAGAAGCCACAATGTTGATGCTAGAGGAGCTCATTGCTACTGGATTTTCATTGCTTCTAGTTTTTTTCAGTGGACAGAGCTAGAAAATATGCATATTTGATAAGAGAATGATTAATCGTTATTTCATGCTAATATTTTCAAATCTAATAAAATTACAGAATTTTAAATGATTTTTGAAAATTTTATAGTTATTTTTTCTCTCATGCTGCACTATTATATCTTAAAAATGTTAACATTATTACTTATTTGCTTTACACTACAATATATTCATAATAGTTTCAAAATAAAAATACCAGTATTAATGATAGCAATAAGACCACTGGATTCATGTTAAGATTTCTTTGCGATTTACCTTTTGAGTATTTACCATCAAAGATAAAAGTCAAATACTTATTTTAAAATCATTTGAAGTAACTCCTTTTTTGTGTGGACATGCTACCGACATGATGAATGCAACTCTTTTGGTGTTTGCTCAGCTTACAGCAATTTTTTAAAACATTTCTTTTAATATTAATTTTGTTTTCTTTAAAATTAGATAAAAACATTGACATGATTTCAAAGTAAAAACTGTATGAAAAGATAGAGCTAAAGATTGATCCTTTTCTTCATCTTGTTCCCTCTTTCCTCCAATACGTAACTATTTTCGTTATCTCTTGGTTTATCCTCCCATTGTTTCTACTTGAAATTATAAAGAAATACAAAGATATATTGATTATTTCTCCCCCTCCTCTTTCCAACAGAAAAGGTAGCATTCACAAATACTGTCTGCACTTTGTTTTTTTCCTTCTTCATATACCCTGGAGGGGTCAGCCCCGTGGCCGAGCGGTTAAGTTCGCGTGCTCGGCTTTGGCGCCCCAGGATTTTGCTGGTTCAGATCCTGGGCGCCCACTGGGCACCGTTCATCTGGCCATGCTGAGGCAGCATCCCACATGGCACAACTAGAAGGACCCATAACTAAAAATATACAACTATATACCAGGGGGCTTTGGGGAGAAAAATAAAATCTTAAA
This sequence comes from Equus asinus, assembly GCF_041296235.1. Taxonomy (NCBI): domain Eukaryota; kingdom Metazoa; phylum Chordata; class Mammalia; order Perissodactyla; family Equidae; genus Equus; species Equus asinus. Next base: position 42,528,551 of record NC_091811.1, on the reverse strand, counting down.
AAAAACATATGTATGTATATATATATATCCTGGAGGTCGCTCTATATAATATACAGTATAGAAGTTTCTTCATTCCTTTTGATGACTTCCCAGACTATAGTTTATTCAATTAGTCCTCTAATGAAGGGCATTTTAATTATTACAAATAATAGTTCACTAAAGGTCTTTGTGTATCTTTGGGATAAATTCGTAGAAATGGTATTTCTGGTCAAAGAGTAAAAGCATACCTAATTTCATAGATATCGTCAAATTCCCTTCAATAGAGATTGTGTAATTTTGCATCCATCCCCACCAGCCATGTACAGATGAGAGGGCTCATTTCCCAAAAGGTATGTTTATCAATTTGATAGGCAATTCTGAGGCAGCTGTTCCATGGACCTGACTTGCAAAAACAGTTTAGAAATTATTTACGAAAAAGTAAAAAAGAGATCAGAATGTTGTTCATGACTGTTCTTAAAAAATTGATTAAACCATAACTATGTTCAATTTGATTTTGGAGTTTAAGAGATGAAATGTATTTGTTATCAGATATTTCATCCAATTTATGGGAGACAAAGATTAGTAATCCATGAAATTGATTGTACTAGTACAACAAAACTCCCAAGTACCAAAGATGGGGAAAACATCGCTATCTGCAGCACAAACTTAGGATTTTTAAAAATAGGAAGCCACAGAAGAAAGAGCATGAAAAAATACACCAGTACGACTGCATTTTTGAGGGTCTAATATCTGTCAGTTTAGAGGAAACATGTATAGACATTTGTGCACTATTATTATTAGAGGCCTGACAACTGGGATCCAGTCTATAAATGAAGGAAAGTATAGCAAACAGAAAAGAAACAATTATATTGACTTTTGTGAAATCCATTTGTTAACATTAGAAGATGAGAATGAGTAGACACCTAAGATTGTGGGGACAATAAAGGACGTGCATGCTGAGAATTTTAGGAGTGATGAAGTAAAATGTTAGTGCTGTGTTTTTAAGGGGGAGTTTGTTGCTTTGCTGGGTTTTACCTAGGCTGACAAATTTACAGTACTGTTTAATATACACTAACTATTCCACTTATAATCTTAGCATTTTGAAAGACCTTTTTTTTTTAAGTTCTACCAAAATGTCTTGATGATAATTATGTTTTCTGCAGATCTTTTCATTTACTTTGCCCTGTTTTCATTCTAGATTTAGTTCTTGTCCAGCCTGTTAATTCAAGTTCGTGCTCAGTGTCTCTAGACCCCCAGCCGTAAGGACTATCACTCTGATCCTGGAGCTTCTGGAGCCAATTGTCTGGCCTGGCATTGCTACTGGTCTCCATGGAAAACCCCAGAGATCCTTTGGTGTGTTGAGAAGGTTGATTCGTGTTCTATAGTAGCTGCCTCTGAGTGAATTGACTGTCATCCTGAGTCAGGAGCAAATAAAGCTGCCTGTCTGAACTGGGGAGGTCCCTGATGTGCCTCTGAGAACACTGCTGGGTTTTGCTTCTATAACTCCAAACAAGAGGCTGCTTATTCCATGACATTTCCCCTTAGGAAATGCATTGATTGCCTTCCTCAACCAGGAGGGTCTCAAAAAATCTGTAAAGCTAAAAGCTGATTCTGGTATTTTACAACCATGGCCAATGTTCCCTGGTTCTTCTACCCAGTTGATGGTCCATATGGCTACACTAGAAAAGGTCTACTTCAAAGACAGCTCTAGGATGGCAGTACATACTTTCTAGATCTTTTAATAATCACTTCTACCATCTAAAACTTCTGATCCAGCCTCATGAGTTTGTTTGGTACACATATCACCTCGGAGACTAGATTTTATTTTTGTTTGTAATATCCTGACAACTCTAAGCCTTCATGGTGAATCAAAAAGCCGAAAATACATCATAGCCTTTCGCTTCCGCATCATTTTTACTTCTAAATCACTGTCACAGCTCCCCTGTTGTCTTCAATGCGGTGGTTACACCTCTCCTTGTTTCTCAATCAGTTGTGCAGGCCGCGCCAAATAGCTGGAAACACTCATTATTTTGTGTGCTGGGCTGATTCATTGCAAACAAGTTGGGCTAAGGTAAAATTCTTTTATGCTATCGTGTAAATCTTTTAGAAAGAAGCTTTTGCTTCTTTTTGTTGCATATCTTTCGTGAAGCATGACACAGCACTTAATTTTCAATGAAATGATACGAAAACTTAGAATGAAAAATTGACCCGAACAGCAACTATTTCATAACATCAGAAATTACACTTTAAAGTCATCAGAGTACTTACTCTAATTAATAAGTACAAAATTAACTCAATTACAAGTGATATGCTTAACTTTTGTAAGGAAAAAGGGACAAAGAGTCATTTTCCTTTAATCAAGATTCTCAAGAGAAAAGCCAGATTCGAAGGGTCAAATCTCACTTAAAAAAAGTTTTATTCATGTGTTGGTTTTTAGAGACTAGATCTTGATTTTGAAGATACTTTTCTGGGAAATGTATAGAAGGTGTAAAATTATGGCATTTACTTAGTTGGAGCTTAGAGGGTATTATGAAAGTTGACCTTACCTCAATTTCTATTTTGAATCTATGAGCTATTTCCTCTTTACATTGTAGGACCGGGGCTTAAGAACTATGTAAAATGTGTTTTCCAGTTACCTTTCTTACCAGGCAGTGATGTAAAATTTAATGATGAAGCTTAGGAGTAGGGATTTGGAGGGCCATCCTCTTTAAGGACAAAGACAAATAATGACTGTCGAGACGCTAGCTATAAGCAGGAGGTCTGGGCTGAGAGGAGCTGGTTTATGGCGGGGTGGGACAGGGTAGTCTCAGAAATATAATAAATTCTAAATTGAAAGAAGAGAAGAAAAATATCATTACATTTTGTTTTTATTGCTACTGAACCTTGAAAGGGCTCTGCATTGGAGAAACCAGGCTATTTTATGGGTTCAAAAATAGAACTTGATTGAGCTGACTTACATTATATGCTATTTTCTGTTATTCTAAATTTGCCCTTCGTTTGAGTTTTTACAGATTTTAGCAGAGACCATCATGGGAAAGGTTTTGAATACAGATTAAAATCTGAAATGAAAATAAAAAGAGCTCAGGATGAGTAAGGGCAGTGAACCATAAAACTGAATAAAATAAATAAAAACCAGATAAATTAAATTATAACTAACAAACTCTAACTGGGAACAGAGATTATATGGAAAGGGGAGTCGTAGGAGAAGCAGAAGCACTCTGGGCAACTCACGAAGACTCCAAATGTAGTGTTTTCACTGTCTGGGCTGCCTTTGGCTTATTTGTAATGTGTACCCAGCTCCGCACTTCACTCTGGGCCTGGGAGATCTCATTATTTCTCAATTTGGCCATCAGATCATTTTGCTTGCTGAATTCAGACAACTTTTCAAATATTGATGGAGTCTTTGTAAATCGGGAAAGAATGTTCTACAGCAAAACAATGTAAATAAGTGGCGCTTTCCCACACTAGACCAAAAATGGTGGACATAACCAAGCCTTTAGCTGAGGAAATGGGCCTTTCCCCTGAATGTGACATTGGAAGGCTTGGTTGGAGTGGGTGATAGTGGTGATGGCAGTGATGGTAGCGTTGAATTGGAGATTTAATAGCTGGGATGTGTGTGGTAGTTTCACACACATTTGTTCAGGGTGAGGAGGGGGGACAAGAACTGAGAGGAGAGGGGCTGTGTCTGCAGCTCTGGGTACGTGACTGCTCACTGATTACTTCTAAGCCTAATTGTTAGAAGTCACTGACAGCCCACCCTGATTGAACATGGCTGGAGGAAAACCTTAGGTTATTTTATTCTACAACAGGGAAGTAGATATCAATATCTGCTAAGACCTTTGTTTTGGTTGTTGCAGCTTTTCCTATTCTTAGAGATGTACTGGGAAGGAAATTAGTTGATTTTCCTTATTACCATTCCAACATTTAACATCTACTCCTCAATGTTTCTGCTTAATGAGACATTTCTTATCAATTTTTTTTCCTTATTAGAGTAAGTTGTTTATGTCCCTGTTTATCAACATTCTTTTTACGTGAGGAATTCCACTCATTTGTAAAAATAAATATGCTTCAACTGGGCTAATAAAATTGGTTTATTTATAGGTTAATATTAAGGAAATATGACCTTATATCTCTGTTTGGAAATAATATTTTCCCAGTTGTAATGGGCATAGAATTTCATACTAAGGATTGGCTCTGATTCATGGTAGGTGTAACTGGTGGTCCGTTTTTCATTAATACAATGTTTATTAATGGGAGCTTTTAAATGTCATAACATCATTTGATTAAGTACCTCATGATACATTGTTCTGAAGGTAACTATATTCCCCATTTCACTTATTGATAACATTGGAATTAGATCATTAAAAAAATTAATACACTTTATCTAACCAGTTTTAGATTTATGATCTTGACAATAAAGAGTTTGAAGTTTCGATCAATATTGGTTCTTCCTCAAATTAGGCTGTTGACCTCAACTATGATGTTGAATTTATAAACGATACATTCCTTCAGTTCAGAGTAATAAGAAAGAAGACAAGAACAGTACTGCAAGTACTGTTCACATAAATATGCTCTTAGTTTTGTCCTTAGAAACAACACATGCTTGGACAAGTTATGAAGGATATTGAATGAACAAGCTCAGGATATTAGAAATATATAGTTTAACTTAAAGCTATGTGTAGGGTAGGAAAAACTTTTTATTTAGCCCCCAGTTAAATTGTGCATTCAGGAGAATTGAATTGTAAGGACGATTGCTATTCACAGCTTTAAAATTCTGTGTTCCTTTACAAAATTTAAATTTAATTGAACTGGTACATAGTATATATGCAATTAATATCAGTTGTTATTATTTTCACTGGTTATACTATTAATCAGTGATTTTTGAGCATTGTAATAATCAAAAACACATCCAAGGTAATATGATTATTTTTTAAAATTTAGGCCACATTATTATTATTATGCAAAAGAATATAGTGCCATATTTAGCTTTGGATTTCCAAGTATGTCTACATAACCCTGACCATTCAATTCCTTTCAATATATGGCCTTGAATTACCATGAATTACAGTGTGGTTATGCCTATACAGAATGTAAAACTATCCTTGGTTCAATAACTCAGATGATCAGCTTCTGGTTCTAATAGTGCCACAGCTTTCAATGTTGACAAAGCTCACTTAGCCATCTTTATTCCATGGGGCTACACTGAGTTCCTAACTGTGGTGGATTAAAGATGACCACAAACAGGGGCCAGCCCCATGGCTGAGTGGTTAAATTTCCATGTGCTCTGATTCAGTGGCCCAGGTTCACAGGTTAGGATCCCAGACATGGACCTACTCCACTCATCAGCCATGCTGTGGAGGTATCTCACATACAAAATAGAGGAAGATTGGCACAGATGTTAGCTCAGGGCAAGTCTTCCTCACCAAAAACAAACAAACAAACAAACAAAAATGACCACAAATACTTTACAGCTCCTCCTGTCAAGAGGTGGAGTCTATTTCTCACCTCCTGATTTGGGGCTGGTCCTATGTTATGCTTTGATCAATAGAATGCAAGGGAAATGTCATGTGACTTCCAGAATCAGGCCTCAAGAGGCCTGCAGCTTCCTCTCTCACCCCCTTGGACCATTTTTGCCACCATCTGATGAAAGTCTACATAGAAAGGGAAGCCCAGTTATTTCACTTATTCCAGCCATTCTGGGTGAGTCCTCAGACTTATGAGTGAGGCCCTCTTATACCATCCAACCACAGCTAAGCTGACAGCTGATTCCTTTCTGACCACAACTCATGTCAATCCCAGTTTATGCCTATATTAGAGGTAAGATCAAAATCACTGCCTAGTCAACCAACAAAATCATGAGAAATAATACTTTTTTTAAGACACTAAATTTTGGGGTCGTTTGGTATGTAGAAATTGATAACAAGTAGAGACAATTTGTTACAACAGCACTCCCTAGAAACAGGGTGTCATTGGCAACAAAAACATAAATTATTTATCATTGGTTTGGGGACCTGATGACAGGCAAAGGCTGGAAAAATGGTTGGGAGTTTGTTAGAGGTTGATGGATGGTGAACAAACTGTTAACGGAAGCTGAAAAGATGGCTACCCATGTTTTGTACTTTTGCCTACAATAATTTGAAAGCTAAGAAACATATCTAACGAACTTGTGTATCTGTGAAAGGAGGCATAATTTTGAAAATATTAATTGATCTCTTTTAACTGTATATAATGTTGTAAGAAGAGAAAAATACAATAAACAAGGACAACACAGTTTTTAAGCAGAATTTAGAAAAAATATAGAAGGCCCTAGCTTTGCTGGTTGTAATATAAAACCACTCCTCATCCTCATTCCTCCAGCAAGCAAAAGATTCCCAAAAGAAAGAAACAACCGTAAGTAAAGATTGACAAGTGTGTGACTATAAAGCCATTGTTGAGACTATGGAAAGATTTAACATTGTGCCTGATAGACCCTCTCAACCAGACAAAAGGGCTTCTAACAATCCTAAAGGCATTTTCTGACAGCACTATGCCCACAATAAAAAGGGCTCTGTCTCAAAAAGAATCATAAATATGGCTTTTGGAACATAGAGTAGACCCCAATCATATTTATAAAAAACCCACAAAGATTTTAAGGGCAGTATATGAGCCTGGACTAGAAGAGCCAGAGACGGTTCAATGCAAAAAGATATCTCTGAAAGTGTACTTTCTCTGGCCAGTAAGTAGGACTAGATAGCTACTCAGCTATAAATATGGGCCACTTTTTTAAGGATGAAAGAAGGATCTCTCAAAGCATGAAACCAGGAGTCCTGAGGGGGACCCAAGAGTCATAGGACAATGGATTAGGGACCAATTCTTAAGGAATAGAAATGGACTCGAATCAAGAAGCATTTCCTACCCCCAGAGTAGGGGACCCTGACAACATGTGCCTTTGGATTTCAGAATTACTGTGGACTAGAAATTGCTTGTGCTCCTATTCTTCCCCATTTTGGTTAGGGATGATTATTGCAGTTCTACTATGCTTGTTCAGTCATCGTATGCTGGGTGCATGTGAGCTGATAATCTGTCTTTGGAACAAGATGCCTGTACCTGAGTAGCCTCATGGTGATCATGAGATTGTGGATGTTGAGTCAGAGGCTATAATGGGTTGAACCTTTTGAGGATCTTGGGAGAGGGAAACTACTTGTGCATGTGGCTGCAATATAAATAATTATTGCCAGAGTGTTATCTATAGTGGATTAAAAACTAGCTACAAAACTTTTCAACTCCTCCCATCAAGAAGTGGAGTCTAATTCGTCATCTCTGGACTCTGGCTGACCCTGTAACTTGCTAGAACAAATAGAATGTGACAGATAAGTTGTTGTATGATATCTGACCCCTGGCCTTAAGAGGTCTTACAGATTCCACTCTTGTATCCTTGGAACACTTCTGCACTATGTGCGGAAGCCTGGGATGAAAGACCATGTGGAAAGAGAAGCCCAGTTATTCTGTCTATTTCAGCTATGTTAGCCAAGGTCTCAGAATAATCAGCTCCTGCCAAAACCCCAGCTGACTGCGCCTACATGTGTAATCCCAGGCAAGACTGGCAGAAGGACTGTCCAGACAATTGTGAGGAACAATGCATTGTTAATATTCTAATTCACTCAGTTTCGGGTGGTAGGATGCATAGCAATAGGAAACTGACACAATAACCTTGAACACGGGCTCCTAGCCTCACGTTCTTGGTCACAGAGGGCAGAGTAAAAGAGAATGTGGTGGCTAAAAAGCTCACAATCATGGAAGGAAAACGAGCTCAAAGCTTATGCCTTACAGAACCAGGAAGTGGTAGTATAACCTTCTCAGGGATAGAGCAAACGTCCAGAAAGAGACATTCACTGTAATCAGGAGTATAGTTTTTGGGTCAGCTGAACCGGGGTCCAAATCTCTGCTTTTCCGTTTGAGTTACTATGCAAACTCGGGAAAGTAACTTCAATTCTCTAAGCCTACCTTCTGTTTTTTTACTAATGCCTGAATGAAATAATGTAGGCAAAGCTGTATTCGCTATAAATGGTAGTTATTTTATTAGACAGTTAAAAAGCAGACTCTCACTTTCCTTCACCCTGTATCACAGGTATATATTTTATCTTCTTATCAATACTTGAAAATTTTTTATGAATGTGTTGGTTTATTTTATGTGTTTATTATCTTCTACTAGAACAAATTATCCATGAGGCCAGGACCTCCATCTATTGATTTCCCTTCAGCATCCCCAACGCAGAATAATTGGTGCTCAATAAATATATGCCAACTTACTGACTAACTGTAAACTTGCATATGCTGAAATTTCACTACTTATATACATTGAGAAAGCCACATACAAAAACAACCTTCAATAAATTCACTTTTACTCTTTATCTCTTCTGTCTGCACCGTTTCCCTTGATAATGGTCTTTCTGGCTACCTCTGCAGACCTCTTAAACCTCCATGGCAAGACTTGACACACCCCAATTCCATACTTTCAGCTTCCTCTGGGACAACAGGAACTTATTATTCTGTTAGTCCTTCAACTTTACAATGTCCGAAACTTAATTCACACCTCCATACCCCAACCAAATTTCCCAGTGTTCTCCCTTGTTCATCTTACTTCTAGCCAAACTGGGCTACTGGCTTTCTATTTCTGGGACCTACTCTACACTTTTCTTCCTTTCCACATTTATTCAAACTATTTTCTCTCTCTTGAATGCTTTTCTCTCCTACCTCTGTTTATCAAAATTCTTCCCGTGTGTAATTTACTTTCTCACGAGTTTTGCCTGATCACAATGCATGGAAGTATCTCTCTTTCTTTTTAACTCCAGTAGCACCAAATCTGTACTTTTCTTTAAAGTCTTATATCTATATTTTGCATCATATTCCTTTACTTTATTATCTTATTTATTCGTCTACATTTTAATCTCCTTTATGTCAGAATCAATGTCTGGTTCATTTTAGCATGTTCTACACATCCAAGCAGGTAGTAAATCTTCAAGTAAATATCAGTAAATACTTGTCCATTATCCTATCTGTACATTTTAGAGATGCAAAGATATAGCAAGACACAACTGGACTGAAATTAGTGAAATATGGAGTTTCTTCACTTAAACTAAAGAGAATGCAAGAAGTGTCTCAGGAAGGAGGATTTGGTCCATCAGTGCTGCGATAGATGAAATAAGATGAAGACTGAGAATTGAACATGGGTTATAGCAATAGATGTCATTGTTCATCTCTTAAAAAAATTGTTTTATTTTGTTATAGTAAGAATACTCAACATGAGATGTCCTCTCTTAGCAGATTTTTAAATGTAGAGTATGTTATTGTTGACTATAGGTACACTGCTGTGCGGCAGATCTAGAGCTCATTGTTCATCTTGACAAGAGCTGTTGCAGTAGGGTTTTGTGGAGGTGAAGGCCTGAGAAGAGTATCTTCAAATGCAAGTGGGGAGAGAAATTGGGAAAACAGAATAAACAGCTCTTCTCGGAAATTTGATTTTAAGGAAGAGAGAAATGAAGTGAAATGAGAACAGGAGAGGGAATATAGGTTTTTTTTCTTAAGATGAGAAAAATAATGATGTGTTTATATTGTGGTATGAAAGATGACGTACGAAAAAGAGAGGAGAAAGGCGGTAGTCCAGGGAATCGCCAGAGGAGTTAATCTGTGGAGCACAGGTAGTCCATCCACCACAACAGACGAGAAGGTCAAGTCAGAGCACACGGCACAGAAACAGTCGACTTGGTGGCTGCTCTAAGTTTAAAATGAAATTCTTTTGAAACTGCTTGGCAACATGTCGGAGGTTCTATACGTTTAGACTGAGGCGTAAAAAAGCGATCAGGCTCTCTCCTCTTTAGCCTGTCATTCTATAGAAGTAAATCCCAGAAACCTGAAGAAAGTAGTCCATATCAATTAATAATAGAAATGGGATTAGAACTGAGATTTGCTCTCTTTCTCTTTGGATAGCACTTCCCCTGTATTGCCTTGTCCAAGCAGACTTTCATCCTTTTAGGAAAGTGTCCCAGCTGCCTCAAGCCTGGTGGATGAGGCTGTGGCTATGAGTGTTGCTTTGATATCCCCTGTGGCAGGATGGGAACTCGTGGAGACCAGTGGCCCTGACGCCCAGTGGTCGTGTGTGTGCTACCATTCATGTTTGTAGTAAACATATCCTCTATGTCCTCACTCCACTCCCATTAGTCAGCTTTGTAGGGCTTCCTCCAGGGATGTGAGAGTTAGCATGCACCCAAAGAGAGAGGGGAAGGAGGAAGCTTCCTATGCTCTCTATAAAACCTTTCCCATAATAGATACTCATTACTTTTTGTTGCATCTTCTGTTTTCTGCCAGTATAGAGAGAAAATTATATTTTCTCAACATTCACTTGGTGCTTGTTATTGAGAATAAGGAGGAATAAAGGATATACTACCTGCTCCCAAAAGGGCTAACTAAGACAGCTAAGAGAATGAAAGAAACGCCAAATGAAGGTGTGAGGAATGTAGACGGAGATTTAAATTCTGACGAGAATTACGTAAGACCTCAGGGAGGAGTTGGTTGCAATGAGGCCTATTTTGTTTAAGGAAACTACGTAAGAAAGTCACAGAAGAATAAAAAGACTCCGGAAATCTTCTGGTTTTCAAAGGCAAGTATGACAGGAAGTACAAGGAGGAATTATGAAATGGTTTCATAGTTTGTATCAATATATAGCCCATATGTTACTGTAGAGGAGGAAAGAGCTTTCCTTGACTCTCTTAGAGTCCCTGGCTGGGTCTGAAAATTAAACTGACAAAGACAAATTAACAGGAGAAAAACATACAAATTTTATTGAATTTTTACATGTACAGAAGAGCTTTCAAGAGAGAATGAAGACCCAAAGAAGTGACCAGAGCAGGAAGCTTTTTTATCTTTTAGACAAAGAGACAATAAATTTGACAAGAATTGACAATACAAAGGGGTTGGGACTAGCAGTAGTAAATGGTGAAGAAGTAGCTAGAAAGATAATGGTTGGTTTGACAAGGTTTGTTTATGTAGATTTCTCAGCCCCAACTTCCCTGTCCCTGGTATGAGAATGTCTTTCCTCCTTCTGGTACAGGTCGTTGTAGGAACTAACCTAACTCTGGTAGAAGAGTTTACTCTTCCCTCTAGGGCATAGTCTTCGAGAAGCTCTTTTTCCCTCCATGCGCTCCTCTCTCAGATAGTTATGTGATACCTACTATATGACAACATATTCATTTTTAACAGATACACAACAATTTTAATGGTATGTTTGTGACAATGTTTATTTCTATTTTTTAGCATAAATCCTGAGGTAGAAAATTATTTCCTTAAATGTATTAAAGAGAGAGGTTTAGGGGTGGGGTGGGAAAGTGGTAGTGCTATTGATAATTTGTTTGAAGACCTAAGGAGAGCCTTCTATTTTGAATTAGAAAAGATGGCTCTGAAAGTTTCTCTCACACCTGTAACTGTTATAATACTAGACTGAGCACACTGATACCAATTTGTAATAAATTGGAATATTTCAGCATAAAGCTTTGTACTTTGAGCATTATGGATAATGTGAGTGGAGGCATTCTGGAATGTACTCAGTAGTATTAACTGTAATACATGTAATTAGAATTCCATCATCTATTCATATATCCAAAAGATACATCTTGCCTAGACCAACTCTTTTTTTCCCCCACATTCTAAAAAGATAATATTTCCTTACATAAGTCACCATGTGTGCCTCTCTGGTTAGTTGAAAAGAGACATTAAAATATATAGAATTAATGTATAGATACATTAGAATGTATATAGAATTACATATAGAATTAGAATTATATATATAGAATTAGAATATATAGAATATATATAGAAATATAGAAATAACATATATATTATAATATAATACATTACATTATAATGTAAATATAAAGAATTAATAAAAATGAGGAATTTCTTATAATAAATACATTATAGAGAGCTATCTCTTTGGAAAAAATAAAATACTAAGGCAGTTTTATTTTTCTTTTAGTAAACTTTGATTTTTATCTGCTCTACTCAATTTTCTTTCATTTATAAAATAGTTAAGAAGAAAACAAGATGGTATTATTTTATTTTATTTTTTATCTGATATTATTTTAATTGCACTCAAATTATTTTAGCTTCATTTGAACAATGAGAATGCTGTATATGAATATCATTTTAAAACTCAGTCAACATTGTTGTCTTTTTTTATTTTTTTACTTTTTAGAGTCTAGTTTGTGGACTGATAAAGTCTTAGTTTTTAATGTTTAATGTAGGTAATTTCTAAATAAATAATGAAATTTCCTCCTTTATTCAGGAAGGTTTTTTCCCTCCTTTGCCTTGTTTTATAAATAGAAATATAGATTATAAATATAATTACATATAGTTAGTGTTTAGGAAAGGGAATGAGAAATAGGAAAGACTATTTGTTAACGTGGTTTACGAAATCTTGAGTGACTGCGGACCCTCTGTTGTAGCCGCCCCTGACGCAGGAAGGATTAATAATCACTGGAAAAGGCTTGCCAACAAACTGTGACCCGGAGGTGAGAAGGCCGTTAGCCAATGATGGGTAAGACCTCCAGGGGGAGGCAACCTAAGCCAGGCACTGGTCGCCCGGGGGCACAGATGGAGACACCCTATCGGGAGCAGGAGGGGCCATTGCCTAGGAGGACTTGCATGCTCCGAGATAAAATATACGAGAACAGCAATAACATGATAATATCAAAACAGAGGCCGAGGGAGGGCTCCTTGAGAAATCACTAAGAATTCTTGGCATTCACTAATTACATTGTCCAGAACACCTGTGTATGTTTAACAGCTGTAAGCTATGTATATATTGAAACGCTGGTTATAATAAACTCAGAGCGGCCATCAGCGCTCTCTGCATCTATCCTGATGTGTACATTGGATTGCGACACCGACATCTGTAATGGTGCTAACCCTTTGAGGATGTTGGGAGTTATAACAAGAAGCAAAAGAACGAGGACTGACACAGCTTATGCCTCTTAAATCAATTATTCCAGTCCTAGTGAACTGGCAATAACAGCTCACAATATGCCACAAACTTATGGCAACCCAGCTGTTTCAAAACAACTGACATGAGAATTCTATGGTTAATGGTTAGACTCTTTTTCTGCTAAGGAAAAGGAGGCCATAAATGTGCACTTAGTAGAATATATATAGGGGGTTGCGTCTCAGGTTTGTGGTTAGAACTAATGAGACCTGTAGCAGGTTACCCTTGGTTCTGCTTGCCTTATACACAGTATAAATAAATGATATTTCAGATAAATCCAGGAAAACCAGATTCCTCTATAAATAGTAGCATAGACTTTTTGAAGAGTCATTGATAGTATACTACTAAAGCTTAATTGATAACGTTCTTTACACAGAAGAGTCAAAGTCAAAGGATTTTTCTCAAATGATATTTTCTGAGTGATAAAGTTACGTTTAAGGTTGATGGCAAATTGAGCTAGAAAATAATTCCTTACCTCTAAGGGATGGCGACTGTCCTTTAGAGACAGGCACCATTGTGGTCATAGCTGCTGTTAAAATGTTGAAATGTTTCCATAATATTGTAAATAGCTGTTCCCTGAGCTGGCCCTGGGTCCCTCTTGTTGATCTGTTGCCCTCCTCAGCCCTCCACCAGGACTCTCAGATCTCCCTAAGTTCTAGCAAATGACTGCTACCTGTCATCTCTGGGGTCTTCATGTCTCTTCTTCAGCTCTGGCCCATGTGGGTTCTGACTGCTCAGCATGTGCTGACCTAATGTTTAATATTTTAAATATAAGCCTTTCTGAATAATTTCTTTGGAGCTCAAACTCTCAGTAATTTCTTAAGTACTATTAATATTCCTTTACGATCTTTGAAGCAAATATATATGTATATATTTTTTTTTTTTGAGGAAGATTAGCCTTAAGCTAACATCTGCTGCCAATCCTCCTCTTTTTGCTGAGGAAGACTGGCCCTGAGCTAACATCCATGCCCATCTTCCTCTACTTTATATGTGGGACGCCTGCCACAGCATGGCCTGCCAAGTGGTGCCATGTCCACACTCAGGATCTGAACCGGCGAACCCTGGGGTTGCCAAAGCGGAACATGTGAACTTAACCGCTGCGCCACCAGGCTGGCCCTGAAGCAAATATTTAATAGTCAAAATAAGAGCACATTTTTTCCTCTCCTTAATTTTCTTACATAATCTTTGAAGCAAATGATTACTATCGATGTCATCAATTAATCAGAAAGCACTACAGTAGCATTTTGGTCTTTATTTCAGGTCTTTGTGGCTAAGTGAAACTTTCAATGAACTTTCGGGAAATTAAATGTTGAGGTTTTGATACTTGTAAGAGAAAAAATGAAAGAGAAATCTTGTTCTGAGGCTTCTGGTGACTTGAAAAATTAAATGTGTTTTCTTGTTTATTAGGGTCTGAAAAAACTGTGTTCAACTAAGAACACAGGGAAAAGATAATAAAAGCTTTTTTCCTATTGGAAACAGAGTTGATACATACTGGTACTCTTCATATACAGTACCCTTCCTGCTCATAATAGTTTCTCCTGACCCTGCACCTTCTTGGGCGGTGATATGTGCCCTGTGCTGCTCCTCTATCAACGTGTACTTGTTTCTCTCCACACATCCCCTTGTGTTGTAATTACCTAGTTGTTCCTGCTTCTTATTCCTCTGTGTATTTTTCCAATGCCCAGAAGGGTGCTTGGCACTCAGGAAATGATCCTTCAATGAGAAGGGGGGCGGAGGAGGAGGTAGAGAGAGAAACACTAAAAGAGCAACAATTTCCACCAAACGTAGTCAATGTTGCTCCTTAGCAGCCATCTCCTCCAGTGGATGAGAAACTCCTCTGGCAGGAAACCTGAGAGCACCTTCCTCTCCTGTGGAATAGGGCTAAGAACTAGAAAACAGGAGAGGGTGTGGTGAGGTTATGGGTCTGGAAGCAGAGTGGAGCCCTCCCACCTGTGACCGCTATACTGTCACCACCTCCACCATCAGTCTCTCTTGTCTTTTAGATGATTCAACTGTAGGGGAGGAAGACATTTCCTCTACCCTCTCTGGGTTCTTTTGGCCAGGGAATGAATTAAATTCACATGAGACAGAATAACAAGAGAAAATTCAACAAAGCTTTATAGCATGTATACATGGGAGAGGTTCAGGCAAGCTGAGCAACTCACCAAAATGGCTGAAGGCTCCACCTTAAATATCATGTTCAGCTAAAGATAAAGGAGGATGTTGGGGGTGGGGCGAGTCAGTTACATGAGGTTACCAGACAAGCACAATAAACAAATGCAGATTTAAGTCCTTGCCTTTGGCATTGATTAAGAGTTTCTAGAGATGAGGTCATCCCCCCTTCTTCCTGGTACAGAGAGGGAGACACCTTTACAGATAGAGATTTCCTTTACAATGTAAATGTCTCTTAGCAAAGGGCAAGCAAGTTCCACTCCTCAGAGCCTCCTTCCCGTCTGCAGTTTATTGAAAGTAACCAGCCCCAAATAATCCTCACGCCAAAGAGACACATGTTGGGGTGGCCAATTCCAGGCCCTCACATAACCCTGGCTTTCACAGTGTAAACAGGTATTCTAGGACAAAAGATTTCTTTAGTCAATTACCTTCGAAAAATGTCATATGCAATAATCACCTCTTGGAGACACATTGTCCCTCATTAAAACTCTGAAAAGTCCCACCAAAAAGAAATCTAGCTGGGTTTGAGGAATCCAACATTTTCCAAGTTTTCTTTGAACACAGATGACTTTTATTTCAAGAAATACCTACTCCCATTTCAAAAGATAAAATGTTGCACAAAAATTTGAGAAGGCAAAAGTGACTGAATCCTGGCATTGTTATTTGGGTAATTTAGGCAAGTTATATAACTTTGCTCTTTCTGAGTCTGTTTCTTCATCTATAAAATGGAATAATAGTGCCTTCCCAGAGGGTTATTGTGAGGACTAAATGAAATACCATATATATTATACCCAGATCACAGCCCAGCATTTAGCAAATACTCAATAAATATGAATTGCCATTTCCTCAGCTCCCCTTACATTGTCTTTATTTTCTCATCCCCTTTTATGCTAACTTTACAAGATTTTTTTTTGGACCAGAATTTAAGAGAGGAAAGAGTTCCTTGTAAAAAGTTACCCAATGACTGTCTTTTTGCTTCTCTGTCTGGCACAGGTGGGAAACAACTCTTGGAGGCCTGATTTTTCTAATCACTTTATACAGATGATGACTTCTGTCCCATCCACTTGTCTGTGGATTTGATGAACGTGACCATCCATCCTTTAAGCAGGACACAAATTTTGTTAAATATGGAATATTTTCCAGAGATCAATCCCCAGTGGTAATGTGTGAATATAGATTCTTAATACCAGAAATCTGATTATTGAAAGAAAAAGAGACCATGAATAATAAGAATGATTTTCTATAAGGGGTTATAAATTTACTCTCAGATCATTTTGGTTTATCCTCATAAAGGCAAGTTTGAAATTTTACATCCACTCGAATTTTTACTGGTCTGCCTTTTACCCTCATAACATGTATTGCACTTTCTTTTTCTTTTTTGGCATGTCATTAATTGCTACTGGATCTCATTGAGATAGAATAATGAAATGATAATAAACTGCAAAAAACATAATATTTCTTTTTGCTGTTGCAGGCATTTAGCAATCTCTATGGAGTTCAGCCTTTTTATATGTGCAGAGAGAATGATTTTAATGCTCATGGTGTTCTCCTCTTGAATTCCAATGCCCAAGGTAATGTGATTGTCTGGTTAAATTATAAAGAAGCAAATGCACAATTTAAATGCTAATTTTGCCTTTTCTCCCTCTAAGAAATACTTATTAATTAGAACAAAATGGAGTGAGGGATTGTTTACAATTTAATATTTCCTTTCAGAATGGAAAATTTTTAGTGAAACATATACAGTCATCCTAATATATTACAAAATGCTAGTAAGACACATAGTACTAAAGACCTCTGACTCAAGAAATCAAGAGCAGTGTTAGAAATTTCATGGTAATCCAGTGTTGCTGCCTCCGCCATGTCCTCTCAGCAAAGTAAACACTGCCAAGGCCTCTTTCCTGCATTATATTGGTCTAGAAATATTTTAAATGTATTAGCTCTGTATCAGCTTTCCTTAGAGTGCTCAGGCTTTGAACTCCCCCTCTCTCTTTCTCTCTCTGTCATGTGTGTGTGTGTGTGTGTGTGTGTAAGTGCAATAAATAATTGACTCGAACTCTTCAGGAAAGAGAACTGTGAAACATGCAGATTTGGAAAATCCTGGCAAACACTTAGATGCTATTAGAGCTATCAGTAGTGCCTAATATCCTTAGATAACTGTCCAAGGCAGCATCTAAATGGTAGAAATACTAAAATAGTGATCTCTGCCACTTACTTTATTTGTGCTTATTGTGTATTTTGCTTTGTTCCTCTCAGATGTCACTCTGAGCCCATATCCTTCTTTAACATTCAGGACCATTGCAGGAGTACTTGATTTCTATGTTTCTTGGCCCCACTGCTGAAAGTGTTCTCCAGCAGTAGCCAGAGGTGAGTCCAGCACTGTAATTTGTGCTCAAGCTTTCATTGCTCTGGCTCTGCGGGAGGGGAGGAGTGATTAGCATACCTATGAATTACCACTTCTTTAGCCTTCTAATCACATGGCTAATTGTTTCTTCTGACTTGATTGCAATTTCATTAAATAAGGGTTTTAAACCATGTATTTCTTATCAAGGTGCTGTGCTTAACCCTTTGAAGAGAGTCTTGGAATAATTCAGCTAGAATTTGCCTGAAATAAAATTATACCTTCCATAAATATTCTAGATTTCTAGATTGCAGTTTTTCTTTCTTTTTTTTTAAGTCATAGCCAAACACCTCAGTTCCATTACTTCTGGTCCATCATGCCATCTGTCACTTGACACTTCTCCCTGAATATTCCCCTCCCAGCCACTTGGTTCAGTGCGGCCCATTAGAACTGGGTTTTGAGGAGTCAGTGTTTGGAGGAAAATCTCCTGATAGGCCAGAACTCATGGAAGATTGTGCATTAGTGACCTTGGCTTACCATCCATACTCTCCTTTCTTTTTGCCCTCCTTCTAGATCTTTCCTTTCAGGATCTAGGTGGAGTTATGTCATCTCTGTCCCCCTCCCCTGCATCTACCAGGCATTTGGTATGCAGATAGTACCCAAGATACACTGCCAATTTGTTGTTCATCCCTCCTCAAACTGTCATTCCTCAAATGACCTCTTTTGTCTAGGGTGACCTAGTCAAATACCAAAATCCACAGGGATGTTTGCAGTTCCAAATAGGATGATTGGTAACTCAAACAAATAACTGTCTAACAAAATAATCAGGTTTTATACTAGGTGGATGGGGAAAGTGAGGCAGAATTGTTTTGGGCCATGGGAGGGCTTTAGCAGAGCCGTTTAATAATAACTAGAATGCCTTTGGTTATGACAGCAGGCAATTCAAAATGTAATGACAAAAGCCTTTGCTACCGCAATCTAGGAAGAGAAACGGGACCTTTCCTTTCCGAAGATTTCTCAGTTCTCTTAGAGAATGGCAGGAGCCTGATGGAGGCTCCTGGGCCAAGCTGGAAACAGGCCTGCACCAAATTTTGTGGCTTCAAGGGATCCCGAATGAATGAATCCCTTGTCTTTCCCAAAGTCTACAGAAGCTTCTACATGGGGTTTAGAAAAGATGGGATTGAGAAAAGGGCCATGAAGGGGTTGAGGAGAGGGCTGCAGAAAGCTGAAAGTGACGGCCATCCTCCTGTCTCTTGTATTCTTATTTCAGTCCTTTCTGCTTCGGGTTAAGACTGTAATAGGGGGTTAAGGGACCGGAGTGGTAACCCCCCTCACCCTGCCCATCTTGCCTAGAAGAGGCATGGTTTGATTCTAAAAGCCTTTAGAATAGCTGGCAAAGGTGGTGAGAAAAATCAAGCAAAAGTTACTCCCATTTACTTTGTCTCCTGAGCTATCTCTCACTTCCCTGAACAATGGATCCAAACCTGACAGCTTAAAGGAAATAATTTTTTTTTTTTCAGTTTGTGCCTTCCTTTCTTTTTTTACTTCTTTTGTTTGGTGAGGAAGATCAACCCTGAGTTAACACCTATTGCCAATCTCCTTTTTCTTGCTTGAAGAGGATTGTCCCTGAGCCAAAAGCTGTGCCAATTTTCCTCCACTTTTTGCATGTGGGATGCCACCACAAGGTGGCTTGATGAACAGTGCATAGGTCTGTGCCCAGGATCCGAACCTGTGAACCCTGGGCTGCTGAAGCAGAGCACACAAACTTAACTGCTACATCACTAAACCAGCCCCAATAAATTTTTTCTTTCATCTTATTTTCATCCTGTTATTGATGATACAAACTTCCCTTAGCTCTCCTAGTGTTCTAGGGGAGATGATGACCTAGCTATATACATCTGGATAGATGGGATTTTGAGTCAGAATACCAGTACCAGATGGCCTGGGTTTGAATCCTGTCTGCTTCTGATGTGCTGTGTGATCTTGGGCAAATTACTTAACCTTCCTATGCCTCTCATTTTCCTTATCAGTAACATGGGGTTAATTATAGTACCTACTTTATAGGGTTGCTGTGAGAATTAAAGGTGATAATAAAGAGAAAATGCATGTAAATCATCCATGAATGTCCGAGAAATTCCATACAATGGGCACTTATCTTATTAGACCTCTCTGCAGCTTGCTGACTGCTCTCGTTGAACTCCACTTGCTAGGCTTGTGAAATACTATTTCCTGGTTCTCTTCTAACTCCTTGGGCTGCTTTTCCCTAATCTCTTGAAAAACGTTTTACTCCCCCCATAAAGTCAATATCCCTCAGAGTTCTGTGCTCTTTTCAAAAAGGACAGTTTCCCAGCCATGACATCACCCTTTATGTACACACTGATGAACCATGTGTCCTTATCTCTAGTCCAAAGCTTTTCCCAGAACTCTAGCATATTTCGTTTTGTCTACTGAAAGTGTATACTTCAGATCCTACAAGCATCACAACATATTCTATACAGAGTTAATAATCTCTTCCTAAACTTCTTACTTGAACTAGGTCTTCCTGTTATCTTCTGAGTTGATGGAATCGTCAAGAACCCAACTATCCAAAGAAGAAGCTTTAAAGTTATCTTCTCTCTCCTTCAATCTCTACATCCCATGGGCTGTATCAGTTCTTTTGTGCTGTCTCCAGCACTCTTGCCTTAATAAACTCTCATCTTCCCTCCTTGGACTATTGTAATGGCTGGGGAACTGGTTATCCTGCCTCCTGTTTGGTTTTCTGACAAACCATTCTTCACAGTTTTGCCAGAAGGTACTTCTAAAATGCAAATCCCATCTCTCACTCCTCTGTTAAACATCTATCTAAATATCTAACTAACTCCTCTGTTAATTATCTAAAGCAGCGTTTCAAGTAGAAAGATAATACAAGCCCCCTATGTAATTTGAATTTTTTTAGCAGCCAATTAAAAAAAGAGTAAAGACAGGTGAAATTCATTTTAATAATGTATTTTATTTTGCCCAGTAGATCCAAAACATTATGATTTTAACATGTAATCAGTTAAAAAATAATGATGAGGTATTTTGTATTTTTTTCATACTAAGCCTTTAAAAATCTGTTGTGCATTATTTTACGCTTACAACACATCTTAATTTGGGCTAGCCACATTTTAAGCCACATGTGGCTAGTGCCTCCCATATTGGTCTGCAAAAGACCAAAGAATAAAACATGCAAATTAATTTGCATGGCTTATGAAGGCTCTTCATTATCTTCTCCCATCCTACATCTACAGCGTAGTCTCCCACCAACTTCTTTATAAGCTCTATACTCCAGCCCTACTGAAAATTTTCACAGCCTACAGTGTTCTTACCATCCATGCTTTCCCTTTGCTTGGAAGAGAACCCCATCTCGTATACTTGGTGACCAGTTTGCTCTTTACCCCACCTTCTCTGTGAAATCTTTCTGCTACTGCTGAATACCCAGATACTTACTCTACTTGCACACTTCCCGGTTCACACATGGTACAAATGGAAGCTTCTGTATCCAGGGCCTCCTAGTCTTAACTTTCCAACCAATCCAGGTCCTCTCTCCAGTCCTGTTGATGAGGATTATTTTAGGCTGGTTACTGTTAAAAACTGCAGATGAGAAGGAGGCTCTGAGGAGTGGAATTTGCTTGCCCTTTGATCAGAGACATCTGCATTTGTGAAGGAAGTCTCCATCTGTGGAGGGTGTCTCCCTCTCTGGACCAGGAGGAAGAGGGGATGACCTTATCTCTAAAAACTCTTAATGGGGATGGCAAGGACTTAAGTCTTGTTTATTGTGCTTGTCTAGTAACCTCATGTGGCTGACTCCCCCCACCACCAACATCCTCCTTTGTCTTTAGCTGAAGATAATATTTAAGGTGGTGGCTTTGCCATTTACTTAATCTGGTTTGATTCTTATCTAAAAGTTATAGGACCACCCAATAACAAGACCCCACCGGCAGTGATATCATTTTAACGACTCTTTTTACATATTCTTTCCTTTGTCTTGTAAAGAGATAACTCACATACCTATGCCTTAAATTTAGCCCTACCCTCAACCCGTGTTTGCAGCAACTCTTTACTGTCCATGGGTCCTGTCCCCATGCAGTAGCAGCTCTTTACTGCCCATGAGTCCTGTCCCCATGCTATTCCACGCTATTCTCTAAATAAAAGAGCACTACTGCCAGACCTTGAGAGTCCAAGAAATCTTTCTTTCAACTCTTCAGCTTGCCGACCCCACATCACTTTGAAATCAGACATTGCGGAATTTATCCTTGGTTGGCATAAGGAAAAAGCATATTTGAATTAGTTTTTTATTTCCTTGCTTTAATCCATGTTCTGAGCAATTTATTTTTATTATTTTGGCTATAATTTACAAACCTGCTTTTTTAACATAAACATTCAAAGCATTCTGAAATTATTCATAGTTGTATTCTATTTCTTTTATAATGTCAAAATCCCAACAAAATTAATCTTGAGGAATGAAGGCTTTGTGGAATTTCAATTAATTAATTTGCTAATCATTCTTTATTTAATTAGCTTTTCCTTACTTTTTAGTTATAACACCAATGACTTATAACAAGTTTCTAGCATAGTGGGACATTCTTTTATCTTCATTTATATTTTTAAAAAGAACATCTATGTTTCTAAATAAGCGTACCTTTCACAAATATTATGGATTGTTTACGGTGAAGTCAAGGAATACTTTTCTGAATATGTTCATTTTTAATTACATACGCACTATGCAAATTTGTTCTCCATGTAACAGTGTCAAATGATGCAGAAGTATATTCTCAAATCCTCCTGCTTATAGCACAAACAACCATTTTTAACAGTTTTATAAATATCCTTCCTGAGCTTTACTATGAATTTACACACACACATTTGTATTTTCCTCTCCTGTATAAATGGGGTCATACCAGAACTATTTGTTGTGTGTGAATTTTTAATTTACCTCTGTGATGGAGATCTTTCCATATCAGTACACATAAGTCTACATCATTTTTTGACTTTTTTTTAGAGCAGTTTTAGGTTCACAATAAAATTGGGAGGAAGGTACAGAGATTGCTCATATACCTCCTGCCTCCACACATGCATAGCCTCCCCCATTATCAACATCATTCCCTGGAAGGGTACGTTTGTTACCCAGGATGCCCCTACATTAACACATTATAATCACCCAAGCCCATAGTTTGCCTTAGGGTTCACTCTTGGTGTTGTACATTCTATGAGTTTGGACAAATGTATATTGACATATATCCATCATTATAATATCATACAGAGTATTTTTTTCCGCATGTCCCCCTTTTTTTTTATTGTGGTAACTTTGGTTTATAACATTATATAAATTTAAGGTGTACATCACTATATTTCACTTCCTGTGTAGATTACATCATGTTCACCACTCAAAGATTAATTACCATCCATCAGCACACACATGTGTCTAATCACCCTTTTTGCCCTCTTTCCCCTGCCTTCCCCTCTAGTAACCACCAATCCAATCTCTGTCTCTAAGTGTTTGTTTGTTGTTGTTTTTATCTTCTACTTATGAGTGAGATGATACCATATTTGACTTTCTCCCTCTGACTTATTTCACATAGCATAATATCCTCAATGTCCATCCGTGTTGTCACAAATGAGTGGATTTCATCGTTTCTTATGGTTGAGTAGTATCCCATTGTGTATACATACCACATCTTCTTTATCCATTCGTTCCTTGATGGGCACTTACATTGCTTCCAAGTCTTGCCTATTGTGAATAATGCTGCAATGAACGTAGGGGTGCATGCATCTTTACGTATTTGTGTTTTTGTGTTCTTTGGATAAATACCCAGCAGTGGGATAGCTGGGTCATATGGTAGTTCTATTCTTAATTTTTGGAGGAATCTCCATGCTATTTTCCATAATGGCTGCACCAGTTTGCACTCCCATCAGCAGTGTATGAGAGTTCCCTTCTCTCCATATCCTCTCCAACACTTGTTGTTTTATACAGAGTATTTTCACTGCCCTAAAATTCCTCTGCCTCTACCTATTCATCTCCCGCGATCAGCGGCCATTGATCTTGTTACTGTCTCCATAGTTTTGCCTTTTCCAGAATGTCATATTCAGTTATGTGCTGCGTAGCAATCTTTCAGTCAACAGCAGACTGCATATATGATGGTGGTCCCATAAGATTAGTACCATATAGCCTAGGACTGTAGCTATACCATTTACGTTTGTGTAAATACACTCTATGCTGTTTGGAAAACAACAAAATTACCTGAAAACGCATTTCTCAGAATGCATCCTCATCGTTAAGCAGTACTCGACTATAGTTGGAATCGTACTGTATGTATGTAGCCTTTTCAGATTGGCTTCTTTCACTTGGTAACATGCACTTAAGATTCTTCCAAGTCTTTTCTCAGCTTGATAGCTTATTTCTTTTAGGTCTATATAATATTCCAATGTCTAAACGTATCATAGTTTATTTATCCTTTCACCTACTGAAGGGCATCTTGGTTGTTTCCAAGTTTTGGCAATTATGAATAAAGTTGCTATAAACATCTGTGTGCAGGTTTTTGTGTGGACATAAGTTTTCAACTTCTTTGGGTAATACCAAGGAGCGTGAGTACTCAACATATGATAACAGTATGTTTAGTGTTGTTTTTTTTTTTAAGATTTTATTTTTCCTTTTTCTCCCCAAAGCCCCCCAGTACATAGTTGTATATTTTCAGTTGTGGGTCCTTCTAGTTGTGGCATGTGGGATGCTGCCTCAGCATGGCTTGATGAGCAGTGCCATGTCCATGCCTAGGATCTGAGCCGGCGAAACCCTGGGCTGCTGAAGTGGAGTGTGAGAACTTAACCACTCGGCCGGCCATGGGGCCGGCCCCCATGTTTAGTTTTGTGAGAAACCACCAAGCTGTCTTTGAAAGTGGCTGTACCATTTTGCATTCCCACCAGCAATGAATGAGCGTTCCTGTTGCTTCATATCCTTGTCAGCATTTGGTGTTGTCAGTGTTCCACATTTTGGCCATTCTAATAGATGTATAGTGATATCTCATTGTTATTTTAATTTGCATTTTCCTGGTGACATGTGATGTAGAGCATCTTTTCAGATGCTTATTTGCCATCTATTTATCTTCTTTAGTGAGATGTCTGTTAAGGTTTTTGGACCATTTTTTGATCGGGTTGTTTATTTTCTTATTGTTGAGTTTTAAGAGTTCTTTATATATTTTGGATAATAGTCCTTTTTTAGATGTGTCTTTTGCACATATTTTCACACAGTTTGTGGCTTGTCTTCTGATTCTCTTGGCATTGTCTTTAGGAAAGCAGAAGTTTTTAATTTTAATGAAGTCCAGCTTATCAATTCTTACATGGATTGTATCTTAGGTGTATCTGAAATTCTTTTTAAAAGCTGTATTGATTGAGGGGCTGGCCCAGTGGCTCAGCAGTTAAGTGCACACCTTCTGCTTCGGCAGCCCAGGGTTCACTGGTTCAGATCCCTGGTGCGGACACTACACTGCTTGGCAAGCCATGCTGTGGCAGGCGTCCCACATATAAAGTAGAGGAAGATGGTAACGGATGTTAGCTGAGGGCCAGGCTTCCTTGGCAAAAAGAGGAGGATTGGCAGCAGTTAGCTCAGGGCTAATCTTCCTCAAAAAAAAAAGCTGTATTGATTGACATTTAAATTGATTTCAGTGCTTCACTATCACAGAGAAAGTAGCAACAAGCCCCCTTGTTCAGATGCCTTCAGGTACGTGCATGCTTCTGTAGGATACGTTCCTACAAGTGAAATGAGTCAGAATATGCCTATTTAAAACTTTGATTGATATTGCTAATATTCATCCGCCAAAGAAAAAAAAAAGACTACCAATTTCCACTTGCATCTAGAGTATAAAGGATAGGAAGTGGACTTTTAGACACTGCAATTTGTGGGTTGCAAGAGCACTGGGTCAGGCATTGGAAGAACTGGTTCGTACTCCCCTTTCCGATGCTCTAATTAGCTCTGTGACATGGCATGAATCACTTAACCTTCCTGTCTCACTCGGCTTTCAAGCATGTAGCAGAATTCAACATGCTTAATATGCAGTTTATGAAGACCGCATTTCTAAATCAACCTGACAAATATTCTGCTTGCCTAAATTCCTTTAGAATGGAGCCAAACAAAGAGAAAAGCTTAGAGCTCCAAGACGCACTCAGATTCTCGGGAACCAGCCCTGCATTCACTGCTTTGTTGCCTGAATGCTGCTTTGCCTCAGAGACCGGCTTTTGGCTGTGTGTCTACGGCCGGGAGTGAATCCAGGCAGGTGGCAGATAAGCAGTTAGAAAGAGGAGTCGGGGCCAGGGCGTGGCACAGATCCACTTGACAAACATTCTGGGAGAAAATGCTGTGCTGCCAGACTAACCTGTTTCTCAGTATTCACAGGCGGAGATTTTCCGTAATAAAATTTTCCATAATAAAAGAGCTTCTATTTCTCACACGTGTGCCAGAACAGGATTCAACCAGTGACTCAAGTTAACACTGTCTTTTACCAACATTACTGTTACTATTGTAAATGTTTGTTTGGCTTACATACAGTGGTACCGTGGGGTGGCGGAGATAAAATCAGGTGAACCTGATTCCGGGTTTTGCTGGAAAAGTGAGAAGAAGGTGATTAGAGGGTCAACTGCAGCTATTTTCTTTCTCCCTTTCAGATACTCATTTCAAAGAGGAAAAAAAATGAGAAGAATTCTGAAAGTGAGAGGAAGACTGCTAAGCGATTCCCTTCTTACGCTAGGTATTTTCTAGGCCACCGGCTCAACAATGGTACTGTTCATTGTAGTCACCTGGTTTTGAAATAGATTGACGTGAGATGGGGGACTCCCAGCGATTCTGATCTAATTGACCTCGGGAACGACCTGACATCAGTTTTAAAATCTCGACAGGTGATTCTAATGCACAGCACAGAAAGTCAGTGTTCCAGTCTTCTGGTACCCAATATGGTAGCCACCAGCCCCATGTGGCACTGAACACTTGCAATATATCCAGATAGACTTGAGACATGCTCAAAAACTTAGTATAAGAAAGTATTTATTCTCAGAGTCCTCTTCTATGCCTACAGCTCTCTGTGAAATCACGTTCTTTCTTGTGGAGAATGTAATGAGCGTGGAAAGAAACTCACTGACTTCTCCAAAGAAGAAAACAATCATGTAACCCTGAATCCTATGGCATCAGACAGCTTCTTTTTTAATAAAATTTTTATATCAAGGGAGAATCTGAGAGGCATAATAGTAGTCAATATTTCCCCAACCTGCTGGGAGTTTTAAACTCACCATTTTTCATAGCAGTTGCTCCTATTTCCCAGGAGTGGGAAAGCCAAGCAAAATTTCCTAAGAATAAATATACAAGGATATAGGATTTATCCAAAATTTATCTAGAAAGGAAATCTGTGAATGAAATCCACCTTTTGTTAGATAGGGTTAATGCATTGCTTTGTAAAATTTGAAATTTTACTGCTTTTTACCTTCATCACTTTAAGGCTTTGTTTACCTGTTTCTTCCCAGCTATGTTCTGAGAAGATGAACTATACGAAAAGAGGTGTGAGTTCTCTGGCCTTTACGTTCCCATCTTCCTTGCTTCCCTCTTCCTTCGATATCTCTCTAACTGGGAATTGAGGAAAGGCCCAATCAGATAGTTTTGGGGGAGAATTTACACTGTTACCTTTATTACCAATTTTGTAATTCTAAAAATTGCTTAGCATTATAAAAAGGAAGCTACAGTTCACATTTGCGTACAGACATGCGGGGCCACAAAATAGTTGAACTTTGTGACACAAAGGAAAAATTCATAAAGGGATTGTTTGAAATGATCCTCTTTGCTCAATGGTCACCAAGAAAATCGTTGTTAAGGACATCATGCAGACTTCAGGAGATCAAAAGTACAGAAAGTGACAATACATCAGTTTTTTGACAGTACTCAAGTAGTACTCTGAGTAATTTTGATTTGGGGTCTTTTTCTCTTTACAGAATATGAACTTGGAAAGCTTCAGTTTCAGAAGTCAGAGTTTTAATGATGTTATACTCCCCAAATCCCTTCTAAACTTTGCTTTAAACTCTACGTGAAAAAGATTAAACTTGACGTAAACCTACTAGGGAGTTAGGTTTTCTGACATGTTTATAGTTTCTACTCTAAATCCTCTATATTTCTCCATTGTTTTCATTATTTGGGATGTATGTGGCTCAAGATGACTTGAGTCTCCCCTACGCCTCAGTTTTGTGTGAGCTTGCAATGGGCCTTTGGAATTTTCATAGAAGGCAAATCCTGGGCAGTTCAAGGTTGAGCTCAGAACTCAATTGTTGAATTTTGCTTTCCTATATACGACTCATGGGTATTTGGTCAATTTATGTAACTGTTTGTGCTTCAACTTTCTCATCTTTAAAATTCAAGTTATAACTCTCCCTTACGTAGTTCTTCTCAAGATTAAGGGTGTCTATCAGTGTCTATGTAGGTTTATGTATGTAGTAGGTCAATGAGTGTTGACTCTCGTTCTTATTATGAAGTAGTTTGTTAGAAATACAAAAGATACTGATTTGTGCTTTCTTGGCTGACTGACACTGCACCCTACAAGAGAGAGGCAGCTTAATTTAGGATGCTGACTCTCCAGCCAATTCCCTAAGTTTGAATCCCCTCTCACCTACTATTTGTAAGATGTTAGGCAAGGTTTTAAATCTCTTGGCCTCAGTTTCCTCACTTGTAAAATGGATTAATCATGGTACCTACTTTATAAGATTATTGTAAATATTAAATGAGTTAGTGCAGGTGAAGACCCTAGAACACAGATCCTTACACATAGGAAAGTGATGTAAGTATGTTTTCATCCTGGCACATTCTAGGTGCCCCATAAACATACTATTATGTAATTGTGTCATGGTCAGAGACAGCTCTGATTCTTGAGAGGAAGTGACAGTTTAGGGGAAAGGAAAGAAAGGCTTGTGAATTTTCCTAGGATAACATGATGTACTGAGTTATGAGAAGCCAACAGTACACGTATTGGAAGGATGAGTGTGTATTATCAAAATTATGGAAATAATCCAACTTGTATTTTCCAGATACTTTACCATGTGTTTTATGAGTTGTTCCTTATAAAAACTTGAGAGATATTCGGGACAGACATTACCAATCATGTTTGAAAAGGAGGAAACTGAAGCTTGAAGAAGCTGAATCGACTTGTCCAGGAACACAGAATAGAGGAGCGCCACAAAATCATGGCTTTTATCTCCCAATTTGGGTTATTTTTATCACTATATCACATTGTCCACATACAAAATGATATTAGTAAATGACCATAAGTATTTTCTAGATTCTCCAAAATGTTCATTTAACTTCACTGTTTTAATCCCTTCCTGAAGGAATTTTCCTCAGGGAAGCTTCATTCCAATATACACAACCTACACAAGATATATCTTTGAAAAGAGGTTAAATATTACTTCTTCAAAGCTATAGCTTTAAATTTGGAAGAACTGGGAGCATTTTTATCACATGTAGTTCTTATAAGCAAAGCTCTTGGGAATGTATGTATATTTAAAAATATAATCGTCAGGTAATCGGGCTGTTGATATATTCTAGGTGCTTCTAAAAGTGTATTTTAAATGGCAAAGGTTATTGTTTCCTCTGAAGCCACATTGACCTCAAGGATAATGACATTTTTATTTTGTGTGACATTGATAATGACTTATTTGAGAATTTCTCACTTTTATTTGAGAATTTGCATAGTTACACACAAATTGTATTACTATTCTTTTCACCTTGGTGGAGAAGCCACTAAACAATTGTTTTTATTTTGCTGAGGAAGATTGGCCCTGAGCTAACATCTGTTGCCAATTCTCCTCTTTTTGCTTGAGGAAGATTGACCCTGAGCTAACATCTGTGCCTATCTTCCTCTATTTTGTATGTGGGACACCACCACAGCATGGCTTGACAAGTGGTGTGTAGGTCTGTGCCTGGAATCCAAACCTGCGAAACCAGGACCGCTGAAGCAGAGCGCCTGAACTTAACCACTACACCACTGGCTCACCCCCATCCCATTAAACAAGTCTCAGGATCTCAAGGTTAGGTTTACACTCTTTGAGTGTACATAACATCTTAAAGTCAGCTATTTGGTGGATTGCCTGTGTAGTATTCTAATTGGGGCATAATTTCAGAATAATACTGAATTTATTTTATTTACTTTAAGTTTGTCTAGTTTTCAGTCTCTACTGCTATATATTGAAATAAGGCCTTGTCTCTTACACAAGCAACCATTTATAATTTATTGAAAGCGTACACTTCAGTTGATAAGGCGTTGCTCGAAAACCGCATGAGTGCAGAAACACAGGGGATTTAGGTAAAAGGAATTTAAAATAACCCAGATCCTATTTCCTACAACTTAAAGTTCTTTCAGTTTAATGACATCTGCTGCTTTCCCCCATGTGTTCCCTCAGGAGATGGATCAGCCCATCTTACAGAAGCTCTAGAGTTCCTATCAATTTTTTTCTGTTTATTGCTAGATGATTCACACAGTTATTTTTGGACCCAGAAAATCAAATTATTGGTTTAGAAAAGCCTTAAGGTTAGGGCCAGGTAGCCTGTCCAATGGGGCTCTTTGCAGTTCAGTCTGTCGCTTGATTTTAATTCATTTTAATTCACTGTGCCTTTTATGACCACACTCAAAGGGGTCTTTGAGGCAGGGAACGCAACTCAAATGCTTATGGGCTGGGCTGCTAAAATAAACAAGTAGACGGGGTGGTGGGGCCTGTGGCAAATGGAGAGTAAACACTCCTGCCAGGAATGGGAAGGGTGGGGTGGGCCGGGCAGAATGTCCTCCTCAATGGGATACTATGTTCGTTATTTTTATTAGTCTTTTAGGCATATGGGTTCCACATTCCTTCTGAATGTCACCAATCTCCTGGAACCTTACTTGCTTCTCTAACCTCTGTTCCCACTTGGAAACAAATGGCTCTGTTCCTGATGCGTGATGTTTTTGTTGATATGGGGCAGAGATGTGGAAAAGCTCTGGTTGCTCTCATTGAAGTATCCACCCACTGCCTCTGTTGCTGGCCCCAGAGCTCAACATCTGACCCATCCATGCTCAGGGCATGCTCAGAGCCACTTCCACTTTTTTCAAGAGACTTCTGTGTGTTTTCTTTTCTAATCACATCCCTCTGCTTTCTCTCTTTCAAGAATTCTCTTTGGTTAATGTTCACCAAAGGTACCTCTTATAGTTTTCCAATTGATAAATTGAATTCATAAAAAATATCTTTTCTCTAATGTTTAGAGACTTGAGATGGGAGATAGAGGTTGCAGGAAGTGTAACATCTTGAATTACAGCTCACCTATTTCTATTTTAGAGAAGGTAGTCAAATTACAAAAGAATACATACGCTGAGTATGCAATCAGCATATGGTTTTTAAAAATCATCCTCACTTTTTTTTTCTTAGCTAGTGCCTATAGACTATTTTGTTTTGGTGTAGCACGAAAAACCTGTTTACTTTAGGAAGCTTCTCATTTTTCGGTTGACCTTTTCCTTTAACTGGTCTTCCTGGCATTGCACATCTTACAATGCCTCCCAGAAATTTCTTTTTTGATTTTTTCCGAAAGCTTATTCTACTTGGGTGGCTGAAATCTGACAGAAGTAGAATGTGGAACTAATATTTTAAAATTAACTTATGCCTACATGCTGATGTGAAAGAGTTGAGTGACTAATCTTAAAACTCGTATATACAAAAACGGAAGAGATTTGGGAGGGTAGCATAGAAACAAAATTCAAGAGCTGTGCAGAGGAAGGGGACAAGTAATAAAGTGGCTCTAGCTATTTGCCACCTTTAATTTTCACCTTTAGAAATCTGAGATCATGAAGAACAAAGATCTAGACATCTTTATTTTTTTTATTTTTTAAAGATTTTATTTTATTTCCTTTTTCTCCCCAAAGCCTCCCCGTACATGGTTGTATATTCTTCGTTGTGGGTCCTTTTAGTTGTGGCATGTGGGACGCTGCCTCAGCGTGGTATGACGAGCAGTGCCATGTCCGCGCCCAGGATTCGAACCAACGAAACACTGGGCCACCTGCAGCGGAGCGCGCGAACTTAACCACTCGGCCACGGGGCCAGCCCCTAAACATCTTTATTTTTATTGGCCTCCCCAGAGTTCATTACAGCTGCAGGTAGGTAGTTGATGCTCAGTTAATGGTCGTAGAAAAGATGAGGAACTATCACCTGTTTCAAAGATTTAAATTATTTGAACATACAGAAACCTACAAATATATGTAATTATTAGAGTAGCTGATATTTATTGAGTACTTAGTATGCAAGGCATGGTTCATGGCTTTTCTGTTTTATCTTTTTTTCATTCTCACCATGACCTCATTGTACGGATGAGGACTAACTAATGCGTAAAAGTGAGGACACACAGGTGACAAGCAGCAGAGCAAGGATTTGAATCCAGGGATGTTTGCCTCCACAACCCACACTTGCAATGTCTACTTTTCAGCCAGATTGAGGAGTTCAAGGCCAAATCTGTAAATGAACAAGCCAACAAATAATAACTGGGGCCGCTCAGGTAAAATGTCTGGGCTTCTTGGAGATGCGCATTTTAGGTTTTTGCATTAGAGAAGAATTTCAAGTTTAGGAAGCAATGGTTGTTTTAACTCAATGAATAGTTTCTTTCCATTCTTTGTTTTTAAAATTAATACAAAATCATATATGTATATAATAATAAAAAACCAGGGGCCATCCCAGTGTTGTGGTGATTAAGTTCATGAGCTCCACTTTGGCAGCTCGGGGTTTGCAGGTTCATATCCCAGGCATGGACCTATGCACTGCTCATCACGCTATGCTGCGGCAGAGTCCCACATACAAAATAGAGGGAGATTGGCACAGAGGTTAGCTCAGTGGCAAATCTTCCTCAAGCAAAAAGAGGAAGATTGGCAACAGATCTTCCTCAAAAAAAAAAAAAAAAGAAAGAAAGAATGAAAAAATATCCAAGTTGTACACATTTGTTTAAAATTAATAGATAAAAGGTCATCCTTTATCCTTACCTCTAGTCTCACTCTGCTGATGGAGGCACTTTTAACCATTTTTGCTTGTATTGTGCTTCCATATCACTAAAAATACATTTATAAAGTGTTTCTTCTGTACCAGTCTCTATATTAGGTGCATGGTATATAGGAATAATCAACTTCTTGTCGAGATAACTTTCTACTGAGGAGATGATAGTAAACAAACAATGAATAATCTGGGTAATTTTCGAGAATGGTTAGTGCTGTGAGGAGAATGATATGAAGTAATACATGGAATGGTGTGGAAAGGTGATAAGGGGAATTTGGTTGACTTGTTTGTTCACCTTGGAATTGTAGGTCTTCCCTCTTTTTATTAATTAATTAATTAATTTATTTATTTATTTTGAGGAAGATTAGCCCTGAGCTAACTCTGCCGCCAATCCTCCTCTTTTTGCTGAGGAAGACTGGCCCTGAGCTAACATCTGTGCCCATCTTCTTCTATTCTATATGTGGGATGCCTACCACAGCATGGCTTGGTGAGTGGTGTGTAGATCTGCACCCAGGATCCCAACAAGCGAACCCCGGGCCACCGAAGCAGAGCATGCAAACTTAACCACTATGCTACCAGACCAGCCCTTTGGTCTTCTCTTTCTTGTTGGGTTTTCTCAAATATCTTGTGACCTTTGTGTGACTAATCTTGTTTATGAATGAAGGTTCAGATGGATTATTAGAGGTGTCCTCCACTCTTCCTCCATGAGAGGATCAGCTCTGGGCTTCGGGAATGTGGGTAGGGCTGGTCAACAGGCAGGCAGACCAGCTTCACTTTAGGGTCTGTGGTTTGTGAAGCAGGGGTCAGCTGTCCCCTCCCCACCACCAGGCCAAAATGCAGAGGGATTTCCTTCGAGGTGCCTACCAACAGTAGAAACATTGAAAGAACTATCTGGAATACGCAGGTAAGAGAAATAAGTGAAACTTCCTGGTGAGAGAATTTTGCCTCTAATCAGCCTCATTGGATTGTTTCCACAATGGAATGTGGATAGAGTATGTACAGATATTCTTTTTTTCCAGGAAGAATGCCAAATTCACATGTTTATGTACAACTTCCTGATTGCTAAACATTGAGCCAATCTTTTTTAAACTCGTCACAGCCAAGCGAAACACACTTCAGGGCCATGGGTGTGTGACTTCTGCCTCAACCCACTACTCCCAGTATATATATATTTTTTGGTATAACACACATAGAAAATGAGAATATTTGGTGGCACATTGTAGTAAACAGACAGGCTACTCACCTGGGCTGGGACCTCTGATTGCCTCAGGCCCCACTCACCTTCCCTGAGAACTGAGAGGATCAGGATCTCAAGACACACACAGCTAGAGTGACTGTATTCAGGTGTTTGTCCTCAACAGTCCCAATTTACAGCTGTTGTCCCAGTGATCTGGTTTGAACAATAAGTCTTATGGTCACCCTACCCATAACCCATTCATGGCACACAATGGTTGGGAAGTCTTAGGAGTTTGCTAGTTCCATTTCTTTAGAGAGAAATTCTGTGTTGGTCTGGTGGAAACTCTGTTGCTGTTCATGAAAGGAAGATGGGGTAGGGGCAGCTAAAACTGAGCAAAGTTGCCAAGAACTGTTCTTAATGAAATACTTTGATTTCTGTTCCACTACACCCCTCCATTTCCACAACTGCCTACCCTGAGATTGAGTTGCTAAGAACTCAGCCAGAAGGAAATCTCTCACTCCTACTGCGTCATTCTTCCGTTTCTGTTCTGGCTGATACTTCCATTAGCTCTGGTTATTCATGAATAAAATTCCACCTGCTTTCTGTGTACATAAATGTTTTAAGTCACGAACGTGCAGATGTGTCACCCCTATTTCTCAGCACCGTTAGTGAATTGATTCCTTTCTGAAATTTTTTCTTGTGATTTTAGTGGAATTTAGGTACAGAGGGAAGAGAAATGTGGACGTTCAATTCAACGTGTCGATCCAAAAGCTTTTACTACTGTTTCTTACTGACCCAATTGAAATTGGAAAAATAGGCCCAGTGTCCTGTTTTCCCTCTTGTTCTCTTTATAGGGTTTTGCATGCTTACTAAGGTCAGAACTTCTAACTATACGGTTGTTAAACTGTTTGAAGTTGAGCCCAATTTTATCAAGATTATTGTTCAAATGGACTCAGAGATCTCGATTGATCTTGGCATGTGGCAGCGGGGTCATCCTGCCAGTCAGATCCCAGGAGTTGCCAGGCTATCCAGATAAATTAGATGATGGCAAAAGTAATATATCTATCATCTGTGTGATAGAACTTGTATGCTATTCAATATCAGTTCTACACTTGAATCCTGGCTAAAGATCACTCTGAGACTGGACCTATTTCATTATCTTGCTCTTTTTATTTGCCTTTCAAGGTAGATTTTAAGTAAGACGTTTTAAAAAGTTGGTAGTGCACTTCCCCTGACATTCTCTACAGCAGGTGCCACAAATAGACATTATCAAATAGATTAGCAGCTAAGTGCCAGTGACATTTTATAATCAAGGCTTGCCAGTGCTTTTGAAATTAGGAGTGAGAGAAGAGGAAAGGATTAGAAACTGTCATTTAAACAACAAGCCTTTGCCCATCTCTAATAAGCTGCTTCTTTTCTTGCCTGGGAGTTTCCTAGGAAATGTGCTGCCTGTGACGCAGTGGGGCCAACATCAGCTGCTTTATCTCTTCGCCTCCTGCTTCATTGAACAGGCAGCGCACAAACCTGGGATACTGGTCAATAATTTAATTTTGTTATCAAGACTGGGGAGTTTACCCTGTTAAGCTAAACCCTTTAAAATGATCACATCATCAATCACACACAGACACTGCAGGAATGACCAAGCAAATGGTAAGGAGAAAATCAGACTTATGAAAAATTCAAGGAGTAAAGCAGGAAGAGGAGCTCTTGTTCAATTTTTAGAAGCCAGTTACTAGGGAGTTGATTTTTTTTTCAGTGAAGAAGGTTGGCCCTGAACTAACACCTGTTGTCAATCCTCCTCTTTTTCCTTGAGGAAGATTGGCCCTGAGCTATCATCTGTGCCCATCTTGCTCTATTTTTTGTATGTTGGATGCTACCACAGCATGGCTTGATGAGTAGTGTGGGTCCGTGCCCAGGATCCGAACCTGCAAACCCTGGGCCGCTGAAGTGGAGCGCACGAACTTAACCACTACACCATCAGGCTGGCCCGGGAGTTGATTTTTATGATGTTTCCTTGTTCAACTGTTGGAAGATATATTGTTATTATTCTTTTCCTGAACCAGAATTATCGCTGGATTTAACATTGCAGCATTACACACTATATATAATAGTGTCTTTTGTGAATGGATGGAAAGGAAAGGAATGTCACCCGAAGGGGAGGGGAGCTGTCCAGACAGACTTTGTACATTTCATCAGTATTCAATCTTTTTTTAAAATTTATCAGCAGCATTGAACCATGGAAAACTATATGGCGAATTATTCAGTCCATACAAAGACACCAAACAAGACACCCGTACAAGTGGATCTTAACGGACAGATTCTCGCCAAATCACTTTTGGAAATTGACTCAGAGGGCGTGGGTTGGAGTTCCACCTTTGCCTCTCACTGATTAGTATGGACTTGGCTGTGTAGCTTAACTTGTGGGGGCTTTAGACTTCCCCTGTGCCGAGAGGGATGGTGGCACCAGGCCCGCCTAGTCACAGACTTCCTATGCACACCTCGTAAGAAAGTAAATAAAAAACCCTCTGGAAAGCATTGAATGTGAGATAGTAGCAGTGGTATTTTTATACCTTTGTCTTGAAACTTGACCGCTAAAAAGTGTGTTAATGCTGTGTACATAAGCTGGTGCCTCACATAGGTGTTTCCCTTGCCGTTGGAGCTGGCTGAGGTCTTAGTTCTCTCAGCTGAAGCTGAACCCAGACGTCTACGGCAAATTGATTTTGTTTAATCCCAATTTCTTCTATCATTGATCAGTTGATTTCCTAAGCTTAGCAGAGCTAGGAAATACTTAACAACGGAATTCTGATATTAGTAGGAGTTGTGTTCTTTGGTTATATTACATTTTAGTCTGAAATTCTTGATGTTTTACTCACCTGTGACATTTTTTTTCCTCAAAGACATTTTTACGGCTCAAAGGAAATGACAAAAAATTTTCTGCCTTCTACCCAGATTCTGGTCCTCGTTTAGTTTGACTCCTGCACTTGGAGCTTGTGAAGCTATCGTTTACATTGTATGGTGAGAAAGCAATCAGCTTTGTGTATCTGCACTGTCCAGCTTTGAAAAAGGCATGGTTGCTTCAAGCTGCTATGTAATTTAGGTTTCCTGTCACTAACCAATACCACTCCTGCAGCTGATTTAAGAACGGTTCACCCACTCAGCTTTTTATAGCTCCCTCCTACATTTGTTACTAAGAAAAAAATTTAGGCAAATATCACATCTTGAGTCATGAGGTCTGTGTCTCATTAGAAGTCCTTGAATTTCAAAGGAAGCTTCAGGGTGAATCCACACACACAATCAGCCCTGAAGCTTATTGGGCTGAAAAAGCGAAAACCACTTACTCAGCTTCTGAGCTTGGAATTCAAAGGCTTTGTGTTTCCAAGGGCTACACACAATTGGTATGAGGTCACTGTAGCCAATCATAGAGGAGGAGAAAATTCAGTGAGAATCCTGTCCAGCCCCTTTGTAGATTGAAAAAGAAAATGGATCTCTGGCGAGAAGATTGTCTGGCCTTCTTAAAGGCACGCAATCAGCCCTTGGGTGCGGAACTGGAGTCAGAATGCACAGAGCAATGCCCTTTCACTACTTCAAGGAGCCCAGCTAAATTAATTGCTGCTCCACGTGCCAAGCTTTAAGAAAGCTAAGAAATGCAAGAATTTTGCCTGTTGGAATACTTCATTTCCCAGTAAAGACTGGTCTGTTTGACTACTGTGGGAATGTTGATCAATGGAGATGGGACGAAATCTACTTCCGGCTGTGAAATTTAGACTTTTTGAAGTCCAAACACAAGTGGAAAAACGTAATCAAGTCTCTCAAATTGTTATCAAATCCAATCAAAAGAAAAGAAAACTTTTCCACCTCAATGAGCAGCTATGTCGAGAAATGTCAACTTGAAAATCAATTTGTTTATTTACGAAAAGTAAATTAATTCTCCCTGCTTCTCTGAACTGACTTCTTTAACCTCTGTGTTAAGTGCATCTTTCTAATTGAATGACATTGGGTAGAATAAAGAATCTGATGATTTGTTTAAGAGACAAGAGAATTAGCTACATCTTTGCTTAGTACCCATGTCCTTGCTTAGTACTAATGAGCTTTTTGGTTAACAAGGAAGTTTTTCCTTTCTAATTAATACTTCCAAAATTATGAGAGCAAAATAGATCTCAGTCAATGGAGAATGGTAGATAACTGCTGAGCAGATAAATCTTCATAAGTCCTCAGTCCTTATTAACCACGTATTTATGGAGCAGGCCCACAGAAGTTTGGGCATGAGAATTTTTCTAAACATATTGGAGGAGTATTTGGAAGGTAATTTTTACTTCTACTTCTCTACAAGGGACAGATTAATAATATAGGGATGCTTTTCTAGTTTAAAGCTTAATGTTAAAAAGTTACTTGAAGGGGACAGCCTGGTGGCACAGTGGTTAAGTTCTCATGTTCCGCTTCGGTGACCCAGGGTTCGCTGGTTCAGATTCCGTCTGCGGACATGGCACCGCTTGTCAAGCCATGCTGTGGCAGGCATCCCACATATAAAGTAGAGGAAGATGGGCACGGATGTTAGCTCAGGGCCAATCTTCCTCAAAAAAAAAAAAAGAGAAGAAGTTACTTGAAGCAAATTGG
Source organism: Equus asinus (assembly GCF_041296235.1). NCBI lineage: Eukaryota > Metazoa > Chordata > Mammalia > Perissodactyla > Equidae > Equus > Equus asinus. The sequence continues at coordinate 42,490,220 of NC_091811.1, read as the reverse complement.
TAATGCATTTGAATCACACTATAATCTCATGTAATGGTAGCATCCTGGTGCAGTGGAAAGAATAATGGATTTGGAATCAGAGAAGCTGACTCAACTTGTTGATTGAGAGCTTGGGAAAGTTACATAAGTTTGCTGAGCTTCAGTTTCTCATCTGTTCAACTGAGGTAAGAATTCTTATCTACAAAGTTGTTCAGATGGTTGCATGAAAGGTTTTTGAAAAGATATAACAGGACCTAGTACATAGGCAATCAATAAACAAAAAATTATTCTCATATTAAAAATTTAATTCAGTGTAAGATAAAGCGAGGAAAGCACCATGGGGTTAAGATAAAGTAGGTAGTAACGGCAAGCTTTCAACTTTTTCATTCCTCGGAATATTTTAATATTCTGTTTTAATCAAGTTCCATTAAGGTTAAAATTCATAATGTAATTATTTTTTGTTAGCCAAGCTAGTGTCTATTAAATTTTGACTTTAATTAAATGTCTTGGCCCATAAGAGTGCTGACTGTTGAGCAGATCAAAAGGGAAAGACTCAGAGCTGGAGGAAGAAACGAAGGTCATGGAACCCGCGTCGTGTTCAGGGACACGCGATTAGTAACAATGATCACATTTTTAAGAGCTTTCTTCAAAGCAAACCTAAAATAGGTACTTAGAAATAAAATGTCAGAAAATGCTTCTATAAAAGAAAATAAGAATATTGAAATTCAGAAAGTTAAAAGAAGCTTAAAAGAAAATTAAGCTCAGAAAAAATAAAACGAACATCGTTACAAATCAGCTAACATCAAAGCTGATCTGCCATCATCTAGGGTGACTTGTTGGCAGTGGTCTTTTGCAACAAAAGCGGGCCGAAAGCAGTGAATTGGAGAGCCGGCCCCATGCATGTTGCATGTGCTCCAATATAGGATTTGTAATGGCCTCTTTCCTTACTAGATCAATTCTAAACATGTTGACCTAAATGCTCACATCTCCAATGCAAATTTACCTTCTATTATTTCCAGTATAAATTCTCTACTCCAGTCAAGCCTGTCTTCTGGCGTGTATCTTACTCGTGCCTGCCTGTTCCTCTGCACATTTCTGTTCACTTCCCATCTACCTACAAAAAGTTATACTTCCCAGTTCTTCTATGACATCTTTCAGCTTACGTCAGCTTATTCTAGTCTTTTCTTTTTTTACTCCCAACCCCATGCTACTTTCTATCTGTTCTAGACATTTTGGCACATGATTATCCTCTAACCATAGAATTTGATATTTGTATCATGTATGTAATTCTTTACTCACCAGCGAACACCCAGAGGACAGGAATCCATACCATATATTTAATCAATACCTATTAAATTATTTGTATTGAACTGAATAAAGAGTACAGTTGTAGCAAAAATCTGGATATTTATTATTGTGCTCTATTTCTTATTTATTTCCCAAAGTTCTGATATTTGAAAATGTGTTCACATGTAGTAATAAATAGGCTTTCAGTCAGAATCTGGAAATGAGAATCTTCTCTTTTTTTTGAGGAAGATTAGCCTGAGCTAACTGCTGCTGATCCTCTTCTTTTTGCTGAGGAAGACTGGCCCTGGGCTAACATCCGTGCCCATCTTCCTCTACTTTAGATGTGGGACGCCTGCCACAGCATGGCTTTTGCCGAGTGCATGTCCATGTCCACACCGGGGATCTGAACTGGTGAACCCTGGGCCTCCAAGAAGCGGAACATGCGAACTTAAACTCTGCGCCACTGGGCCAGCCCCCAAAGATCTTCTTCTCTCTTATTAGCAGTAATTACATCATCAGGAGATAAAGCTTTCGTACTGGATTTGCTGATTCTTTTCTTTCTGCTTCCTTCCCTACCATCTTCTCTCTATTCCCTCTGTCACATGATATTTATTATCCACCTACTTGTACCAGACACTATGTGAGCCAATTTATATGTGTCTCCCTTATTTTCTCTGTTTTTCACATAACTTCAACAAGTCTCTAACATTCTCTGAACCTCGATTATTCCACCTGTAAAATGCAAACTATCATATCTTGCAAGGCTATGGAAGGATTAGATGAGATCTCACTCCCTGCCCTTGTCATCTTTAAAGTACAATCATCCGACTTCTACAGTCTTTCTTGCTTCCACAGTCTTTTACTCGAAGGGCAAATGATCCATGCCATAAAACTTTAGGTACCTAGTTGTGGGAATAAGATATATTACCGTTCTCTTTGTTATTTCAAAATTCCAGGGAGATTTCTAAATGTGATTTTTAACTAAAATCAGCTAACTATAATAAGGATTTAATATTTTGCCTACAGAGAAGCAGCCATGTCATTTTGTAAAATCAGGTGTTGCATGCCAGGAGTGGGTACATTCATCCATGTTGATGCTAAGGATACATCTGGTAGAAGAGGCGTGCTCATCATCGTATTTTGAGATGCCATTAGAACATAGGTAGGTCAAAGTGATTTTAAAATATAATTCTATAATCTGTGTTTTTTCTCTTACCTTTTCAAATACTATGTTAATTTTTAGTTCTTTTTTCTTTTTTTGTGTGTGAGAAAGATTGGCTCTGAGCTAACATCTGTTGCCAATCTTCTTTTTTTTCTCCCCAAAGCCCCAGTACATAGTTGTATATCCTTGTTGCAAGTCATTCTAGTTCCCTGATGTGAGATGCCACCACAGCACGGCTTGATGAGAGGTGCCATGTCTGTGCCCAGGATCTGAACAGGTAAACCCCAGGAATTGAGGAAACAGTTATTCTTAGCAATTTCTTTTTATAAAACTAACAGATATTAACCAAACTGTCTCCGTTAAATACTTCCACCCATAATTACATCTCATCTTCTAATTTTCTCTAAGGTGTTACATCTAGAAAAGCATCATTTTCTGACATTTTTCTATGCTCTGCCATAGTCTGCTTAAGTCAACTTATCTGGAAAGATGGGATTTTTCTTATTTTACTTTTATGAGCAACAGGCATGATTTATGGAAACAATTGCAAATGGTTATTATTGTCAAAATTTTGTCATGTTGATGAATGATAAAAATAAACTAGTGCTGTAGTTCAGAACAAAAAATTGCTAACTTCATGATTTAGGAGAATGTGAACTGCAAATCCTGTTTATTTTCCTGTCTCTGTTGTTACTTCTCAAATGTGTGGCAGGGGCACATTACCTCTCCTCCGTGAGCTTCAATTTTGTCACTAGCAAAACTGGAAAGATACTTTATAAGAATTCAGTTGCATAATGAATGGCAAGAGACTAGTACCTAGTAGACACTCAATAAATGTTAGCTGTGCCTTCCAACTAGGTTTCACTAAAATGTCTCATGTTTTAAAATGGATTCTTTGAAAAGCTCCTGTAATTTTTATATTTCACTGTGTTATATCATCACTGTGTTAACAGTGACGGTTGTCCAAGAATGATGATTTTTGGACTTGTCTTATTTTCAATCTCTGCCCAGAAAAATATAAGCCAAAGAAATGTTAAGACATTGAGCACCTTGTTTTTCTATGCCTGAATCTGGTGATATAATGTTCTAGAGACAAACATTCATCAAGTTCTGTGGAAGTCAGTCCTGACTCAGGCTCAGTCAACTTATACAATGACTTTGACCGAGGATTTGTAACCTTGGGTCCATGGATAAGTTTTAGACCCTTTGTGAAACTCTTTACCCTATATCTATTTTGCATTTTCCAAGAGACAGGGGCCATGGCTTTTTATCAGATAATCAAATGCATCTATGAGCCAAAAGTTGTTAAAGATATCACTTCCTTAGGTTTTCAAAATTGTAGATTGCCTAGGAACTTGAGAACCTGATAGTCAAAATACTAAGTTTAACAAAGCTATTGTAAAATTATGGAAGGAAAATAGAGTTATAATTTTCCAGAACATAGATATTTGTATCATTACTTCCCAGAGATGCTTCAATATTAGAGATAAGGGAATGTCTTGTGCTGGGTGGAGAGTGAGTAAGTTAACACAGAAGGTAAACCTATTAGTGTGTAGCTGGCCACAGAATTACTGATCAGGAGCAGAAGGCCTTTGCAAAACTTGGAAAGGGCTCCATAGCCTGTGATATATGTTGAAAATGAGACTGGTCTTTTTCATCCTTCATCTCCCTTATTTTGCCTAAAATCTTATCATGGGAGATACATTCTTTCCATTGAGAAGGCTGGCTTCTGAAAATCTATGTTAAAATACATACTTCTGTAGAAATGATTCTTAAAAATCTATTCTGTGAAGTCTATTCTAAATGTGTCTTTATCTCATACTAAACACGGCCTCTGCCTTAAAGAGAGAAGAGTCTAGAAGAGATGAAATATTTACATAAATAAATTGAAGTCAGTGTAAAAAGTGGAAAGTGCCATAGAAAATTATAGAGTAGTATAGGAGTACAGAGGAAGAAGAAATTACTACGTAAGTTGGCAGTGGGGTTGAGGGTTTACAAGTAGGAGGAGAATGTGGGAGATGATGGTCAAAGGGTATCAATTTTTCATTGTAAGATGAATGAGTTCTGGGGATCTAATGTAAAGCATGGTGATTACAGTTAATAATACTATGGAAATTTCTTATGGGCGTAGATCTTAAGTGTTCCCATTGTACTCGCACACAAAAGGTAACTATGTGAGGTGATAGATGGGTTAATTAGCTTGATTATGGAAATCATTTCACAGTGTCTACGTCTGTTCAACCATCACATTGTACACCTTCAATATACACAACCTTGTCTGTCAATTATACCTCTATAAAGCAGAGGAAAACAAGAAGAGTAGGAACAGAAGGCTGGGAGGATAGAGAAGCTTCTGTAGAGGAAGCCACATATGAACTGGCTTTTGAAAGATGCAAGATATTTGGATATGTTGATAGTGGGTAAAAGGGCCCTTTGGGAAAAGGAAACACTGTATTTTGGAATATTGAGACAGGAAATTTGTGAGGTGTTATAATACCTGTGGCACAGGATACGCAAAGGAAACAGCTGAAAGTAATGAAGCTTCCCAGGACCACAGACAGAGAATCTCTGGGTACAGAGCTTACCATAGATTCACCAAATAGTTTCTTTTGAGTCTCTAGATGACTTTATGTCAGCACAGTTCACCCACATGGGCTTTCTATTTATAGCTTCTTTGGCAAGTATCCCAGACAACCTGCTCCTCTCGAGAAAATAGACATCTATTTCCCCCTGTTTGATATTTTTACTCAACAGTAAGAGAAAACTCAAGGGAAAGTAATTCAAAGGGAACACTTGTAGATCCTCAAAATGATAAAGAGGATGAGACTAATGGTCTCTCAAGTTGGATGCTGGCTTGTCTTAGACCTCACTGTGTAAGGGTGAGATGAGTTAGAAAATTTCCAGTTTGGCTGTGGACATTTTACAATTGTGGAACTAAAGAGACACAGTTCTTTTCTCCTTCGACATTGGCATACGGTGTAAATATAGACTAGAGGTACTCCCTTAAAAGATTGTAACCGAAAGTTCGGTCTCTGAACCCGATGCCAATCCAAATAACGAGAACAGAGTCTTGAGTGGAAGAGGAAAGGTTTTTACTATGCCAGGCACTGGGAGCAAAGCAAGGGCTCATGCCTCAAAAATTGCAGCTCCCCGATGAGGAATGGGTAGTGATTTTCATTTGGGGTTTTGGGTAGGGGAGGGGGTGCACGTAGCTGTGCAGGCTGGCGTTTTCCCACCAGCCTGTGTTTGGCCTTGAGAGGCTGCTTGCAGCAAGGCGGCGGGGAGGGTGAGATAGGAGGATGGCAGGTGGGCGTTCTTCGCCCTTGTCTCTTGTCTCGTCTTCCTGTTTGAGGCGGGTTCGAGCTCCGGGAGTGAGGAGTTGAGGTCTGGGAAGCCTCCGCTCCGTGATATTCTTGAGACAGCGGCTTTCCTGGCAAACTCAAGGACACATGATTAGCTAAACTTTAATGTGCCTCCAACTCCAGGCCACCTGGGCTTTTAACAATGTGTAACTCCCATTTAGTTGTAAAGCTCAAGGAGTCCAAGTTTAAAGAAACAGGTATTTACATATGAGTGGAGCTAGAGAAGCAGGAAAGGGGGTGGTGGGTTTTAGTTTTAACCCCATATACGCTGGGTTCAATGTGGGGGAACTGATATCAGGGCTGATGTTAAGAGCCTGTAACAAGATCACCCTTGGCTTTGTCTCGCAAATTAGGTCATTTGCTTGAGCATGAAAGAAGCTAAAGACTTGATGTGGTTTAGGAAGGCAAATCAGTTAGTAACATTGAATTGTTAGTTAAGGTATGGTGACTAGTCATGTATATCTTTGGTTATTTTTTACCTGTATAACCACACCTGATCTGAAGGGAATAATTAAAAGGTGAATTAAAATTTACCAATCTATGGAGTGGGGCGAAGGTGAGGTCCTGAGACTACAGTGAGCCATCTTATATGTTCTCCATTAGTAAGTGGAAATGACCTTTTCAAATTAGTTGTTTCTTAAACAATTATTCAACATAATGAAAGAATGCCCAACAGAAAACTACACAACCCAAATTAGTCCATCTTATTAATATGCACATACACACACATTTTGGGAGTAGGGACAGAAGAATCTCTAAGTGAGTGTCTGTAATGGTCCATTAGTTGTCTTGTAGATATCGATGCTGTCTTACTCTCCAAAGGCTCCATTATTGTGGATTGGATCCTTGCTTATCAGAGCAAGATGCAGAGCAGAGATTTAACCTCAAGTGTTGGGAAAGCAGAGAGATACCATGTACCTACAGTGGGAGCAAGTAGCATCATGCTATAAAAGCTCAGAGTTTTTATAATCCTAATATTTTGGTCCTAGATATGATTACTGTTGCACATTGGCACTGCTGCCTTCACCCAAATGGCTAAGTTTTACTTAGATAGTGCAGTGGGGAAAATTGGTTTGCTCAGAGTACGTAAGTTACAATGACTATTTCTTTTTGAGTTTATCAGTACACATTTGCATACCAGAGAATGATACTTACTTGAATTTGTATGTTGTATAAAAGCTATGGAAAGCAGGTTTCTGTCTTCTCACCCACAGGCCTAAATGGTACTTTGTAGGAATGAGTCGTCATTGGTTTTTAGTATCTGCTTAAAAGTTGAAGATATACATTGGGGCTGCCAGTATTATAAGTTGCTCATGAATGAATTGTCAATGAGAGCCTGACCTGGGGATGTGAACAAATGATTGAAATTCAAATAAGAAATACCAGGTCTGGATAGGCTATGCAGATGCAGGATGAGGCTGGAAAAGACAACACAATTTTGTTCAGAACGTTCACAGAGAGTCATAATAAGTTAATTTAAGACTTAGTTTCTTCTAGCTTTGATGTATATTTATAAGGTCTTTCCTCTTTACTCTTTTCTGTCATTAGTGGATGAAGTAAGATCTTTTATTAAATTTTGATTCAGGACTAAGTAAGGGTGATGGTATCTGTTAGGGGGAGAGGGGAGGAGAGAGGGAAGCAGGTAGAGTTTCAAGCTGTGGGTCTCAGTATATTTAGGACTCAGCATCGGTAAGATTGTTTTTTTCTAAGAGAATGTCTTGAAATAGCTCAGAGGATGACTTGACCATCAAGTTCAAGAACTTAATGAGTTTAGATTATACGAGAACGAGACCCATTTTCACTGTGAAACACTTTGTGAGAGATCTGTTTGCAAAGAGCTTTCCATTGGAGTCCATTAGTAATTCCCCAGAGAGATCCCACAAATTAGGCCAGGACATTTCCCATCCTTGGTCAGAAGGAGGAACTGACCCAGAGATGGTAGTGGAGTATTTAACAGATTAGTAACCGTTAGGAAGAAAGCTTTCAAATCATAGAGAGTTTCCAGTCTGTTGCTTAGCTTCCTCAGTTCTACTTACTTCCTTTCAAAAGTTCCTATAAAATATACATATGGGTAAAAAATAATTAATTATAATTCTCCTTTCAGTTGCTATAGCAATGGCAGTTTCTTATCGCATCCTGCGTTCTTTCATGCCCTTCTGAATTAATTTAGCACAAAGCAGCTCAGTTTTAGAAATAAAGTCCTTTAAAAATAGGTATCAAGTATTATTAGAGGGATTTTGCGACGTCCAGATGAGGATATCTGCAGACTTACTCAGGGGCGATGGCCTTGTGTATAATTAGAAGGTAGAGACTGCTCCTCCACTGGGCCCCTCATCCCTGCTAGGAATTTTCTCTTTTGAGAGCAACCAGTGGGAGTACAGATTAAGAACTATATAGAATAATATTCAGAATCCTTTTTTTGTAATTGTACATCAAAAAGTGGATTCAGAATCTCTTAATTCTCCTCCTCCCCCCCTGCTTTATTGTCTCTTGAACCTTTCTGTTTTCCGATTATGCCTAAAGGGAAAAATAGGAATGTTAAAATAATTGTATTCAAAATGACTTGTAAAGTCCTGAAAAGCAAAGATTAGTACTGTTGGCACTTAATATACTTGTAATATAGTAAGTGATAGGCAATCTGACTATTCTAGAAGATAAACACCTTTCTTCAGTTGCTAGTTGTCTGTAATTCCTTTGATATTTGAAGTAGAATATATTTTAATAAAGTAAAACATTTCAGATGTTTATATATTTATAGATAATTTGTTAATTTAAAACTTCAGCAAGTTAAGAAATTAATAAGTTTTTCTACTTTAGGGAAAAATAGTTTATATTTTATCAAAAAATCATAACCAAAATCTTTGCTGCTACTTATTAGCATAAGAGAAAATTAATATAATTAATTGAACACGGCTTGTCTCGTCTCCCTGCTATTGACCATTTGTATTTATTCACCTAAATTTTGGTCCAACTATAAGTCATCTTTATTGAAATGAAGTGGAACCCACTATAGCTGTCGTATAGAATTAAAAAACTTAAGGAATTAACCCATTGTGTTTACCCAACTTTACTGTATCAGTTAGCATCACTCAGAGAAGCAGACCCACTGGGAGATATATATTTGTTACAGGCATTGAACCTTACGCATATGTGTGAACTAGTTGGCTCTCCAAATATCCCATAAGAATCTGTGTTATGGTCCATTCTAACTGGAAACATACAGGAAAAAGAATTCTGGGAGGGGCCGGCCCTGTGGCCGAGTGGTTAAGTTTGCGCGTTCTGCTGCGGCGGCCCAGGGTTTTGCTGGTTCGGATACTGGACGAGGACATGGCACCGCTCATCAGGCCATGCTGAGGCGGCATCCCACATGCCACAACTAGAAGGACCCACAACTATGTACACGGGGGGACTTGGGGAGAAAAAGCAGGGGTGGGGGGCGGAAAGAAGATTGGCAACAATTGTTAGCTCAGGTGCCAATCTTTAAAAAAAGACCCCCACAAATTAAAAAAAAAAAAAGAATTTTGGGAAATGTAGTGCAGCTAGCCAGGTTGACACATGACAAAGCCACTACATGTGGTTTGAGATTTAAATACTTCCTTTAAACATTTAGAGATTAAAAAAAAATGTAAAATGCCTCAATTTACCTCAAGTTTCTTGCAATTGATCTTTTATTATGTGGTTTAAAAATCAGCCATTAGAACTATTAATAATACAAATTGGCAAAGGACATAAACTTTGCCAAACAAAATATTGCCTCCTAAAAATAACGATCAACAAACCATATGGTAATATAAATTGCATGTATATGCTTTGTTATTTTTATTAGACAGTATAATATAATGACCCAAGATCTGTGAAATCTGACAGTTGGAGTTTGAACTCTGGCTCTGTAAGCTGCTTCTTGAGTGAACTTAACCTCCATTTCCTCCTATGCAAAATGAAGATGATCATATCTATCTCCTAGGATTGCTAGGAGGTTAGTTGAGATAATGTATGCAAAGCTCTTGGTGAAGTGCCTGGGATACAGTAATTGCTCAATAAATTAGAACTATAATAATTGTTATTAACAGTAGAATGTTCATCATTATTTTGTAAATATTTTTCTGCTTTACTTAGAAAACAGTGATTGACGGCTTTGACCCTATTTTGTTCAAATGAAATTCCTGACAGCACTCTGCCAAAAGGTGAATACAGAGATACTAAGATGCATTTTGATACCTTACTGATTTTTCAGGTCTGTGAATGTTAAATCCCCAGTGCTGAAATGAGTTTTCTGCTCTCCCTCACAGCTGATTTCTTTCGAATCCAGTGGACAGCACAAAGGCAAGCACCTGGTAAGCAGTGAAGCAGGTGGAAACTCCTGTGTTCAGACAGAAGGCTGCTATTTGCCACCACACACTTTTCTGGTCCTTGTCACTCCTGTGCAAAGCTGCTTTACTTGTAGATGGTCGAAAGCCTGAAGCCAAATAATAAGCAAATGCAATTAGGGGAGACGGATGAAATTTCCTTACGTGAGACTTACTTTTCTTTACTCCCCAGGCTGCAGAATTGTAATTGTTTGTAGAAGGAAGTAATAAGAGCAAGGAAAATTTTTCTGGCTTTATACTATAAAATGAGTGAAAGAGGCAATTTGTAATCCACAGTGGGTTTATTTCATCTGCCTGGCGAAGAAATGTTGTGCTTGTATGGCATGGTAAGCCATGAGGATGAACTTGAATCCCTCTCCTTTCTGTCAAGAGCATCGTTTCTAGGAAAGCCATTCTACTCTAGGGAAACAAATCTAAAATTTGGTTAGGATCAAAATAGACTTAGTGAAACTTATTCTTACATTAAGATGTTCTAAGAGCTTGGAGCTGTCCATTATAATGATGGAGAGAATTTTATCCCTTAGCTTCTCAGCAATTCTCATCAGGCATTCCTAAAGAAAGATTTAAAAATATAGGATGACTTCAATGGGGTTTAAGAGGTGTGGAAGTTATTAGTCTTGGAATCAGAAGATCTAAGCTTGAGCTGCTGTTTTGCCCCTGCTATTTTTCAACCTAGTACTAATCCCTTATGATCTTGGACCACAGCTTCCTCCACAATGAAATAGGAATGAGAACATTTGTTCTGTTTATCACATGGTATTGCTAGGAAGATTAAATAATGTAATAAAATGTTACCCAGGTAGGTACCGCCATGTATACAGTAGCGGCAGTACGTAGTCTACTCTTCAACTAACAATGGTTTAGTCTCTATCGCTAAACTAACAACTGAAAAAACAGACCACTAAGGAGCTGGAATATGCCTCGAAGTAAATTCAAATATTTACTTTGAAGCGTATTGTTATTTCTTATGTCAGCATGTGCTGCGTGTGGCTAATGGATTTAAGGCTTTTTATTTAATGTTATTAAATGCATATAGTGTTATCTATAATAATTATATGTTACTTATAGAGACTTCATATTTCATATATAGCTTCATCTTTCAGGCCCTAGATGCCTAGAGAATTCTGGATGACCATATGGTAGAGTGGCTGCTGTGATGCTCTCAGGGTAGTATGAGGACTGTTTCTTGACATGTCAGAACATACAGTACAGGGAAGCTGATACACATATAATTTCGGTTACTGTGGAACAATAAAAAAAATATTTATTTCCTTAGATGTTTCCGTTTTGCTTCCTACCGTTCAGTGTGCTTTTGCTTTTTTCATTTTTATTTGAGTCTTGCCACCAGTCTGAGCTCCATGCTTTCCCTGGCCCCGGTTCATAGTCCTTCAAGCACATCTTGTTCTCAGCCCTCATATCCTGGCTGCCTCCTTCTCCAGTTTCTCCACTGTCTTTTAGGGGAGGTGTTTGCTGTGCTGTTCACAAGGTGGAAATAAAACATTCACCACTTATTAAAAAGTGAGAATGAAAGAAAATGGATTTAAAAGATAGCAGAGAGACTAAGATTAAATGTAGCTGCAGAAGACTCCCTTGGCTAAGGGCTGGGAGGTTCAGCCGCTTAGGCATTCGGTGTGCCCTGAAGGCAAGACAAGCTCTGTGTCTGGAGGTGGAGTTACGATGAATAGACATGGTCCCTTCTCCCCAAGAGCTCACAGTGTAGTGTAGGAATTCTCAAACCTCGCTCTGCATCAACCACCCAGAGGCCTTTTAAAATACAGGTGTCTAGGTTCCACCCTCAGGAATTCTGATTGGATTATGCTGGCTGAATTAATCTAGGGTGGGCCCTGGATGGGGCATGTATTTTTAAAAGCTCTCCATGATTTTAATCTTCAGTCGTATTTGAGAATCATGGTTCTAATCAGTTCTTATTTTCTTCTTTTTGTGCTACCAAAGCGGAAAAATCACGAAATCTCCTTTTTGACTCAGTGCCTCCATCTGTAAAACATGGATGATATCATTGGCTCCTTATTCACTCATGTCATAAATAAACATTTATGGAATTCATATTCTGCGTTAGACATTATAATAAGATCAAGGAGAGAGATGAGTCACCGTATCTACTGTAAAGAGGTGTAGGGAAGAAAAAGAAAACTTTAAACCTGCAGACCTGAACAGCTTTTGACACTAACTTTCTGTACACAGCAGACAGAAACTCTCTACAAATTGATTGATGAAATCGGTTCCTGCACCTGAGCAGCCGAAAGCCTCTGGCAACAATCACGTGGTTGTGCTGACAAGTGTCCTTTATTTAATCTCCAAGCACACTACTCTGTCTGGCAATCCTACTAAATGTCCTAGACTAGTGTATTTACAATCCCACTCACAGAGACTATTATTTCACACCCTCTCTTCTAAAACCTCCAACACCACCTCCACTCGACTTTCAGCTGTTGATGTGACTTATTATTTTACAGACAAACAGAAGCCAAAAAAATAGAAGCAATTAAAAAAGAAACACATTGTTTTCCAAGTATCGAATCTATCCATTTACCTGCATACCTGCCCATCTGTTTTGTTTTTCTCCTTATTAAGGTTGTTCCTGCTCATATCTAAGTGCAACAATTCTTCCTGTGCTCTAAGTCCACCTGCGCACTCAGATGCAGAAGCACGTCCGTCAGTTGTCTGCACGGCCAGCTGCACCATCAATTTATCCCTCTCTGCCAGGTCCTTCCCATCAACAAACCTGCATTAATAGCACCTACCTGAACAGAACAAAACAAGAATATCCTCCGAGGAACCCACGTCCTCCTCCAGCAATTCCCCCATCTCTCCGCTCCTCTACTCTGTGGGACTTTTTGGAAGTGTCTGTATGGGCTGTCTTTACTTCCCCACATCCCATTTTTCCACCACATTGTAGTCAGGCTATTGTCCCCACCACTTTCTGTAACTTCTTATCAAAGTCACAAGATACAGTCATCAAGTCTCTGTTCTCATCTAAGTCAGCCTCTAGAAGGTATTTGACATGGGTGGCTGCTTCTAGAAACATCCTCTTCTCTTTCCTTGGTGTCTCTGCCACCACATTGTCCTAGCTGTCCTGCTACGTAACTAATTGCTTGCTTTCCGTCCCCTTTGCTGATGTCTTTATATGTGGAGTCTCCCAGAGGTTAGAGCTAGGCTCTCCTTTGGTCTCTAACTGAACTCTCCTTTGTCATATCTTCTGGTTCCATGACTTTAAATACATCTATTAAGGGAAAATCTCCCGGTGTGTACATCCACCTTTCTTATGCCTGGTGCTCTCTTGCCACAAAGCTGCTCTGGCTCCTTCTTTAGTCTTTCCCATCTCAATTAATAGAATTAATTGTTCCTGTCCTTCAACTCCAAAGCTAAATGCCACCCTCAATTCCTTTGTTTTCTTCATCCTACCATATCAAGTCCATTAGAAAGTTCTGTTAACAATGTCTCCAAAACGTATTCCAGTCTGACTCTTTCAGAGTCACTGCATGACTTCCTTGTTCAAGCCACTCTCATCTCCACCTGGACAATGCACTAGCCTCCTAATTGGTTTCATGATGACCATCTTTGCTTTCTTCCAGAGTTGTCAGAGTGATTTATAAAAAGCATAAATTTGAGTATATTACTCACTTTAATGGCTTCAATTGAAATTTGAATATAAAACATCTCCTTTCAAACAAATCAACTTTAAAAATGACATTTTTGAGAACAATTAACGAAATCTGGATGAGCATTTGAGGGTAATAAGGGATTGTGGTTAATTTTGTTAGGTGTGGTAATGGTATTTTGGTCATGTAAGAGATTGCCCTTATTTTTAGAGGCACATTTAGGGGTGAAATGACATGATTTCTGGCATTTTCTTTAAAAATGCTATAGCACCTCATCCCCCCAAAAAAGAAAGAAAAGAAGAAAAAAAGATAGATAAATATTTATGACAAAATGATAATTGTTGCTTCCGGTTACGTGAAAGTTTATTACAGTATCCTCTCTACTTTTGTATACGCTTGACAAAATAATGTAAAGTTGAAAAACAAGACAACTAAAAAGTTTCCAGTTCCTCATTATGGACATATGTGATTGGATGTCTGCTGCTTCTCTTGCATTCCACTTTCCCTTTTGTTTGCCATAGTTTAGTCGCGCTTGCCTTCTCTTCCTCAGCATGTCAAGCCTCTGCACCCTCTGCTCCCTCTGCCCTGTGCATGCTACACGGCTGACTTATTCAAGTCTGACCACCAGAAAGGATTTGCCTAGTATTCCTCTGGCCCCCACCACAATACATTTTATTTTTCAAAATCATGCTATGTTGTTTATTTACATCTTTATTGTTAGTTTTCTTCTACTGGAATTTAGGCTCCCTGAGGCAGAGAACTTGGGTCTAAAACAGTGCATAGTGGGTACTTAATAAATAGTTGTAAATGAATAAAGTGGATATTACTATTTAATCCATTTTAAAAATGATGAAACTAAGGCTAGAAAAAGTTACATAATTTTCTTAATGTCCGCAGATATTAAGAGGCCGAACTGAGATGTGAACTCAAGTTTTCCTGATTTGGGAGTCTTTAGACCTCTATTATATTACTTCCTGGTGGAATGGATTAAGGGGAGGGGGCTGGGGGAGAATAATCACCTACTCACAAAACTGAAAGAATTGCCTTTACAGGTATATGCTTTATAAAGAAATTCCATGGCTTTTTTTTCTTAACCCCCCAGAAGATGTATATTTTAGCTGTAGGTCCTTCCAGTTCTGCTATGTGAGATGCTGCCTCAGCATGGCTTGATGAGTGGTGCTAGGTCTAAGCCCACCATCCGAACCAATGAAACTCTGGGCCGCCTAAGCGAGCTGGCCCCTCCATGGTTTTAATTAGATTCTCAAAGGAGTTCTTGAGTCCCAAGATCTTCATCATTGTTTCTTTGGTTGCTACTAGGGGTGACTTAAGGTTACATGCTCAACAAAGTATGGGGGGTTTAAACTGCTTGCAACTAAAGCATTACATTATCTAGTCTTGCAGACCCACCCTGTGAACATGTAACTAACTGTTTTGGATTTAATACTTTTTTTTATAGTCCCTCAATGTGTCTATAAGCCTCCATATTGCTCTCTGGAATTTCAGCTGTGTCGATGGGGCTATAATAGCAGAGATGTGCTGAAAAGAAAACCAGTTGAATGTTTAAGACAGTATGATATTCCTTTACTTTATACGTGGGATGCCTGCCACAGCATGGCTTGCCAAGCAGTGCCCAGTCTGCACCCGGGATCCAAACTGGCAAACCCCAGGTCGCCGAAGTGGAACATGCTCACTTAACCGCTGTGCTACCAGGCTGGCCCGTGAAAAGTATTTTCTTGTAGAAATTTCAGTTGTTTCATTATGAGTGCAATTAAGCATCCTAAACCAACAGTTAGCCACTGATGATTAAGTAGCTAGGAACTAAGGTTTTTTCCTTTTTGCAATTACTGATTATAGCTTTAGCTGTTTAATGCACCCATTGTTAACTGTGCTGCTTAAGCAATATGCTGTCTGACTCCCACTAGGCTCCTAGAGATAACATCCCCCTGGAGCCTGGCTCACCATGGTGATGGGTGGGTGAGCTGTTTTTCAGGAATTAGATCCCCTTGTTCACTTCAGGCCAGTTGAGACCACCAACTCATCAACGGGGCCCATGTAGATATCTGATAAGCAACATTTTGACGTCAAGAGGCTGAAATCTCCACTTCAGATCATGCTAAAGCCGCCATTTTGTGAACATGCATCCTATGAAGAGGCATGGAGTCTGACTACACTTGTGCAAATCATCAATGACCTCACCTCTCCTCACCTCCAATCACCAACCTCCACATTTCAGACCATCTTGCCCTCCTACTCTGTAAACATCCCTGAGTCCCTATTTTCAGGGACGACTCCTGCTCTGGCTCCCTTGCATGGCTGCCTTGTGATTAAAACCCCCTCTCTGCTGCAATCTCATCATCTCAGTGCTTGGCTTTCAGGGTGGTGGGCAAAAACGAACCTGGTGTGTAACACATCTTTTTTATAGTCTTTCTTCGCTACTTCTATTTCTTTGCAAAAAATCAGTTTACATTGTTTGTCATTTTCCTATTGGTGAGTTTCTCTTTTTTATTATTGATTTGTAAAACATTAATTCTTTTCTGAGTGTGATTCCAAATATGTTTCTAGGCTCTTTTTCTTCTAACCTGTGTAGGGGAGGAAGACATTTCCTCTTCCCAAATGTGGGTTCGTCTGGCTGGAGAATGAATTAAATTCACATGAGACAGAATAGCAAGAGAAAATTAAACAAAGCTTTATGAGGAACCATGGCCCGGGGCCTTTCTTCCTGAAGGAAGAAAGGGCACCGAAGAAGTGGGGTGCACAGAGTGGTTATATACCCCCAAACAGGGTGTTTCACATATGATTGAAATGTCCCTCCCACAATAGTCACAAGATTGCCCTGTCGGCACAGTGCTTGATGGACACAGCTGGTAGTGGTCTGCTATCTCGGTGGGCGTAACAGGAGGCAAGTAGATTGTTTGGATCTGGGCGGTCACAGGTGAGCACAGCAATCAGTTCCTAGCCTGAGGAAAGATGCTTAATCCTTAAAGAAATGCCAACGTTGGGAGGGA
This sequence comes from Equus asinus, assembly GCF_041296235.1. Taxonomy (NCBI): domain Eukaryota; kingdom Metazoa; phylum Chordata; class Mammalia; order Perissodactyla; family Equidae; genus Equus; species Equus asinus. The sequence goes on along the minus strand of NC_091811.1, from coordinate 42,473,438 downwards.
TAGGGAAGTTAGTTACAGGAGGTTACCAGACAAGCACAATAAAATGCAGATTTAAATCCTTGCCTTTGGTATTGATTAAGAGTTTTTAGGGAGAAGGTCATCTCCTTTCACCTTCCTGGTACAGAGAGGGAGGCACCTTTTACAGATAGAGATTTACCTTACAAATGTAAATGTGTCCTAACGAAGGGCAAGTTCCATTCCTCAGAGCCTCCTTCCCTGTCCCAGTTTATCAAAAGCAATCAGCCTCAAATAATCCTGATGCCAAAGAGACATATCTTGGGGTGGCCAATTTCAGGTCCCTACACCTGTTTATTGTGTCTTTTGCTAGACAGTTTTAAACCTTTATGTAGCCAATGTATTTTTTTTTCTTTGTAGTTTCCGCCTTTGGTGTCGTGTTTCAAAAGGCCTTTCTTACATTTCTAAAAATAGATTTCTATATATTATTAGAGAATTTTTAAGTTTTTTAAAGCATTTAAATCATGAATCTGTCTGCTTTAGTTTTATGTATGATGTCAGATAAGAATTCCATTCCTGGGCCACTCAAATTCACGTCCTTCTCAAATGCAAAATACATATATTCCATCTCAATAGTCCTCAAAAATCTTAACTCATTCTGGCATCACCTTTAAAGTCTAAAGTCCAAAGTCTCTTCTGAATATCATCTAAATCAGGCATAGGTGAGAGTCAAGGTATGACTCATCCAGAGGCAAATTTCCTCTCCAGCTGTGAACCTGTGAAACCAAGCAAGTTATATGCTTCCAAAATATGATGGTGGGACAGGCATGGGAAGGACATTCCCATTCCAAAAGTGAAAATAAGAAGGAAGAAGTGATGGGTCCCAAATGATTCCAAAACCCAACAAGGCAAATCTCTTTAGATCTTAAGGCAGGAGAATAATATTCTTTGGTTAGATGCTCTGCCATCTAGGCTTACTGCAATGGCAGTCTCACCCCCACTGCTCCGTGGGTGGCCCTGTCCTTTTGGCTCAGTGGGGCACTGCCTACACAGCTCTCTGTGGTGCACCCCACCACCGAGTGTCTTCTGCCAGGGCCTCACCCACACTGCTGCTCTCTGCAGGAGGCTTCACCACAGGGCTCTGCTAGGCAGCTGTCCTGCTCTTTGAAACCAAGGGGGAGGCAGCCTTGCACCCCAGGGCTGTGTACTTTGGGCCTGTGGTGAGAGTGGCAGCAGTGATGATCTCTCAAGTGCCTTTGGGTCCTTCTGCCCTTTTCTTGAAGGATAGCACAGTTAGCAGCTGAATAGCTCTGTGGTCCTGTCTTGTAGAATCCAAGAAGTCTGCCAGCCTTTCTTCATTTCATCCTGCTTTCTTCATCTACTTTAGTTCAAACTGTCAGCGTCTTTGCTAATATAATCCCATCTCTATTCCAGGCCTCTGCTGAAATGGCTGATTAAATTCATGAGTCACACCCATAATCTCTTTATCAAATGGTTGCTCAGCCACATCCCTGGTCTTCTCTTCAAAAAAAGCTTTCTCACTTTTTGCAACAGAGACAGGCTGAGGATTTTCCAGATATCCAAGTTCTGATTCCTTTTTGCTTAGCAATTTCTCCTTTAATTCATCTCTCTCTTTTAGAATTTTACCATAAGTAGTCAGGAGGAACCAAGCCATTCCTTCAATAGCTTTGCTTAGAAATCTCCTCAGCTGAATGTCCAATTTTATCACTTACAAGTTCTACCTTCCACAAAACACTAGAATGCAGTTCACTCAAGCTCTTTGCCACTTTATAAGAAAGATTGCCTTTTCTCCATTGTCCAACAACATGTGCCTCATTTCTGTCTGAGATCTCATCAGAATGGCCTTTACCATCCATATTTCTACCAATATGCTGTTCATAATTACTCACATATGCTCTAAGAAGATAGAGACTTTCTCTCCAGCTCTCCTCTTTTCTTTTTGAGCTCTCACCAGAATCACATTTACTAGTCCCTCCATGACAGTCTTGGCTTTTTCTAGCAAGCACCTGAAGACTCTTCCAGCCTCTACCCATTACACAGTTCCAAAGCCATGCCCACATTTTTAGGTGTTTGTTACAGCAGCACCCCACTTCTTGGTATCAATTACTGTATTAGTCTTCCCAGGTTGCGGTAACAAAATACCATAGACTGTGTGGCTTAACAACAAAAACTTATTTCTCACAGTTCTGGAGGCTGGGAAGTCAAAGAGCAAGGTGCTGGCTAATTTGGTTTCTGATGAGGACTCTCTTCCTGGGTTGCAAATGGTCACCTTCTCTCTGTGTCCTCACACAGCAGAGAGAAAGTGAGGGCGAGCTCTCTGGTTTCTGCTTATAAGGGTGCTAATTCCATCACGAGGGACCTAATTACCTCCCAAAGGCCCCATCTCCAAATCCCATCACACTGGGGGTTAGGGCTTCAATATATGAATGTTTGGACAGTCACAATTCAGTCCATAGAAGGACTATAACTTATTTTTTTCCAAATGGGTAGATAATAAACCAAATATCAGCTATTGAAAAATTTAGTATTTCTGTACTACTTTGAATACCATTTTTATCATATGGTTAATTTCCACATAGACATCTATCTGTTTCATATTTCTCAGTTTTGTTGTGTTGCTATGTTTTTCGTTCCTGTATCTGGTGTTATCTTACTTAGTATGAACTTAGAGTATGTTTATTTAGGCTGTTTATTTTTCTAAAATTCATAAAATTCAAAATTCATTTTCTCAAATTTGTACCATTTACCTAGGCTTCCAGGTGAAATACAGAATCAAGTTGCAAAACATTCCATTGGAAGTTGGGTTGGAATTGCTTTGAATTTATGTGTGAGTTTGGAGCAACTTGAGATCTACATAACATTGAGTCTTCCTATACACAAACATTCTATAGCTCTCAATTTATGTCTTCTTTTCTATTCTTCATGAACTTTCTATAGTTTTCATTATATTATTTTTATGGCTCTTGCTGACTCCACAAATATATTACAGTTTTGTTTCCATTATAAATGTAATTTTTATATTTGCTAATCCCTATATTTGTATTGATATAGATTTATGTGTGAAGAATAGCTAAAATTATAAAAGAACAATAAAAAACTATGATTTCGTGAACAATTTCATGATTGGAAGAACAGTGGACAGGGATGTGGGACTTTATTCCCATTCTACTAGAAACTTGTTATATACTTTTGCTATGTACTTGGTTAAGTTATTTAATTTCCCTGATTCTCAATTTTTCTTTGTATGACTCAAAATGCAAAATAAGGCCCATCTATGGAGATTTCTTTATCATATTAGGGGATTTGCCTTATTTAGTTTGACTTCCTTATCCATGGTTGGCCTGGTCTCCAGGAAGTTCGGTGTTTCCAGACCATACCAACCCCAAAACAGCAGGATGGTGGATCCAGATGTGTACAGGATTTAAGAACATTCTTGACTATGATGGGATCTGGATTATAAATCCTAATTTATTATTTAAAAAAGAACTTTCCCTGGTGAAAAAGTGAAGTGTTCGTCCACTTGTCTTTTTTCAGCTCTATAATAAGCCAAAGAAAGTGAAAAAAACTTCTTTCCCTGTTTCCTTATCGTCTCTGCTTCAACTCCTCTAATGCACCGCTGGAGAGAAGAACTACTTCCTCCAAGACTGGTGGCATCTTGTCTGCCTCTGAGTCATTGCTTCTTCTTACTCTGGATGATGCATATTTATGCTTTCATTATTATTTATGCCTACTCTGTGTGCGGCAGTGGGGAGGCAACAGTTGAGGAGACAGGCTGACAAACAAGTTATTGTGTGGCCATGGCAGAGCAAGCACCGGATGCAATGGATACACAGATGAAGGGCATTGAACTCAGGTCAAGCGAACTCAAGTGTGAGGAAGTCCAGGAAAGCTTACCAATAGAGGTGATGGCTAAGATGAGCACTGGCCAACGAATGGGAGTTAGCTAAGGGAAGGAGGGTGTGGGTGTGGGTGGAAGTATTTCAGGCAGTGGGAAGAGCACGGGCAAGAGAGCAGAGGAGAGAGACCCTAAGGTGGTACTGATGTAGTGCTATTGGGACATTAGCAAGTTGCATGCCTAATAGGTCCCACTCCACCAGAGAGATGCTTGTGAACAGAAGCATGTGGCCAGAAGACTGAATGAAGACTAGACAACTCCTGCTACTCAACAGAGGAGATTTTTCTCTACATGCAGCATAGTTGGTTGTTTCTGTGTCTTTGCTCATGCTCTCCTTACTGTTTCCCTCATTTCTACATTTTCAAATTCTATAAGCCAATCAACACGCGGCCTCTGTATCAACTTCTTCATGAAGCCTTGATGAGTACTCTCACTAGAAGTCATTCTTCTTTTCTCTTATTTCAACAAACACCTATTTCTTGAGCACTTACTCTATGTCAGGAGGCATTGGAGATACACTTAGAAAAATTCTTGCCTTCATGGAGCTGACATTTTTTTGGGAGATATAGACAATGAACAAGGTAAATAAGTAAAATGTATAGTATATTTGGTCATAGTAACTATTAAAGAGAAAACTTAATCGGCAAAGTGGGGGTCTTACTCCATTTGGGCTGCTATAGTAAAATACCACAGACTGGGTAGCTTATAAAGAACAGAATTTGTTTCTCACAGTTCTGAAGGCTGGAAGTCCAAGATCAAGATGCCTGCATAGCTGGGTGAAGGCTCTCCTCTGGGTTGCGGACTTCTCATTGTATCCTCACGTGGTTGGAAGAGGCTTTAGAGCTCTGTGGGATCTCTTTCATAAGAGCACTACTCCCATTCAGGAGGCCTCCCCCTCATGACCTAATCAGCTCCCCAAGGCCCTACCTCCTAGGACCAACGCCTTTAGGGGTGTGGATTTCAACATATGGATTTGTGGGGGACATGAACATTCAGACCATAGCAGTGGGGTAGGAAACTTGGGAACTTAAAAAAGCCTGGAGTTTAAATAGAGTGGTCAGGGAAGGTGGTAACTGATAACAAAGGGGAGAGGCTGAGCTCTGGGGATGAAAGGGAAGAGCAATCAGCCAAGGGAACAGCAAGTGCAACAACCCTGAAGCGGAACATGTCTAGTGTTTTCCAGCCAGTGTGGCCGGATCATAGTAATCGGGGAACAATCAAAGAGGAAAAAGTCAGAGGGATATTGAGGCAGTATCACAAATGGCATCATGGACCAATTGTAAGGTCTTTGGCTTTTACCCTGAGTAAGATGGGAGAACAATGGATCCTTTTTAAAAGGATTGTTCTCTAGGAAGACTATAGGAAGGCAAAAGGCAGTATGAAAGCAGAGATGGATCCAGGTTTTAGGAAGCTTTATAAAATTTGGGCAGCTGTCTTTAAGAATAATAATAAAAAATTACAAATAGAATTTTAGGTATAAAAGTATGAAGAGGTCATGCAAAAAAGGGACCATGAAATTATGTTTCCTTAGCTTCCAGATAAATCTACCTCTGGGTCCATGTGGAAAAGAGAGACCAGTTAAGAAGTATTGTGACAATCCAGGCAAGAGACAATGGTAGCATAGGACAGTGGGAATGCAGTGAACGAGACATGGTCAGATTATGCATATATTTTGAAGGTATACTTGACAGGACTGGTCGACAGATTAGTTGTGAATTCTAAGAAAAAAATAACGTTAGATCCAAGTTCTCTAAGCAATGTTCATTCCTTCTCTGTTTTGTTGAGTTGCTTCAACCACATTTAAAATACTATGAGCTAAGTTATTTATTTACCAACGCCGTGATATGCTATCAACAGTTGGCTAGGCTTTGCCAGATTACGTAACCGAAGTCTTTGTGACTTGTAATTTTGGCTCTTGGGTCTTTCTGGATTCCATTCATACTTTCTTACATATTTCATGTAAAAAAAAAAAAAAGAATGATTTGTGTCCACAACCAATGGAAGATTGGAATTGCCATTCACAGAGCAGGAATGGGTGGTATCTATTTCCGTTCTGTGATATTTATATATTTGTGAAACTGTCACCGACTAATTACCCTGAGGAACTCAAGGGAGGTTTCGGAAGCATTTAACTTCCTCCAAACTGTATTTCTTTTTGTTATGTTAAGAGATGCGCTCACCAACCACTCTGAACCAGACCGGTCCCACCACAAGAGCAGCACCCACAAGAGCCAAGAGATGCCAACTGAGCCTGCGCAAGCAAACTCCCACCTCTCTCTTTTGAATATTCATTTGCCATCATAAATAAAAAGCCCCTGCTTTCCTGTGCTGGGGGACAGCCACGACTTTGGAAATGATTCCACGTGGCCTCCTATTTGCTGCAAACAAGCTCTAGTTTGTGTACAACTACTTCTGGTGGAGAGTCTGATTTTAACTCACCAGGAAGCGAACGCACTTTGGTTCAGTAACAAAACGGCTGCTAGTTTGTCAGTATATATTCCGTGAAACTGGAGGCACCATCTTGTTTAGTGCTATGCCTCACAGAGCTCCTAGGTCAGCACCTCATGCATTTGGATACTCAAAATATGTCTGTTGAATGAACGAATTATTTTTATGTGCTCTGTTTCCCTGATGGAAAGTAAGCAAACTACGCTTGTTATTACACATTGAGTTCCTATTTTATGTAGGGATACGAATGAAGCAGCCAATTTCAAACAGGCCAGCAGCCAGGATGTGAAGAGAATAATCTGAACTACCTGCCCTATGTGCCTAGTAAGTACACTGAAAGTGCCAAATGATTTTGAAACATTTTTATGGCCCCTGGAGAAAAGTCTTTTTAATGACATCAGTTTGTCTTAGGAAAATATTCGTTTCCTTTCATAGCTCACCAATCTAGAAATTATCCAGAAAAATCAGAACATGTATACGTAGCTACCGCACTCCTATGGTGGGAAGGCCTTGGAATGTCTGGGAGCTCCGTCCTCACTTGCCTGGGAAGGATGCAGAGGTTCCTTTCCTTGGCTATCTCATAAGGAAGCAGGGAGCTGTATTTGCTGGTATGGTGTGGCAGTTGACTCTTAGATGACCAAGTTCTTCTCTTTGGCTATAAGATCTGTTCAACTTATAATTTTCACAGTTTTTGCTATTCCTGTAATTAATCTTGTACAATTGAAAATGCTATGAGATGGAAAAGTTGTGAAGATTTAATTGAGAAATAGAGTTTTGCAGTCAGACTAAGAGAGGTGTATCCTTGACTGCAGACTTTGAGTGATTATAGTGCTTCGTTTACATTTCCTTTGAAATGACAGCCATGCACATGTGCAGTGATTCAGTTCCCAGTGAAACCAGAACAAAAGGGAAAAACAAAACTGAAATCAAATCTACTTTGGAGACCTGCTAAACCCTAAAGTCTCATGCATCTTCCTTGAATTCTCAAGATACTGACCTCCCTCCACATGTTACTTGCTAGACAGAAGAAATGGCATGCAAAAGTCACTCCCTTCTCTCTTTGTTGTGTGAAATCTCTAGATGAGAATATCAAGTAGGCAGCAAGATGTATAAATCTGGAGAGAAGCGATCTGGGCTGGAGATGAAAAATTGGGAATCATATGCATAAAATTGATGTTTAAACCCACAGGATGGATGAGTCAATGTGTTATGAATGACAGAGCATAAAAAATGAACTTGACAAATGGGCCCTCCAACCCTGAGCCCTGAGTGGACCCACACCCCAACATTTAGGCTTTGGACAGAAGATAAGATTCAGCTAACAAAACCAAATGGAAGTAATTGAACAGGGGCGAGGAAAGGCAGGAATGAGTAATGTCTTGTGTCCCAACTGAAGAGACTGTTTTAAGAAGGATGACGTGGTCAATTCCATCAGATGCTGCCAAAAAGCCAAGTAAGATGAGTGCCGAATGTGCCCAGGGTTCAACAACATGGAGATTGGCAATACCGAAAATATTAGTTTCAGTGGCGTAGTGAGAATGGATATCAAACTAAACTCAGTTAAAGAGTGAAAGGGAGGGGCCAGCCTGATGGCACAGCGGTTAAATTCGCACGTTCTGCTTTGGTGGCCCTGGGTTCGCAGATTCGGATCCCGGGTGCCAACATGGCACCGCTTGGCACGCCATGCTGTCGTAGGCCTCCCACATACAAAGTAGAGGAAGATGGGCATGGATGTTAGCTCAAGGCCAGTCTTCCTCAGCAAAAAGAAGAGGATTGGCAGCAGATGTTAGCTCAGGGCTAATCTTCCTCAAAAAAAAAAAAAAAGTGAAAGGGAGATGAGGAAGCAGAGCCAGAGGTGGAAACAGATCTTTGGCAGGTTTGACTCTGAAAAGGAGTCCAAAAATGGGGCTGTAGCTGAGAATAATGTGAGTACAGAAGGATGCTGTTTTACTGTCTTTGTTTTTTATGAGAGATACTAGAGTATGTTTGTTTGCTGTTAGGAATGAGCCAGTAGACTAGACAAGATGGTAGTGCAAAAGAAGGAAGAGGTAACCCAAGGACTGAAGTCACTGAGAAGAGAGGCTAGGATGTTATTAACTGTGAAGGGATGGAGCTTTAAAAGATCAGGAACACCTTACTGTTGCTGGAGGAGGGGGAAGAACCTGCATACAGATACACATGGACTTATAGTTGGGTGGTGGGAGGCTAAAAATCTCCCCATTAGAAAAGCTTCCATTTTAAAGATTTGTGCATTGGTGGAAGTGATAGGGGAAATGGGATTGAATTTGGGGAGTGAGTAGAAAGTTTGAAGAGAGAGGAGAAGATATAGCACAGTCATATCAGAGCATGGCTAAGCGAATTTATGACAGAAGCATGGTGGGATTCCTAGGAAGTATTGAGAATTCATTTGTGGTTCACACTGTTGAAGCCAAGGATGAGGAAGAATAGAGAGAAGGAAAAGGTCAGGGAGTCAATGGAATCACACACAGTAATTCCGGCAACAAGATGCCTGTGACCCATCGTGCCCGGTGGTATGGAAGCACTGGCCCAGCAAGGCAGCTCGCTGGAGGACAGGCAAGGACACAAGGAATGAGCACAGGCTATAGTGTCACACTAGCTCCAAATCCTAGCCTAACCCCTTTCTAGGCCTGTGAACCTTCCTTGACTGTAAAATGGGGATATGAACACAAAATTTGCACTGAGCCTAAAGCCTGAAGACCTGATGCAGCCTCAGATGAATATTCTTATTCCCGGTGCTATTTTTAACCATTATTCAATTTCTTTTTATCTCTTTTACAATTCAACAATCTAAGGTTTTACCATTTTGTGTAATCTCTTTGATTGGTAACTGTTTCTGATTGTATATAGTTCGGCTTTTGAGATAATTAGGAGTTACATGCTGGTTAAAGTACAGGAGTCCTACAATTACCCACTGCATTCCAGTGGGTAATTATCTACATTTGTTACATTTTTTTTTTCTTAGTGGCTGAGCAGGCTGGCTCTATTATGATATAGTTAGTGCTTAAAATGTTCTCTCAGGAGTGAAGGAGTACGATGACACTGCCTTCATTTACAGGGCGTCAGAAAATTATTACACAATGTCTAGATTCCAGTGTCATTGTTTTACATGCACTACAAATGGCTTGAACATGAGCGAAGTAGGTAGTTACATTTAAGCCATAACTGTTGGCCAAGGTAAGGTGATTCAGCTGTGCTTTATATATTAAAAAAACATTAAAAGTTTCATTAGACTTATTCTCAAGTGTGCAGATTTGGAAATTAAATGTCAAGAGTCTCTATCTCTCTTTAGAAATACATTATTTTCGAAATAGTAACAGGTTGGGAAAAAAGTTTATGGTAGAAACAAAAATGCTTTAAATGGACGTGATTTTCTTCCCTACCCCCTTTCCAGGGAGATAAAGCCTTTTAGTATTTATGATCTTATGTATCTTCAATATATCATGACAGCTTTAAGTGATATTAACATCTCAATTTTGAAGATCTAAAAGAGAGGCAAACTTTTCAAGGCAGTAGGATCCAGATTAGAACTAGATTTCCTTGTGTATGAGACTCCTCCCATCTTTGCCATCATGTTGGACAAAATGCATTTTTTTATTGAGTTATTGATAGGTTACAATCTTGTGAAATTTCAATTGTACATTAATGTTTGTCAGTCATGTTGTAGGTGCACCACTTCACCCTTTGTGCCCACCCCCCACCCCACCTTTCCCCTGGTAGCCACTAAACTGTTCTTAGTCCATAATTTTAAATTCCTCATATGAGTGGAGTCATACACAGATTATCTTTCTCTCGCTGGCTTATTTCACTTAACGTAATTCTCTCAAGGTCCATCCATGTTATTGCAAATGGAATGATTTTGTTCTGTTTTGCAGCAAAGTAGTAGCCCATTGTATATATGTACCACATCTTCTTTATCCATTCGTCTGTTGCTGGACACTTAGGTTGCTTCCACGTCTTGGCTATTGTAAATAATGCTGCAATAAACATTGGGGTGCATAGGACTTTTGGGATTGCTGACTTCAATCTCTTTGGATAAATACCCAGTAGTGGGATGGCTGGATAGTATGGTAGTTCTATTTTTAATTTTTTGAGGAATCTCCATACTGTTTTCCATAGTGGCTGCACCAGTTTGCATTCCCACCAGCAGTGTATGAGGGTTCCTTTTTCTCCACAACCTCTCCAACATTTGTTGCTATTAGTTTTAGATATTTTTGTCATTCTAACGGGTATAAGGTGATATCTTAGTGTAGTTTTGATTTGCATTTCCCTGATGATCAGCGATGATGAGCATCTTTTCATGTGCCTATTGGCCATCAGTATATCTTCTTTGGAGAAATGTCTGTTCATGTCTCCAGCCCATTTTTTGATTGGGTTGTTTGATGTTTTGTTGTTGAGTTGTGAGGGTTCTTTATATATTATGGATATTAAGCCTTTGTCAGATATATGACTTGCAAATATTTTTTCCCAGTTAGTGGGTTGTTTTTTTGTTTCAATCCTGCTTTCATTTGCCTTGAAGAAGCTCTTTAATCTGATGAAGTCCCATTTGTTTATTCTTTCTATTGTTTCCCTTCTCTGAGAAGGCATGGTGTCCGAAAAGATCCTTTTAATACTGATGTCAAAGAGTGTACTGCCTAGGTTTTCTTCCAGAAGCCTTATGGTTTCAGGTCTCACCTTTAGGTCTTTAATCCATTTTGAGTTTATTTTGGTGAATGGTGAAAAAGAATGGTCAATTTTCATTCTTTTACATGTGGCTTTCCAGTTTTCCCAGCACCATTTGTTGAAAAGACTTTCTTTTCTCCATTGTATGCCCTCAGCTCCTTTGTCAAAGATAAGCTGTCCATAGATGTGTGGTTTTATTTCTGGGCTTTCGATTATGTTCCATTGATCTGTGCACCTGTTTTTGTACCAGTACCATGCTGTTTTGATTACTGTAGCTTTGTAGTATGTTTTGAAGTCAGGGATTGTGATGCCTCCCGTTTTGTTCTTTTTTCTCAGGATTGCTTTAGAAATTCGGGGTCTTTTGTTGCCCCATATGAATTTTAGGATTCTTTGTTCTAATTCTGTAAAGAATGTCATTGGGATTCTGATTGGGATGGCATTGAATCTGTAGATTGCTTTAGGTAGAATGGACATTTTAACTATGTTTATTCTTCCAATCCATGTACATGGAATGTCTTTCCATCTCCTTATGTCATCATCCAATTCTCTCAGAAAGGCCTTATAATTTTCATTATATAGGTCCTTCACTTCCTTAGTTAAATTTACCCCAAGGTATTTTATTCTTTTTGTTGCGATTGTGAATGGTATTGTATTCTTGAGTTCTTTTTCTGTTGGTTCATTACTGGAGTATAGAAATGCTACTGATTTATGCAAATTGATTTTATACCCTGCAACTTTGCTGTAGTTGTTGATTACTTCTAACAGTTTTCCAACGGATTCTTTGGGGTTTTCTATATATATAAGATCATGTCGTCTGCAAACAGCGAGAGTTTCACTTCTTCCCTCCCTATTTGGATTCCTTTTATTCCTTTTTCTTGCCTGTTGCTCTGGCCAGGACCTCCAGTACTATGTTAAATAAGAGTGGTGATAGAGGGCATCCTTGTCTCGTTCCTGTTTTCAGGGGGATGGGGTTCAGTTTTTGCCCATTGAGTATGTTGGCTATGGGTTTGTCATATATGGCCTTTATTATGTTGAGGTAGTTTCCTTCTATGTCCATTTTGTTCAGAGTTTTTATCATAAATGGCTGTTGGATCTTGTCAAATGCCTTCTCTGCATCTATTGAGATGATCATGTGGTTTTTATTCCTCAGTTTGTTGATGTGGTGTATCATGTTGATTGATTTGTGGATGTTGAACCATCCCTGTGTCCCTGGTATGAATCCCACCTGATCCTGATGTATGATTCTTTTGATGAATTGCTGAATTCTGGTTGCCAAAATTTTGTTTAGAATTTTTGCATCTATGTTCATCAGTGATATTGGCCTGTAGTTCTCTTTTTTCGTGGTGTCCTTGTCAGGTTTTGGGATCAGCGTGAGGTTGGCCTCATAGAATGTGTTAGGAAGTGTTCCATCTTCCCTAATTTTTTGGAATAGCTTGAAAAGGATAGGTCTTAAATCCTCTCTGAAAGTTTGGTAGAATTCCCCAGGAAAGCCATCTGGTCCTGGGGTTTTATTCTTTGGGATGTTTTTGATTGCTGTTTCAATCTCTTTCCTTGTGATTGGTCTGTTCAAATTGTCTGCCTCTTCTTGAGTGAGCTTTGGGAGATTGTAGGAGTCCAAGAATTTATCCATTTCCTCTAGGTTATCCATTCTGTTGGCATATAGTTTTTTGTAGTATTCTCTTATAATCTGTTGTATTTCTGCAGAGGCTGTTGTTATTTCTCCTCACTCATTTCTGATTTTGTTTATTTGAGCTTTCTCCCTTTTTTTCTTTGTAAGTCTGGCTAGTGGTTTGTCAATTTTATTTATCTTCTCAAAAAAACAACTCTTTGTCTCATTAATCCTTTCTTCTGCCTTTTTCGTTTCAATAGTGTTTATTTCTGCTCTGATTTTTATTATTTCTCTCCTTCTGCTGATTTTGGGCTTCATTTGTTCTTTTTTCTCTAGTTCAGTTAGGTGTGCTTTAAGGTTGCTTATTTGGGATTTTTCTTGTTTATTAAGATGTGCCTCTATTGTGATGAATTTTCCTCTTAATACAGCTTTTGCTGTATCCCGTATGAGTTGGTATGGCATGCTATCATTTTCATTTGTTTCCAGGTATTTTTTTATTTCTTCTTTAATTTCTTCAATGATCCATTGCTTGTTCAGTAGTGTGTTGTTTATTCTCCACATCTTTGTGCCTTTCTCAGCTTTTTTCTTGTAATTAATTTCTAGCCTTATAGCACTATGATCTGAGAAGATGCTTGTTATTATTTCAATTTTTTTAAATTTGTAGAGGCTTGCCTTGTTTCCTAACATATGGTCTATCCTAGAGAATGTTCCATGTGCACTTGAGAAGAATGTGTATTCAGCTCTTTCAGGGTGGAGTGATCTATATATGTCTATTAAGTCCAATTGTTTTAGTTTTTCATTCAGCTCCACTATTTCCTTGTTGATTTTCTGTCTGGATGATCTGTCCATTGATGTGAGTGGGGTGTTGAGGTCCCCTACTATTATTGTGTTGTTTTTAACATCTTCCTTTAGGTCTGTTAATAGTTGCTTTATGAATCTTGGTGCTCCTGTGTTGGGTGCATAGATATTTATAAGCATTATTTCTTCTTGATGAAGTGTCCCTTTGATCATTATATATTGTCCCTCTGTGTCTCTCTTTACCTGTCTTATTTTGAAATCCACTTGGTCTGATATGAGAATTGCAACACCTGCCTTTTTTTCCTTGCTATTTGCTTGAAGTATTGTCCTCCATCCCTTCACCCTGAGTCTGTGTTTGTCCTTGGGGCTGAGGTGTGTTTCCTGGAGGCAACAAATTGTTGGATCGTTTTCTTTAATCCATTTTGCCACTCTGTGTCTTTTTATTTGAGAGTTCAATCCATTCACATTGAGAGTGATTATTGATGCATGTGGACTTAATGCTGTCAATCTGTTGCTCATTATCTTGTTTTCCTGTGTTTCTTTTCCTGTGTGCTTTATCCTACCCATTTAATACTGCAATTTCTTATGCTGGGTTTCTTAGATTTTTCCTTATTTATGATTTGTGACTCTGTTCTGTACTTTATTTTAGTGTCTACCTTGAAGTTTGTATTTAGAATCTCGTGTATAATATAGTCTATTCTCTGGTGGTCTCTTACCTACTTGACCAATACTGATTTAGAACCTTTGCTCTTCCCCTCCTAAATGATTATTTTCATTTTTTATTCCAACTCGTCTTATTAATTTGTAGTTAGAGTGCTAAGATCATCCTTGTTTTGGTAGTTTCCTTACCTTTACCCTAATGCTATAATTGAATATTTGCTATCCTGTTCTGGTTCTATCCATCGGTCTCCCTAGTCTGTGGATTGTGTCCTCTTTCTCCCTTTTTTCTTTTTTCAAGTATGAGAGCCTTCTTGAGGATTTCTTGTAATGGAGGGCTTTTAGTTACAAATTCCCTTAACTTTTGTTTGTCTGGAAAAGATTTAATTTCTCCCTCATATCTGAAGGAAATTCTTGCTGTATAGAGTATTCTTGGCTGAAGGTTTTTATCCTTTAAAGCTTTGAATATATCACTCCATTCTCTCCTAGCTTGTAGGGTTTCTGTAGAGAAATCCGCTGACAGTCTGATAGGGGCTCCTTTATAGGTTATTCTCTTTTTTTTCCTTACTTCCCTGAGTATTCTCTCCTTATCATTCCTATTTGCCAACTTTACTACTATGTGCCTTGCAGTAGGTCTTTTTACATTGACAAATCTAGGAGATCTAAAACCCTCCTCTACACACATTTCTCTGTTGATCCCTAGATTTGGGAAGTTCTCTTCAATAATTTCATTAAACACACTTTCTGCTCCATTTTCCTTTTCCATATTCTCGGGAATTCCTATGATCCTTATGTTCTTACTCCTCATTGAATCCATTATCTCTAGGAGATTTTCCTCATTTTTTAAAATTCTTAGTTCTCTTTCTTCCTCTTTCTGGCACCATTCAGCCTGTCTGTCCTCGATTATGCTAATTTTCTCCTCTATGTTGTCTACATGGGCATTCAGGGAATCCGTATTCTGTTTTATCTGGTCCATTGTGTTTTTCATCTCAAGTAATTCTGTTTGATTCTTCTTTATGATTTCAATCTCTTTTGTGAAGTAACTCCAGAACTCGGCTTGTTTCTCTATCTTTCTCTCTACCTCATTGAGTTTTTTGATTATAGCTGCTCTGAACTCATTATCACTTTGTTTACCTAATTCCAAGTCCTCAGGACTTAATTCTGTGTTTTTATTGTTTTCCTTCTGGTCTGGGGCTTTTATAAATTGCTGGATGGTAGAGGAGCGGTTTTTTCTCATGGTGGTAGAGTTCAGTTGCAGTTACAGCCTGTCGCCACTAGATGGGGGTCAAGAGCGGCGTGTTAGCTCTCCGCCTTGGGGCAAGATGGCTGCGCCCACTGGCTTCACTGGGGGGGAGGGGCTGTTACTCACACGCGCCAGTCTGGGTTCGGATCAGTTCTGTTCTCTGGTCTCCCAAGGCCCTTGATTTATAGGGTCCCCGTGGACGGAAGCTTTCCCCCCATCAGCGGGTCTCCACTGAATCAGCGGCAGGAGTCCTGGATGATCCCCCGGTCGTGCGTCCCCTCCTCCGCTCCTTCCCGACCCGCGCGCAGGGATCGCAGACTCTAGGGGAGGGAGCAATGTTCTCTCCTACCGTTCCAGCGCCTCCAAAGGTGTAAGCAAAGTTTATGATCTCTGCCTTCTTGGTATTGTAGGTCTCTAACGAGCTGGCATTATTTTTGTTCTCTGAAATTCAGTTCTTCCAATCTTTTGTTGTATTTTGGAGGGGAGAGAATCCCGGGTCAGCTCACCCTGCCATTTTTCTGTAACTCCCAAAATGCATTTTAAAAGTCATAAAAGCTAAAATTAATGATTCCAAAGGGAAAAGCCAAGAAACTACAGAGAAGTAAGGGTAGGGCAGCTCACAGAGGGGCTCCTTACAAAGGAACCCATTAAAGCTGCTGTAGAAGGAGCTGCCTTTGTGTACACTTGTTTTAAGTCAAGCCTTTGTGATGCATACTGGATAAGTTTTGAGAGAGATGATTTGACTTTGAGAGTCTCTGAATCAATGCATGAAGGAGATATGGAGATGAGAGAAGGTGGGAATGCCAGCACTCTTGTTCAAAAATTAGGAACATCTTCACGGCTCACGCTTTCCCAGCAGCACCACTGTTGGAGGCATTATCACCTGTAGACAAACAGCCCCTTTAACACTTCCACTGCAAGGCTCAGAGTGGGGCTGTTGAAAGAGCAGTGTTTGACCAGGTGTCGCAGCTCTTGCCTCAGTGCTGTGTGAGTGCCCAATGCTACATGGCTTTCAGCATGTGACACACTCTTTTTACCCTGGTCTTTTAACTGTCTCCCCTTTCCCACATTGCAGATTTTTACACTCATAATATGTTGGAGAACTATTAAGAATATATGATAAGAAAGATCTTCAAATTTAAGACCTTGTGTTTTAGTAGGATGCTATTAGTGTGATTAAGATCACAAAGAATATGATGTAGTCACGTGTGATCACATCCACATCTAATTCACTTATTCCAGGTGTTTAACATGGTGACAGAGTCAGGGAGTGGGGAATTATCATGAAGAGTAGCTGAATCTCAGCTTCAAAAAGTACAGTACTGGGAGACTAGACATATACCAAGAAACAGTAAAATGTAAGGCAATAGGATTAAGTACCAGAGGGAATAGTACATTTTTCACATTTAGCAAGTTATTTTAAAAGAAGTTGTACTGAATGCAAAGATATTTCTTTTCACTTCAGATGAATGCTTCCCAGCTCAGAGAGATGGCAACTATATGTTACCTCTCAAGTCTCCTATAATTGGTACTACCCTATTAGGAACACTTAGAACTCTTGCTATGTGGATTAGTTTTCTATTACTGCCAAAACAAATGACCACAAATTTAGTGGCTGAAAAACCACACAAGTTTATTACCTTATAGTTTTGTAGGTTAGAAATCTGATGCAGGGCTCACTGGGTTAAAACTCAAGGTCTTGGCAGAGCTGCATTCCCTTCTCCTTTCCAGCTTCCAGATGCTTACCCACGTTCCTTGGCTCATAGCCCCCTTCCTTCATCTTCAAAGTCAGCAATGCTGCATCTGTCTCTGACTCTTCTTCCATCTCCACATCCTTCTGAACACAGCTAGGAAAGGTTCTTCCCTTTTAAGGATCATGTCATTAGATTGGACCCACCTGCATAATCCAAGCTACTCTTCCTATCTCAAGCCCCTTAACCTCAATCACATCTGAAAAGTCTCTTTTGACAAGTAAGGTAATGTATTCACAGGATTAGGATTTGGACAATTTGGGGGACCATTACTCTGCCTACCACTTCAAGACCACTTCATGACCCTAATCTTTATTAGTATCTAGGCTTCTTTTGCTAATATTCAGATTCAGGTGACTTTTTCCTGACTTTGGTACCAAATTGTGCACAAACCTTTTCTCAACCAAATTATTACGTTTCTTGAACTTGATCATTTTTGCAAAATTCCTCCTCGATCTTTTCCTGCTAAGCCTGATAACTTTCTTACTCATCAAACACTCTGGATTTCATAAGACTCCATCCTAATGTAAATCATGGCTATGCAAGAAGTATTATATTACTTTATTTCCTTTCAAATAAATCAGATATGTTTCTCAGCTCCCCTCTCAACCTTCGCAGGTGGAAAAATCTTCCTCAGTCGCTACTAGGGCACTCTTCTCTCTGCTGTCAGTGTCATGGAAAGATCCTAATGGTCTTAGACAAAGAAAGACTATTTGAGGAAGACATTTTAGTCTTTGGTTTCTGCTGAGATGCAAGCCCAATGGTCCGAGCCCAATGTTGGCCTGAAGTCTGGTCCTTCTGTGTTTCTCTGCACGCATGTGGGCGATCTTGGCAGAGCTTGGGAACCTTGGATTCTGCAGATCTAGGTAGCTCTCTGAGGTGCTCCACATACCCAGGTCCCTTCAAATGTCCTTTCTCTCGTCTCTAGGGTACCATTAGAGCACGGAACAAAAGAGAGCACCCAATCTACGCAATCTCTGTGCCTTTCCTAGTACTTTAAAAATTAGGACCTCCTAATATGCAAACACCTCTTTCTCTTACCCCTGCATGTAGTTTCCTTAAAAAGAAAGGAAATACATTTCTGGAGGCGAGACTTGGGGATAAATTTGTCTGCTGAGAACTACTGCCTTTCAGAAAGACTTCATAAACATCTGTTGAAATAAAAGCAACATCTTGAAATGCTGGGGAGAAAAATGTTGCTAGAATGAAACACAAGTTAATAACTTGATCAATGATTCCTCCATACTATTTGTTACTTGCTGTTACAGATGTCTGTCATTCCAGGGCTGAGTTTATTAGTTCTTCAGCTAAATATGCACAGCAGCTTCACCCCACATTGCAATAAATGCCTTGAGATTAGACTCCATAATTTTAGGCTAAACAAATAAACATAGAGTCCTAGTAGATTGAGACTAGACTTAAGGGTCTAAATTGTACAAGAAGAATATGTAAAATAGGGAATATTTTTATTTTATATGAACTAATAACCATTAGTAGTAATATTTAATACGAATATTAGTAAGAATGTTTACTATTCATCATACAATAATTAAAATATTAAGTAAGAATAATGTGACAGACTATTATTTATACTTATTAATTTATTTAATTCTCACAACGTACCAATGAAGTAAGAATTACTGTTAATTTAAAAGTCTGTTAAACACCTCTATTGTGTCACACAGTGTTCTAAGGTTTGGTAACAATCTTAGAACAATGGGATAAGGAAAAGGTTTTGCTCTCAGAAAGCTTATAAAAAAAATTACTATTCCCATCTTCCAGATAAAGAAACTGAGGCTCAGAATAGTGAAGTACCTTACTCAAAGTCACAGGGTTGTAAATGGCAGTGCCAGGATTGGAGGCTGGGTCTATCTGATTCCAGCTCTGGGCTCTTTTATCACCATGCTTTGCTGCTTATAGTGAAAATGCACACATCAGGAAATTTCTCTCTAGAGGTCCAAGCTAGGCAGGACTGTCTCATAATAGGCAGAGTCTAGGTTTGAAGCTGGCCGTAGAAACCAAGCTTTCATCTCTGATTGGAGTTTGACAGAATTCAATGCAAGCAGGCAGACAGGTACACACAACCTTTCAGAATTGCTCATTTTTATAATCTCTTGTCAGTTTGAAAACCTCTTAAATTCAGCACCACTTTACTCAAATAATGCATAAGATTATAAAGCAGGACAAAAAAGCAAGTCCTTTTCATACTTCCCTTTGCATTACAGTAACTGTTGTTGAGTTAGCATGCCGTATAGCCCAAGACATGGGGAAAAATAATTTTTCAATTCAAGGCAAAATTTTCTTCAAACTTAAATAAAATGATAAAAGTTGCTACATTAAAAAAACCCTTCTTTTTTCAAGTGCTTTGAAGTGTCTATCCTTAGAGAGTATATCTTTTAAGAACCATTCTGAGTTATTCTCCTTTTTAAATTTTAGACTTTATGCAGCAAATTTTTCTCTATTGATCTTGCTTCAGCTATGTAATTCAAATATACTTCAGAGAGGAGTATTGTTTGGTCAGTTGGTATAGTGTGACCAAAAATATATATTTTGAGGGGTGCCTACAGCGTGCAAGGTACTGTTCTTGCTTATTTACATCTCCTTCACCCCTGAAAGAAATGGCTGAAGTTTCAGTTGTACAAGGTGAATAAGTTCTGGAGACGTGCTGTACAACGTAGTGCCTATAATTAACAATACTGTACTGTGCACTTAAACATTCCTTTGAGGGGGTACATCTCATGTCCTCTTACCACCAAAGGGGAAAAAAAAGGACATGAGGAAACGTCTGCAGGTGATGGATATGTTTGATTGTGGTGATGATTTCATGGGTGTATGCATATATCCGAAGTCATGAAATTGCGTACATGAAATACATGCAGTTTTGTGTATCTCAGTTATACCTCAATAAAGCTGTTAAAAAAACAGAAATGGAAAAACAGAAGAGGATGGACTAATGCTTCCTGTGAATAGCTTTTAGAAAACAAGGGTTAATCTCCAGTTCCTTCTCTACAAAAACTCAACTTTGACTCTGTCTTCTTCGTTTCAACACCAAGTTAACTCAGAGGGAAGAGGCCCTTCCTGTCCTGATCTCTCCCTTCCAGAAAGCCAGAGTTTCTGCCATCAGTAGGTGATCCTTACTCCCTTCTGTGGTTGTGCAGAGGCACAGACGCTTACAGCAGGTAGAGAATGTTAGTCACACCTAGTATTCCCACTACTTAGCTCTGACAATGTTCAAACTTTCTTATATAAGTCTTTTCAGCATTGAGAAACCCTCAAGAAGAAAGTCATTATTTAGTCTGGCAATTTTTCCTTGTATTTAACCTAAACTTTCTATACTTTAAAACCTATTTCCTCTTGTTCAATTTTTTCCTAGAAATGGGAAATAATTTCCTACTTGTGCCCTGTATGAGAATCTTTTATATTCTTGATGAAGGCTCTTTTGCTCTCTGCTATGCACAATATAAGATACTAGACACCCACCGTCAGCTCTGTCTGTCCAAGGGCCTGGGCATACAAACCTAAAAGACAGCTGTCCCTAAGAAGCTCACAGTCTAGTGAGGGCGACCAACACGCAAACATAAAGTCAAGTACAATCAGAGACTTCCAGGTGATGATGGCAAAATGAAGCTACACCCAGAATTTTCCATCCCCAATAATTAATAAAATGGGGAAAAAGTATAAAATCCAAAATTTTGTCAGTAACAACCAAAAAAGGAAAGGGAATTCAGTCTTACTTCATTATCTTCAAAAGTGGCAGAGGATGTCCTATCTTAGATTCCCTAGAAAACAGAGCCCAGGCAAAAGGTGCTTTTGGAGGGGGGGTGGGGGAGGAGAAGAAATCTCCAGGCAGGAAGGATAAAGGAAAAAGGCAAATGAGGCAGCGGTGGGGAGGGAAAGCAAATACAATGTAGCATTTTACTAAGTTAGCTGCAGCTACACAAGAAAGTACAACCAGTTGTCACTCATCTTAATTTTTGCCAATCTGGTGAGTGTGAAATGTCAGTTCATTATGTATTTAATTTGCATAAATCTGGTTATAAGTAAGATTAAACATTTTTCCTCTTTATTCACTTTTCACATTTTATTGAGCTGTTCAATGGTTTTTCCCATTTTTCTATTTGGCTATAGCTTTATTATACTGATTTTTCAGTTATATGTGTTACAAATATATCTACAAATTTCTTTTTTCCTTTTCTTTTTAAGATTTTATTTTTTTCCTTTTTCTCCCCCAAGCCCCCCAGTACATAGTTGTATATTCTTCGTTGTGGGTCCTTCTAGTTGTGGCATGTGGGACGCTGCCTCAGCATGGCTTGATGAGCAGCGCCATGTCCACGCCCAGGATTCCAATCAATGGAACAATGGGCCGCCTGCAGCAGAGCGCGCGAACTTAACCACTCGGCCACGGGGCCAGCCCTATACAAATTTATGGTTTATCTTTTCACTCTCTTTTTGGTATCTTTTGTTGAACACAAGTTCCTAACTAAACTACTGTCAAATTCATCAATCCTTTTTATCAATTTGTAGCTTAAGAAATATTTTTGAACCTGAGATCATAAAGATATACTGTTTCAAAAATATTTTGTAGCTTTGCCCTTTTACTTCTTTGATCTACTTGGAGTTGATTTTGAGCAGTGTGATGTAACAGTCTAACTTCATTTTTTTTGTATGTGGAGAAAAAATTGTTCCAGAACCAATGAAAAGTCTCTTCTGTCCCCTGTTGCTCTGCAATGCTTACTTTTTCTTATGATAGATATGCAAATCTACTGTGTTGCTCCTATCTGCTTTTTCTGTTTCATTAGTTTACGTTTCTCTCTGTCCACCAATTTGACACTATCTTAATTTCTACTGATTTATAATGAGCCTTAAAATAGTGTGGGAAATAGATATTCCCACCTTCGCCTTTTCAAGAATGCTTTGGCTGTTGTGGGCATTAAATCCATAGGTCAACATGGAAAGAATTGACATCTTTATAATACAGAATTTCCAATGGGATAAGTAGAGTATTTTTCTTCCTTTTGTTTGTCTTTTAAAATTACTTTTCATAAAATTTTGCATCTTTAGGAAATTTTTGACTTATTTGGTTAATCTTCTATTTTCTCTACATTATTAGTACTACTTTAAGTGCTCCTTTTTAATCATTTCACCTTGTGTTTATTGCTGATTTATAGAATGTAATTGCTCGAGTTTTGTATATTGATTTTTTTAATCCAGAAAACTTGCTATACTGTCATATTGATTCTTACAATTTATCTGTTGATTCTTTAGAATTTTCGATGTAGACATTCACATCATATATGAATGATGCATAGCGTTGGTTCTTCCATTCTAATCCTTTCACCTTGGATTGATTTTTTCTTGCCTTATTGCACTGGATAAGAACTCCAGTACAGAATTGAACAGAATTGGTAAAAACAGGCACCCTTTTTGCTCCATGTCTCAATTAAATGTTTTTATTATTTTATAATTATGTATGAATTTGACTATAGGTATTTTTGTAGATAATCTTAACAAGGCTAAGGAAGTTTCATTTTATCAATATTTCACTGAGAGATTTTTGTCATGAATGAAGTTGAATTTTATCAAACACTTTTAAAAACATCTGTTAAGATGATTATATACTTCTTTTTTAATATGTGAATTATATTGATTGATTTCCTAATGTTAAATTAACTTTATATTTCTGAGACAAATCCAACTTGGTCTTGATACTAATAGCCAACTATGGCTCGTAAATTCAAAATGTAATTACAATTTTTTTGTCATGTAATTGTAACACTGTTGTCACTAATTGAAAAGACATTCAATGTCTTCAAGAAGCTCATAGACTAGTGAGGGTGACTAATATGAAAACAAGACAAATAAAATATAATAAGGATATTTAAATTATACTAAGAATGCATATTTATCTTATTTCATCTTTAGATATCACAGATGGACTTTTGGCTGAGGAAACATGTGCTAATTCCAAGATCATCTGAGACGTCATTATGATACATGTTCTCTGTTTGGCTGATCACAGCAAGACCTACTTTCTAGTGAGTAGTTTGTAAATATTCTTGAAATATTTTGTTTTAATATCCACAGATTATTATTAAAATATCCTTTAAGAAATAGGAAAAAATCTGTTTAAAATAGATGTTACATGCTATTATATTATTTCTTAATTTTCTCAAGGAATAATAAATAATCTTACTCTTCTAAGGTTTTATCTTGCTGATTTATTTTTACTAAGTGTTCTCAATGATTTTACAAACATTTTTTTAAAACCTATTGCAATAGCACAAAAGCAGAGCAGAATGGTCTTAGTAGAGACATAAAACCTTGTCTAAGACAACTAAAGCTAAAATTTGATTTCATGCAAATGTTAGAGAAAACAATTTGGGGGCAATTTTGTAGAAAGTAGTTGTTAATAAACTCTACAGTTTTTAGTTAGTATATTCACAAACACTGCCTTTATCTTACTTTACCACCTCTGAATAGAGCCATTTTAAGCCTGGTTAAATATGAATGGGTCAGGTCCCCACCATTAGAGGCATAAGTTGGGATCTGTGCACGCCATTACACTAAGTGCGATGCACTCAAGGCTTGGCAGACAGTCTTCTCTCCTGGAGTTAACAACCCCAGGTCTTGAAGCACGCTCTCAGGGACCACCTGATTCACGCAGCTCCTCTAGATGAGGGTGGGCTGTGTTACAACATTTCTGTCTTTTCCTGTGTGTGTCTATTGGGAGACTCTCCTAGCCTGCATTAGCAGAACTAGGTTTACGGGTTCAGGTATAGAACACACTGTTTCCATTTACTGCATGCTTGTCCGTCTAAAATAGGTTTTCATTCCAATTCAAGTTTATTAGAATACTTTAACAATTTGTCATAAATATGGGCAAAATATGTATGACTCTCGTAGAGTCAGCCTGTTTGATTTGTAAAGTGAACTGTCAGAAATACCGGTTTTAAGGTATGAGGATCAAGATAGAACTGATTATTTTGGTCATATATAAATATATTCCATTTTTATGCTTTGGAATACAGGCATTTTCCTAGAGCTATGAATTCTAGAAACTTAGTAAAATTTGTTTGGTGAACATGAAAGATAATTGTAGAACTGAAGAACATAACGGTCATTTATTCAGACTCTTACCTACCATTGAAAAACTTTTAGGTCTTGATTTGACTGAAAATGAAATGAATAAACATATAGTAAACTAGATAGACAGCGTTCTGAATGCATATTTTTAAAACGTGGCTAACCGAATACATCTGCCAATATGTTACTCTTTTACTAGTAAAGAAGTTACCTTTAAATAACAATACCTAAAAAAATAGAATCATGTGTCACTGATGTAAAACGAGGAGAAGTTAAGTGGCTTACAACTATTTGAAATTGACTTATCCTATTTTAATAAGTCATTTCAAATTTTGATTCAAAAGGCAAGGAATCACTTCTTCAGATTTCAGAATGTACCGCTCACACCTAGGTTACCTAAGAAACTGCTAATTGTGTTTAACTGAAAAAGGAATTTAGGCAAGAAGAAGATGAAGAAGAAGGAAGAGAAGGAGGAGGAGGAGAAAGAGAAAGAGGAGGAAATTTAGACATAGATTCCTCTTCAGGCTCGAAAATTATATTTCTGAACACTTTTCTTATCTCAGGGATAAAATGAGCATGACTTCCAAATTCTGAACTGAATGAAATTCGAACCATGAAAATTAATTCCCAGAAGGCATAAAAATAGTTTTAAGTGGAAGCATTAGCAAGATTCACATAGACAAGGCATAAAGAGTGTTGACTGAATTTATTATTAGAGCTTCTATCATTCAATTTAATCTAACAATTCAACTTTTTTTTTCCTCATTATTTTACCCCTGAGAGACAAAATGATTAGTCCTGGAGTTCTAGGTAAATAATGGCTAAAACTGAGATTCAAGCTGTCTAACCAGGGCGAAGGAAATCTGGGGCTGTCACTGCCAGGCACAGCTTACAAAGGGCAGGAAGGAAATGAGCTTTCACCAAGCACTTCCATACTAGCTGTTGTGAGAGACGCTTTCATATACATATTTAATATTGTTTTCATTTAAACATTACAACAACCCTGTGAAGTTAAACATTATTAGTCTCATTTTATAATGAAGTAACATCCTCAGAGTTACGTATATTTTACATGGAAGAGCTGGATGGAGTTGAGATCTGTTTGATTTTGATGCCTATTTCAGTTAATTCTGGATTTACAGGTTTGGTTACAAATATAAGTTAAATTCAAACAGAAGAATAACCAAAGGAAAAATTTATAATTGTGCTGCTAAAAATCTATGCAAATATTCCTTTTCATATACATGCAAGGTTTTACTAAGGAAATGTAATCAATTATCAAAAGAAAATTACTGGCATCTCCAACACTAGTATAAAAGCCACCATGGCTGCATATTAGAATCACACAGAATTTTTGAAAATGCTGATGTCCAGGTCCCATTCCTAGAGAGTCTGATTTAATTGATCAAGGATGGTGCCTTGGCATTGCTTTTTTTTTTCTTAAAGCTCTCAGAAGTCTCTAATATACAGCCATGATTGAAAAACCCTACCCTACCTGCATTATAGTATAATTCATAAGAAGAGTTTAGTGTGGAAAATTTGGTTTGGATGTTTAGCATTGGCTTTTAACAGCTTTTTCATGAAATGCGTAAAACAGTTTATATGGTCATTTGACTTTTTATTCTCTTCATTCCCTCCATTTCATGTTTACACAGATTTATGCCTGTGATAAAATATTTGAATTAAATGAGACTGGGAACTCTTCATATACTTGCTTATATAATTGTTCACATACTTACTTAGATCATGTGTTTCCTTGGGGGAAAAAAAGGACCTTTTTAGAATAATACTGAAGAAAGTTTTTCTTATATGTTCTCCAGTGCTTTCCAGAATGATACAAGAAAGGAAGCATTTCTTTGGAGTCGTTTGACATTTGTTCCAAGCAAGAACTATACTAGCTATTGGTTGGGTGATAACTTTTCACATTGGAGAGATATGCATATGTCAATCACTGGAATGCTAGAATTTAATCTCTTTGGAATTCCATATATAAATTTTAAAATTAAACAATCAATTACATTAAAGCCTATATCTCAAACAATATTATCTGGAGGTGCAAAACCTACTTCTATGAAGGTGAAATGCACTCAAGTAGTTTTCAGGATGTTATAAATAATACACTTCATTTAACCACTGTAGAATTGCCCTCACCCTACGCATATCTCAAGAGTACCACATATTTCTTAATTATTATTGTTTTCCCTTTATTTTATGTACTTAATCGTCGTAAAACTGGACAAGTTTATTTCCTTTGTCATTCACCTCTGTGCTTACTCCATCCACAACTTTTCTACAACCTATTTTTATGAGCTTTACAGATAAATGGGGAAAAAAGAAGGGATAGGCAATTTGAAAGGGGATAGAAAGTTCACTCGGAGGTGTCTCCACCTTCTATGAAAGGAGGAAGTGAAATTAAACCAGCAAAATACTCAAAACACAAGTAAAATATTTCCTCTTATCTGAGCCCTAGTGATAAAGAAAAAATTTAGCTATTAAAGAATTTGCTGCTGTGTTAACAAATTCAACAGTTTTATTGTAGCGGATTCCCCATACCACAATGACTTTTTTACAAGAAAAAATACAGAGCAATATTTGTCTTATTTTGGAAAGCTGCAAATGAAATTGTCCCAAACTTCCAAATTTGGTGAGAATTGCATTTGTCGTTCAAGTGATGGATTAGGTACCTTCAAAGAATTGCTAAATAAATATTGAAAATGAAATATAGCTTCAAGTTTTGTCTGGACCAGAAACTAACAGAGGCAAAACTTATAAGCAGCTTCAGTCTCAGAAAGGAAGGGAGTATGACCTGGTCTTTTTCCACGGAAGATCTTATAGTTTTAAGAGAGTGTAGATTACGACCTCCGTGATTTGGGAAACTAACGTTTTTATTACAAGTGATATGTCTTCTGACTCCATGCTTTATTTCTGCATGACTTTTAGCTTACAAACTTTGACATCAATTGAAGTTTTGGGGTTAAAGATTATATTTCTGAGAGAGCAAGAGGGGCTCTGGAATAAAGCAATTTGAAGACTGAGAGAGACCTTCATTAGATGTCAGAAAGCAAAGTAGCCTCAATTTTATATGATAAAAAGGAGAGCATGTCAGGGAAATAACACTTGGCCTTTTGTTCCAGCCTGAGGGCTTAGCCAAGGCTCTTATATTAGCTAAATGTTCTGTGTCTTTAAATTCTTATATTGAGACAGGAAATTTATAGCACTGCACTTGGGGGAAAAAAAGCATTTTTAGGTATATTGGATTACCCAAAAGACTCCTAGCTTATACCATGATGTAGCCCATAGTTTTCTTTTCATGAAAGCTGGACAAGAAGGACTGTTCACTATTTTATTCCATATGCTCTTCTCAAAGAGCATTTTAACACTTTCAGATTCCATAGGCTGAAAATGATATTTTTGCCGTCTTAAACATGTTTGTTATTAAAAATAGCATAACCTGAAATATTTCAGTGTTAGTTTTATGTGAAACTTTGTAAGTGATATATTTTGAAGTCACAAAAATTTTTCCCCAGATTGGAGCTGATATAAGTGGGTTTAATGAAGAGACAGCTTATGAACTTTACCTGAGTTGGATGCAACTTGGGGCATTTTATCCCTTTTTTGGAAACCATAATGCAATTGGAAATAGGCAGGTGAGAATTAATATGAAATGATAACTGCTATATTCACTATGAACCTGTAATTAGGAACTGGGGTTAGAAAACATATATATATATACATATTCATAAAAATGTGAATCAAAAATCAAACTGTTTTTCAACCTAGGTCTGGAAATATTTGGTTGGGGTTTTTAAAAATTTGCATGTTATTGATTTTGTCAAGAACTGTGAGAGAATGACAAGAAATAAATGTTGGAGAAATAGCTTTTCTAAAATTGTTCTTGAAAATGCATTGTTTATAATTTCTAAAAGAGGGAGCACATTACATCATTTTAAATAACCTGTGAACAAATTTTGCTTTCATAACACAAGGTAGCTGCGGATAAACCTACGTTATCTTCAGTTATTCTTCCTTAGCAGCTCAGTAATCTACCAAATTTCAAGTTTTTTTAACGGGCAGGCATATATTACAGTATGATCTGATATAAGATTCTCTCTTCAGTCTGAAGGCAAAATCATTCTGCAGTCAAATGGCCGTGAACTTGCCCTGTCTCTTGAGGGGAAGGTAGAGGAATGATTTTTCATGTAGAAATGATTTGAAACTTTGCTGTTAGCTAGGCATACAAACTATATACTACACACTGTGATATGTAAACTTTATAGGATGAATTTAATTGAGACACAACTTTGCAATGACCTACCACTGAGAAAGGCTTTCAAGTAGAGAGAAAGAATATTAAAAAATGGTCTGCTTCTCTCTAACTCCACAAAAAAGAAAAAAATATATAATACTTTAAAAATTCCCATTTTAGGTAATGTCTATTGAAATGTTTCTTTTTATAGGAAAAAGACCCTGGGGCGTTTGGAGAAGAGTTGCTGCGATTTCCTGTTCTGCATTAAGGATGAGGTACTTCTTGTTGCCTGACTTATGCACCCACTTCTACCATTCTCCTGTCAGTGGAATTGATGCATGAGTAAATAACATTTAATAATTGTTCTAGTCTTAATTTTCTACCACATAGATCCTGGAAGCCTAGGTTCTCCTACTAAGGGAATTATTTGGGGGATTAAAAAAAAATTGGGCAAATCAGTTTTTTTCCCCCTCTGACTGTGATTAGAAGTAATTTACAAATTTCAAGAATTTAGTTAGGAAAATACTTTCAATTAACAAAAAGCAGAGGCTGTGTCTTGCTGTCTGAATAGTATGGAATACAAAAAAAGGATGAAGCACGACTCTGCCCACAGAGAACTGCGAAGATCACAACCAACAGATTTAAAGGAAATTGAGTATAATCTAGAATGTTACACATTTATGTCCTGATTGTGTGGCATAGGCTATGAAGCGCTGTAAAAATTCAAAGAAAGGCAAGATCACTGTGAAATGAAATAGGGGCAGCTTTGTGAAGGGGTGGGGTTGATGCTGGAGCCTTGAAGGCTGTTGAGGATGTAAAAAGAACAACAACAAAACCTTAGACAATCTGATTACTTGGCACTGTTTTGACCCTAGCTTTAATGCCCCTTTATCTTTCGGTCAGGCGAGACAACTGACCCCAGTTGCTTCTTCATTTGATGGTTAGATTTTTATCTCTAAACACTGCTTGGTACCCTAAATCTTTCCCTGTTTTTATCTTTTGGGTCTTCTTGGTGTTGATCACCATGAACCTAAGGTGGTTGAGTAAGACTAGTTATTTATGCAAAGAGGTTAATTTGGTTAAATTAATGGTTTTTCACTCTAAAAGTCTAGATTTACATCAGGTCCTCAGGTTCATGAAATTGATGGAGCATTCCTTGGGGGCCAGCTTTCACGATTGCTCCGGTCTTAGAGGGGTAAGTACTAGAATTTTATATGGGTACAATACAGTTATTTACAGCAGTTTGCATTGGTGCCATTTAATACTTACAACCAGTCCAGGCTTCACATATTCTCTTATTTTTCTTCCATCATTTTCGTTCTTATGTTTGAAAACAATGTATTTATATGTTTATTTCACCTTCTATAAAATGTACCTCATGTTAAGTAAATCTGAACAAAACACAAAATACATGTTTCTGCCATTCAGAGATTCTGAAATTGGTTTCAAGATAACTTGCAGAAGTAAGATATTGAGCCCCCCAAATATATGCCACATTAAAAGGAATAAAATTCCTTTTTCACTGATGTCAATGTAACCACAAGGAAGCCTATTCTGAGAACATCAGTTGTTTCATTAGCTTTTTCTTAAAAAAATGGAATTTCTGATTCAAATCCAGTTTTCCTTCTCCCCCAGAAAGCTGTCTTACCCATACTTTAGCCACAAGAGGAGGTGATAACACGACTGTAATTGGGGAGACCGGAGGGGAAAGCCACATATGCAAGAGAGGGGGCAGGATGGGGGGCATGAGGATGATTTGTCAACAAATCGGTGCAAACCTTCAGGACCAAGTATTAGGATTCCCAGAGGTAGAGAAAATACTTTCAAGGCTGTCTGTTTATTATGTCGAACATTCCTAGCTTTGGTGAACTTATCACAGCTACACAAGGACTGAAATTGGGGGGCCTTCATGGGATTCTTCAAAGCAACTATTTTCTATATTTCTGGATTGTTCTTGATGTCGCCACAGGTTTATATATATATATATAATACACACACACACACACACACACACACACGTGTCCTGTACTTAGTAAGAACTCAAAAAAAATTTTTAAATAAGTTGATGTGTTCCATATTTTACATTTTTTCGTAACTATATGACACTTGCCATTGAGCTAAAATGCCACAAAGTAATTGCATAGTTAGTAATAGAATACATCTACATTGTGGTGAGATATTAATATTTTGAAGTATAGCAAACCCAATTAGGCTTACTAGAAATCATTATGAACAGTGTACACTAAAATTCTATAACCCAGACATGAAATATATTTTCTGAGAGATCAGGCGCGTTTCATGGAGATTCTCTAGCTCTACCATATAATCATGTATGAATTGACTAGCACTTGGTTTTAATGCTAAATAATGTAGGATTCAATGTCCAGAGAGCCAAATGTATTTTTACTGGAATATTTTATTTTAACAAAATATTTCGAGAAGTCAGATGTTTTCTTTTTTCCAAAGGGAGCAAGATCTGTGTGTATATTTTCCTGAAGAATCTTGGTTTGACTTTTATACAGTATGTCTTTTAGATATTTTATAGAAAAATAATATAAATCCATGAACTCAGAGATTTATATGATATTTTTTTCATTGTTTTTATATGACCTCTAGACTCTTGGACTGGATAATTCTGGCTTGGTTATTTGTGAAACCCTTTATTTAGAGTTGTTTGCTCTTCTCAAAATAGTAGAATTGGGCCATATATAGATTGGCAAATATTTAAGATGTGAGATGGGATGAATTTTTATTTTTAGAAGCAGAGTAGACATTTATTTTATGCAAACACTTAAATTCTTAAAAGCAAATGACTCTCCACTTTGATATTTCTTTATAGAGGAGCGTAATAGAGATGATACTCCATGAATCAGGCGCTTTTTCTTGCAAGAAACATAAACCTATTCAAGCTACCTCAAGTATGGGATTCATTACAAGGATTCATATGAACTGACAGAGGAAATCTCAAGGAAATCCAGGAACAATGACTGTAATAGCACCAGATTTCATGGAGAAATTCAGGATTCATTTGCACAAGTTTGTGAAATTTCAACCCAGTGTAGCGCCATTACCAGTGCTCAGTATTCCATAGGACCATTTTTGTTTTATTAACAACTGGCTTCCAAAAGGCTTGTAATGGACTCTGGCCCAAGCAAGAGACTTAGATTTTTATACGTTCTTCATGCTTCTATGATAAGTTAGGCTCTTTCCATGTTTTATAGTTCAATTTCCCAAGAAATATAACATCATTGATCTAACTCATCTTTTCCACCTGGCTACACCTAATCTCTTAGGCAGCTGGAGCTTTGATCTCAACCATGAGGGACAGTGGTGTGGAATGCGGGGAAGCAATGCGACACCTCTACTATAGAGCAGTTATTTTAGCTGAGTTCACTGCTCCCATTCTTTTAGTATGTTTTGATGAGCGTTAACTACTCTTGCCCAGTCTTCAAGAAATCTTTATGGGTATATGTTTTGACTATACACATAGGACTAATCCCAAACTGGAAGGAAAGCTATGTGATTTATTTTTAAATTATCAGTTATTGTGACTGGGGGAAATGGTATTAAAAATTCTCCATTCTTGTGGTCAGGTTATTATAATATCTTAAATAATTAAATCAATGATTTTCAAACAGTATTCTGTAGAGATGCATCATAAATTTCCATAAATATTTGCATTTTTTCTTAATAAAATTGAACTTTTAAAAAGAGTATAATAAAAATGCTCACACAAAAATGTTATTATATCAAATTTTAACATTGGAGCTTAACATCATGTTAACTTGAATTTTTGTTTTGACTTTTTTTTTTTTTGAGGAAGATTAGCCCTGAGCTAACTGCTGCCAATCCTCCTCTTTTTGCTGAGTAAGACTGGCCCTGAGCTAACATCCGTGCCCATATTCCTCTATTTTATATGTGGAATGCCCACCACAGCATGGCTTGACAAGCAATGCCATGACTGCATCCGGAATCCGGGCTGGTGAACCCCCGGCCGCTGAAGCGGAACATGCGCGCTTAACCGCTGTGCGCCACTGGGCCGGCCCCTGTTGTTTGACTTTTTAGTAAATAAATGTGGTTATAAAGTTGAACTTCTGAAATAAGTATATACTAATGAATGCTGTTTTTATGTGTTTTACATATTAGAGTTGAAGTTTTTTCTTTTTTTAACACTTAATCAGACATTTAACTCACCCTTCCTGTCAGTGAATTCCATGGATGTTTTGTTGAATTTAAACAGAAGTTTGGATTTAAACTTTCTGTGTCTCCCGAAATGTATTACTTGTTACCAGTTACGTCGTTGAAGTGGTTAACTCTGGCCTGTTCAGTGCTGGGGACGTTGAGTACCACCTTCCTGGTGGAAGACGTTTGTTGAAGCTCCTGCGCTTCTGGGTGTAATTCCTCTTTTCATTTATTGAGGATATAGTCTGCCAACACAGTTTCCAGCCACAACAACAGTGCTGAGGTAACAGGAGACTGAGCTAGGGTTTGACTTACCTGTTATGGTGGAACTTCCTGCTTGGGGAGTGTCTAAGGGGAGCTGTTGGTGAGTAGGAGGCCAGTGCCGGGAAAGTGGCTCCATCTGTAGTGAAATTACCAGTCTATGTGTGCGTTTATCCATGTGTATGTCTGAGTCGGTGTGTGCGTGTGTGTATATGAGAGAGAGAGAGAGGAAGGGAAGAGAGAGAAGGAAGGGAAGAAAAAGGGAGTAAGAGAGTTTAATAGGTGATACTATGTTTGAGTATTTTTGATCCAGTTCCAAGCTATCCTGTCCTAAATATCTTCCTATTATTATTTTTAAGACATCTAGTGATTTCTGATTCATGAATTCACTCCTAGGTTTTATCCTAAGGCTACGTCAGGGTCCTCAAGCTTTTATCTATTTAGGTTATATTTAATTAGCCACTTTTTCTCCATAGATTATCAAGTAATCAAAGATTTTTTCTAGCAAAGAAGCAGATTTTTAAGCAGTAATAATTAGTTCATATTTCTGTTTTACATCAAAGATTCATAAGAGCAAATCAGAACTTCTAATCAGCATTAATTGAATATAAAATCAGCTAAAATATTCAATATTATTAGAGAGAAGTTTTGGCTAGACATTTTTGAAATATTAAAAAGTCCCCTGGAACCACTTGAACTAGATACTACTCGATCCATACTCTCCAAGCACTAACTTGAATAATAGGTCCATTTGAATTTTAACTTAGTTTATTGTCTATTGACAAGTAAGAAGAGAGAGACTCAATCCTAACTTTTTACTTCAATAAAACAATTTAATGAAATAAGTGTATTTTATGTGAAGCCAAAATATTCCCCTCAAGAAATTCTCACTGTAACTCAACTTCTCCACAATTAAGATTGTTTTATCACTTGCATTGTGTAGTTCTTTTGTCATTATGTACTTTTCTCTTGCTGAGTCGTAGGATCAAAACCTTGAGTCTTGCCCTCCATTGTGGAATCGCAAAAACAGCGCACATGCATTCTAGCGTCTTTGCTCCTGAGATGTTAATACAGCTCCCAGCAGAGCAGACTCTCCAAATTACTATTCAAGCATTTTCCTGGGGTCCCATTGGTCATACTTTAAAATCAGCTGCCATATTCCCAGATCCAATGATTTTGGTAATTCTGTTATAACTTTCTCCTTGTTGTAGACAAGCCAAAGAGACTCAGGGTGCACCTTCAATTAGCATGGTATAATAATTATTTTATCACCTTACTAATTATAAAAACCTTTACTTTTATTCCAGTGGAAGGCATGTTAGAGGTCTGCGCTATAGCTATCACTCCCCCCTCCACGCCCAGATCGAGCTATTCACAGCAGAAATAGGTTACTTAAGGTTGTTTTAAGTTTCCTGTCAGTGGATGTATTCAAGGATAAACTAAATGGACAGTTGATAAAGATGTTTAAGAAAGAACTCAACATTTTTCTAGATACTGTTTCTATGAGATGGATGGAGTTAGGTCCTTCTAACTTGGAAAATACAATTTTTACTCTTTTTTATACAGCTGTCTGAAAACTTTTGGCCTCATAAATGCTCTGGATGAACAGGGAGAAGCATCCGGTTCCTTTTTCTGAGATGATGCTGACTCTATTGGTAAGTAGACCAACATGTGCAACAGTTGAAATGTTCTGGGTTTCAATATGACTTTACTTAAAATGAAAGATTGGAGACTTAAAACAATACCACGGGGAAGATTCTGCTTTCCCCAACTTTACTGTCGAGGAACCTGAAATTTTCCTTATATCTGGCCACTCCTCTGGGTCAAACAACGCAAGTGAGACCATTATCTCCAGGAAGATGCTGACAAAATACACTATGGTTACCTGACAGGAGAGAGCGTTTATGTTATTAGCATGCTAAAATAAAACTTTTCTCATTAATTTATTCTCACTTCGGAAGGAATGGAGATTGCAGTCTTAAGGAATCAAACTTCCAATGGAAATTTGTAAGAACTTGGCTCTGGTGGCATAGCTGTTAGGCTGGAGGAAGGAGAGCTGTTGAGATTCTGCGCTGAGGAGACGTGGACCCTCATGTGAAGAATGATGGAGAGGAAGAGATATAGCTTAAACTGAGAAAACAGGACAAGAGTTAGCCGGTGACGGCACAATATCAGTGATTTTGTTTATTTATTTATCTCTTATTATCACCACTTTCTCCTTCAGTCTAATTGCATAGATCAGCAAACTATAGAAAAGGTTTTCCTTGGAATAATAGAAATGAATCCTATGTTAAGAAGATAAATACTTACTATATACACTGATAAATGTGTTTAAAGGAGCCACATTTTAAAAATCAAAAATGGGTTTTCAAGGAAATGGGCACTATATCCCAGAGACAATAATGCTTGTGAGGTTACGGCTAAGAACATTTCTTCTGTCCCCATATTGGTTGACTTCACATCCATCTTTCTTTCCTTACCTGTCACTCATAAGCAAGAAAGATTGAGAAGGGAATTATTTTTATAAGGAAGATGAAAAGGTAGAAAAATAGAATGTGAAGCTAAATAGGAAGATGCACTCCTAATCTGACATGTGGACGATAGGACTGGTTCTTCTGGGGTGGAAATTAAGAGAAGGGACAGAAGCTGCCAATGCCTGTATTTCTATGATAACCAGCACTGCTTTGTGTCCTTTTTCAGTTTTCTTTTTTTTTCGGTGAATTATCTCAGGAGGCACTAATTAAATCTCTTACGCTTGAAAGAGATTGTTTTTTAATTTTAGAGAATGGGGATTGAAATCAAAAGAATATTGGGAAACAGAGAGAACGAACAATGGATGTGTCTGTCTGTGATTGTGTGTTTGTGTATATGGACAGTAGAAAGAGATGTGTGAGGAGGTTGTCTACAAAGTTGTTATGCTGTATTCCTCTTTAATACATCAAAGTGTGGAAATCGTGTCTAAAAAAAGCTCCTTCCTATCTATTTTTCCATATAAAATAAGGATGGAAAATGGGGGGAAATGCGGGAGGCATAGTAAGATGATGAGGTCTACTTCACCAGGTTAACTTTTATTTTCCAAAGAGTGTCATGAGAAATGTAAGTTTGATTATTTAACTATTTTTTGCCCAGTAATCGCTAGGTAATTTAGAGGATTCTAAGCAAAAGGATTAGGCCAAGACCTTATGGATTTGAAACTTAGTTGATCAGAATTTAAATTTAAAAAGTAGTAAAAGATAAAATTGACCTTTATTTTTCTAATGTTAATGCTTATTTTACAGATTCTATTGAAAGAGAAGAGTGCTTCTATTTCAAATACAAATTCAGTAATGGAAATTTAGACATTCGGTATTTGCTGTGACTTAATGGTTCATTTTTATGAAGAAAAATATGTTCCAAAGGATTTTAAAAATAAGAAGTATTTTGATGTATTGGCAATTCTACAAACCACATTGCACTGTATACGTCTGTGCAATGCCATCATTTATTTAAAATTCTTTTCTCTCCCCCATAACAAGAGAGAGTTCTGGAAGCAACTGATTAAAAATGGCTGCCATGGAATTGCAACTGTGACATATGGCACTATTTAGATCCTTGGTTTCACTTCAAAGCCAAATGTTGTTTTTGTGAATGTAGATACCATCCTAAGCGACAAGATACATTATAATTCCAATAGGGTAAGGTTTAAACACCATTGACTTAAAAGTAAAATTTCCCTTATTAAATCTCAAGTGCTAATAGTTGATTTTTTCCCTGAATGTTTCTCCCTTGCAAAAACCACAGATCACATTTCCAAAATAACAGCTTGAATGTTTCTGAAGCTCAGGGAGGAACAATTAGCATAGAGTTGTATTTCTAGATAAAACTGTGCCCAAGTCAGGACTAGGAAGTTTGTTAGATTAAATGTCACAGATGATATCATGCAAGGCTGGTGTGTTCCTCAGCAGACGTAACATAAAGAAAGGATAAGTGGGTAGCTAAAATAAATGAGAATAAAAGTTTATAGAAAATTAGAGGTTGCAGGTTCTGGAGGGACTCTATTCCGTTTCCTTCATTTAACAGATGAGAAAGCTGAGCATCAGAGAGGTGAAGTTACTTATCAAGGTCATGTACTTTAATAAC
This sequence comes from Equus asinus, assembly GCF_041296235.1. Lineage (NCBI taxonomy): Eukaryota > Metazoa > Chordata > Mammalia > Perissodactyla > Equidae > Equus > Equus asinus. The sequence goes on along the minus strand of NC_091811.1, from coordinate 42,436,490 downwards.
TGACAGAGCTGAGTCTTGACCTTGAAACGCCTGATATTTCACAGCTCTTACCTTCTACTCTGTTCTATCTGGAAATTGAACTTTTATTTATTGTGCTCCTGCTGAGCTTGAAAGTATGTTTTTGCTATAATAAATACATGCTTATAGGTACAAGACATGGTCCCCACCCCTAAAGAATTTGATAGCAGGTAGAATAGACACCAAAGTCCTGTAATAGGAGAAGGGATCTAGAGACTCCAGAGCCCCTGAACTCTTCATTGCGTTTCTAATACCTTATCACACAATACAGCACAAGTAGTATTAAAAACTAACGCTAATACCAATACAGAGCAGTGACACAGAGCTCAAGAGACTGAATTTCCATTTTCTTTTTTTAAATTAAGAAACAATTGATACAAGGTCATTTGAATAATAATCCATTCAAAACTTACCCTTCTCTAATTGAATGGTTTTTCTCTATGAGGAATTTTGGTGAGTAAATTGTTTGATATCTTAATCATAATAGTAATACTTTACTTGCAGAAATTCTTGACTTATAAAGCACTTTTAGCGACATGATTCTCTTTGATTCTCACTATACTCCTGGGAATAGATCTGTATGGCCAATATTATCATCCAGATTTTAGAAAGGGAGAAATAATGTCTTCGGATGATCTTACGGTTAGTAATGCAGTGGCAGGGGACCTGAGCTGCCCTTCTTCTCCCTCTATGCTCTTTCTCTTTTATAAGTCCTTGATAAATTAAAAGGGATTTTGTAGTCAATAAAACAAGAACACCTCCTTAGAGAAGTTTGTTTCACAAATTTTGGTTTTGTGTAGTATGTGTGTGGCCGATCTCGTGTAAGAGGAAAAACCCCCAGCAGAACTTGATAAAGTTCTGTAGGATACAAAGACCACTTTTGAATAAAATAAGTTGTTTAATTGAAAGCTTTCATAGACTTACATTATTAGAGTCTGTGAATCACTTAATAACTGTAATTTACTTCAATTTATATATATGTATACATATTATATATAATTATCACAAGTAAATATGTAAAAGTTATCCCTTAACATTTGATTATCTTTATAGCATCATAAATTAATTCTCATGACTTCAGTGGTAATTAAATTTCTTTGCATTGATTTACCTTTGCTAATGTATGTCCTCTCTTATCTGCTACAGAAAATTATTTTATGACTATCTCCACCTCTTTTCCAGGAGCTGACCATTTTATTTGAGTATTGAAAAAATTAAAAAAATAACAACCCAAACAACAATACTGAAAAGATATCTACAATAGTTATTTACAACAATTAAAAATTATTTGAATAGTATGAAAATTGTGGTTTAACTTGAATAGTGATAGAATTAAAATATTTCAATCTTGCGTGTTGTCTGCGTGTATTACTCAAATTCTCTGACAATGTCTCTAACAAAAGTTGGACAAAACGCTAGCTAAAACTTCTCCCACCTTATAAGGAAGGATATATGTTGAAATGATGAGCTCATAAGTAAGATTATGTTTTCTGGTCCTCAAAGCAAGTCTTTGAGAAATTCATTGTGGAGTTTCTAGTTGAATAGAAGGCTTGTGAATCCAATGAAGCTGAGTTTCTAGCAAAAGGTAACTTTTTGTAAACCCTGGCTTTTCTGCAGAAAAAGTTGTTTTTCGTTTGTGGTGGTTTTTTTAAAAGATTTTATTTTATTTTTTTTCCTTTTTCTCCCCCAGTACATAGTTGTATATTCTTCGTTGTGGGTCCTTCTAGCTGTGGCATGTGGGATGCGGCCTCAGCGTGGTTTGATGAGCAGTGCCATGTCTGTGCCCAGGATTCGAACCAGCAAAACACTGGGCCGCCTGCAGCGGAGCACGAGAACTTAACCACTCGGCCATGGGGCCAGACCCTGTTTGTGTTTTTTAACTTGGGAACATATAATTGATTTGCATTTTAGATTACCTGAATTTTTTCTTAGGAGTAAAATAATAAAATACAATTTTTGGTTTTTGCGACTTGAAGAAATCTCTGAGTACAAATTTACTAGTGGGAGGTCAGGTATTTCAAGAAACAGTTTATTTAACTTTTCAAAGCAGTGGAATAATCATTTACTGCATCAATTTAATTATTCAATGGTAACTAGAGTATCGAAGTTGGAGGAAACCAAGAGAGAATAAGGTCCCAGGAGCCAAGTGAAGGTCTTTCACGACTTTCATGAAGGAAGGAGTAGACCTCTGGGTAAAGGCTGTGGATGGGTCATGTAAACGGGTGCTGAGAAGTGACCACTGGGTTGGTCAAGGTGGATGTGGTTGGTGAACATGACAAGAGGGCATGAGGTGGACTCGGGTAGGTCCAACAGAGAAGGTGAAAGAGGAGTGAGTATAGACAAACATTTGGAGGAGCTCTGTTGTAAGTGGCAGCAGAGATCAGGCAGTAGTTGGAGGGAATGTGGGTACAGGTTTGTGTTTTTTTTTTTCCAAGATGGAAGCTTTTCTAGCATTGTTGATAAGGAAAATGATATTAAAGATAAAAATTGATAACAGGGATAAGAGAGGGTAAAACTTCAGGAGCTAACTGCTTAAATAAGTGTGGATGGATGGAATCTAACGCACAGGTGGAGGATTTGGCACTAGATAGGAGCTCAGAGAGTTCACTGATCCCAGAGGATGGAAGCCAGCATGGGTGTTGGTGGAGATATAGGCCAATTTGTACAGTTGGTGGTGAAAACATGTGGAAGTTCTTTTTAATGGCTCCTCTTTTCTCAGTGAGATAAAAGGCAATGCCATCAGCTGAGGATGAGGATAGGAAAAGAGGTATTGGAAATTTGAGGAGAGAGAAGAAGGCTAGAGGGAGAAGAAGAGTAGATTGATGAAGGAGATGTAATGGGACTGCTGCTAAGCACTAGGATCCCCCTTAAAGTGAGACCAGTCAGCAGTGTTCGTGATTTCTCCAGCCTAATTCAGCTGCTTGGGGGCAGGTGGGAGACAGTAGGAGAGCAGAATTTAACTGAGGTGGGAATTTACCAGGGGAATAAAAAGAAGGAAGAGAGGGGCAAAGAGGCTGAAGGATAAAAGAGAATGATTATAATGATGGATCTGGAATCTAAGCTTCTTATGGAAAGAAATGAGAACATGCAGGATGTGAGGAACAGAAAAAAAATGGATAGGGTCAATGGATCAGAAGTCCTAGTGAGCTGGAAGATTTGCGGGAGACAGAGAGGTTGGGAAGTTGGCAGTGGGAGAGTAGGATTCTTTATATGGGCAGTGTCTGTTAGAGAAATGCTGGTCATGAATGTGCTGTGTTATGTGGATGTTTTGGTTTTTGTCTGATTTAAAAATAAACTGTAGGTAATAATTTGGTGACGTCTAAAATCTCTGTTTAGATGTACTCTCTTTTTGAGCTTAAGATGGAGTCAAGAACAAATCCAAACAACAAAATCCACTACACTTCTATTAGAATGGCTAAAATCTTCTAGAAATTGGTAATACCAATTGCTGCTGAGGACGCAGTGCAACGAGTACTCTTATTCAGGAAAGCAAAATGGGAAAACCGCTTTGGAAGACAGTTTAGCAGTTCTTATAAGGTTGAACACAGACTTACCATGTGACCTAGCAATTATGCTCCCAGGTATTTACTCAACTGATTGGAAAACTTCTGTCCACGTAAAAATCCACATGAAAATGTTTATAACATTTTTAACAGTTTTGTTCACAACTGCCAAAAACTGCAAGCAACCAAGGCTGCCGTCAATAGGTGATAAGTGATGTTAATAGTATGTTCTCTGGATATGTTGCATTGAAAATGACACTTCGCCTGTGATCTTCCTCCCCCAAACCTATAATTCCAGTCTAACTATGAGAAAAACATCAGACAAACCCAAACTGAGATATATTCTACAAAATACCCAATATGTACTCTTCAAAATTGTCAGGATCATTGAAATAAAAAAAAGTCTGAGACACTGTAATAGTCTAGAGGAACCTAAGGAAACAATGATGACAAATGTAATGTGATATGTTGGATAAGATCCTGGAACAGAAAAAGACCATTAAGGGAAAACTAATGAAATCTGATAAAGTATTGAGTTTAGTTAACAACGATGTGTCAATATTGGTTAATTAATTATGACGAGTGTTTCCCTATTGGTATATTAATTATGACAAATGTATCATAGTAACATAAGATGCCATCAATAGAGGAAACTGGGTGCAGGGTATATGGAAATTCTTTGTCCTATTATTGAGATTTTTCTGTAAAATTATTGTAAAATAAAAAAGTTTATGAAAAAGAAAACATATGGAGCTTCACAAGAGTTCACATATTTGCCTGAAATTTGACATCAACTTCCCAGCAGGAGTCACTGTAGTCACTGTTAAATTATCTCTTCAGGTCACCCCCATTTCAGCTTCCCATTCATTATGACTTCCTCCAAAGTTGCTGTGACACCAATATGGCACTTGTAACAAAGGAACTAGCTATCTTAAGCTTGTACACAGTGTAAAACAATTATGGAAATATAATGATCTTTTTAATTTCAAGAGCTTCCAGCTGTTTACATTATTCTAATGAAACGCTTATTGAAATCCAGACGGCTCCAGTATTAAATTTATGTTTGACCCAGAATTATAGAGACGTAATAAATATGGTGTGGATATACTTAATGATATTCACAGCTTTCAACTCCTAATATTGTCAGCATGGGATAAATAAATTCATTTATTTAAGAGATTTGTCCTGGGTCTCCTGTGTGACAGGCATTGTGCTAACCACTGGGGATACAAGGAGCGAAAAACATCATCTTAGGCCTCCAGCCTAGTATGTTTCCATTTTCTTTAAGAAGCCATGTCAGGGCCAAATAGAAGAGAGAGGGTGACTTATGGCAAAGACTAAGTATCTGGTTAAACTTTTCTAAAGGCCCTGACACTGGTACTGAGTCTAGATCCCCAGGTCCACAAGGTCTTGGAACAGAATAAAATTTCCCTAAACCCCTTGCAGGGACTCCTGCAGGAAGGGAGAGACAGCGAGGGATTTTTGAAAACTGTACTCTGTCTTTGATGACCAAGGAAAAAGGCATCAAACATTTCTCACTGTTGAGGAACATCTTACGCTGTAAACTGACCCTCAGAGATGTTTGAAATTTCCAGAGGGAACTTTCAAAGAACTACCTAAAACAAATACTTCTTTTCATGAGAGACAGACCACACCACCTGGCAGCGTGTTGCATCCCCTCAAAATGTCACATCATGGCTGTCTCCTTGAATGACTCTTCTGCTATAAGGATCTTTCAGGTGACTCTATTGAATTCTTAGCTCTTTGAAAATATCGAAGCTCACTCGTACTGCACTTTCCAAAACAAATGTGATTTTATAAAGAGATTGATTTTAAAACATTTTAAAACATTGAAACTAATCAGTTGACTATCACCTTTAACATGTTCCTTAAACTGTCTTCTGACACTTTCTTAAATCAATCTTCCTGAACTTTTGAAAACTTGAAATCACTTAGAACTAAGGCACAAAATCTGTCAATCAAAGCCTTTATGGTTTCTTTGGCTGTTTGGTTCTCATAGTATATAAGATTAGCATATTTAATTTAGTAGAAATAAATAATATTCAACAAAAACAAATCAATGGAGATATTATAGTTGTCAAGCCTAACCATACACAGGAAACATGGAATTAATTTATTTTCAAATATATTCCAAAGACCAGTTACTGCCTATTCTCAACCTACAGAAAATGTGAATTCATACAAATCATAGTTCAAAATAATATTACCTAGGTCCACTTCCAACCCCAGAACATGTAATGGGGTGAGCAACATGGAGGCTATATCACAAAATGTATTTCACATATTGATCGTGAGTCAATTTTCCTTATTTACAAGCAAAACAAGGCCCTCTGCTTATTTTCCTCAGTGAACTGGTACAGAAAGCAAACTCACTCTGCTTTCCCACACCAAGGAAAACAAATGATACCACAATTGGAGGGAAATTAGTGCCAATTAAGACAATTGTGCAGCTGTGAAAGAGGGCACATTTATACTTAGATTCCTGCCCTTATGGTATGCTTAATAATGGCAAATCTAACAATATGATGTATAAATCAAGGCTGATAATTTCCAACAAACTTTTAACTTTTATTTGATAAATGGTGCTATTTTTATTCTGGCTCACAAATTGGAACAGATTTGTGTAAATTATTTAAAATGCATTCTGGAGAGTTCATTGTAGCATCACATTTTTCCATTTGTGTTCCTCGTTCCATCTGTCTTTTTTTTTTTCCCAGAGAGAATTCTGTATGTGTTAAAATAGATCATTTCTTGAGGAGTTAATTATGTACAAGAGAAAACCCAACTGTGAATGGATTGTCATCATCAAGGGTTTTACTCCTTAAGTGCTTTCTTATACATGGTAGTAAAGTGTTCAGAACTAGGCAGACACAATGTCAGTAGCACATCCTACATCCTTAGACATTTTGTCGATGGATTTGTAGGCAACTCACAGCCAAGCAAGCAGAAAGGATCCCAAACACTGAACGAATGTATATGAAATGAAATGTTCATACTGCATAGAAGTATAGTATAGACCATGTTTCTTGGGTAAACATGATGGCGTTTGTGGGAACCCATGTTAAGATAAAGTGGCTCTTCTGGTTGGTAAAAGATTTTGTACATAAGAAAGATTTCAGAAGTTTTCAAGTGAAGAAAGAAAGTCACCTTGTTAAACCAAGGAATTTTGAGGGGACACAAAGTAGAAAGCAGCAAGCACTTTCAAAGCAGAAAGTGTTGAAAAACTTTCTAAAAAGAGGGAAAGTGGCTTAACATAGGGAGGAAAAAGAGAGAGTCCAAGATGACTTGGAAAATGGCTTTGAAGCAGATGAAAAGAGAGTTGTACACTATTTATAATAAAATGGGAAAAATATTATGTCTGAATTAAGAGTGGATGAGGTCAATTTCTTGGTTACAAAACTCACTGTAGAGCTGAGCATGATGAAGAACCATAGAGAACTGAGATGTGGATGGAACCCAAACTCCACAAATGGCAAAAAATTATTGTGGCTGGATAAACATCACAATATACTGCGTGTGGTTGCTCATGGTTGTGGGATGTATAATTTCGTGTGTGTCTTTGTGTGTATGTGGGGGTATAGAGATACACACACACACAATTCAGTCCCCCTCCCACACACAAATGCAGATGTTCAGTAACAAGTCTGGGGGGCTTAAATAAATATTGTATACTTTTAACTTGCGGACTCTTTAAAATAAGTAATGTAGGTATGAACATAAATAAAGCACAAAGGAAAGTATTATGGAAAAGGGAATTTAGGGAGGTCACCAAAGGTGCCCTCTGGCTGCACTCAAAGCAGCATCCTGCTGGAGATGTACCACAGCGTAGACTAAGCCTGTGATTGCGGCCGTGAGTCGGTCGTTTGATCCTGGTAAACGTTCCCTCTGAGGAGGTCGTTTCAAATGTGATTAAAATTCTCTGAAGGCATTCATCTCTACTACAGTTGTGAATAAAAAAGATCGTATGCTTTTGGACTTGAGGGACTACCAGATTTACTCTCCAGCCTTAAAGAAGTGAAAAAAACAGACAGCACATATGAAACAGCAGTTTTCAGGCAGTGCACGCAGGCAGTGCAGGACAGTGATCCCTGAGGTGGTAAGTTTTAGTCATGCTAGGCTTCCTGCCAGGAGAATTTCCAGGCCATGGCTCATGGAGCGGACTCAGCACAGCTCAGTTGACTCCAAGTCAGGAGACGGAGTCTGGAGCACCACGGAGGCCCAGACAGCTATAAACTAGCCTAGGATTGTTAGAGTCAACAAAGACAAATATTGTTTTATAAATTGAATTCTAACCTACTAATCTACACATCTACTCTACTAAACAAAACTAATCGAATTCTAAAATGCTTCCTTTTCTTCAAATCCTATTAAAAAGTATAATTTCTAATCCGCAATAGTTCTTCCCCAAATCCAATTCCATCACAACAGGGGTTATAACTTGTCGAATTCTTCACTCTTCTCTTCAACTCTCCAAACCCTGGCCAGAGGCAAGAGCGGTCCTGGCCTTTGCTCTGCTGCTCCCTTCCTCTCCTCCCCCTTTAGATTTTCCCTGCCCGTTCCCCATGTTCTCAGTTACAAAAGCCCAGAAGCCAAATTGCCTGAAACTCTCCTTAAAGGAAGGGAACCTGAGTGGGAAAGATTCTCCTAAGCAGTGTTGGTGGAGGAGAAAAGAGAGAGAGCAGGAAACAAGCAGGTGAATAAATCTTGCCCTCTTATAGAAAGATACACGGTCGAAGATACTTCTCATCCTTTTTTTGCACAGAATTAAATGATCTCTTCAATGAGATGTCCTAATTCCAAAATAACTCAATTCTAGGTATTCGGCAGAAAGACCAGTGCTGAATTTGCAGTTCACAATGTTTAAGATGGATCACTGTGGCCAAACCACTAATTAATTCAACTCCAAGTATTCCCACAGTCTTCATTCGGAAAAAACAAATTGCTAGAAGGGAATCTTTTGATAATTTTCTGGCAAAGCCTAAAAATATTGAATTTATTTGAAGGGAACAAACAAATTTGGAAGCTGGAACAACATTTGAAGCCTCCATTGTTTCTTGAATAACAGGTTATTTATTTCAATCAGATTCTGCACACATACAAAGATGCCAGATTCCTCCCACATAGATTCTGTGAGTAAATAGGAAGCTTTCAAATAGCTCTTATAACCAATACTAAGTGAAAAGTACAAAGGTGATACAGAGCAGATGGAATTATTAATATGATGATAATAACTCATCTATAGAAGAGATGGATAATCAAATGAGATTACTGCACATTCATAAACTCTAGCTGCCGAGTTCTGAGTAAAAGTTCTGATTGCAGTTTTGAAGCATGAATTTTAAGCTGAGTGTTATAACTGAGGATAACTTTTTTCTTGAAGAAAAAATATTATTGAAAAAGCAATATAAGACCACATTCATATTTAAATTCTTTGATTTAAATGTTACCAGCCAAAGAAACTCAGAAGATCAGAATAATCTATAAATGAGAACTTTTTCTCCTCAGAGCCTTGATGCTTGTCTTAACATCAAACCAAATACAAGTGTTGCTCCCACATTTCAGCTTGGATGAACTGAATAAGCAGTATCTAATTGCAGAAATAATTAAGATAATTTATTTACATCTTCTCAGACATGATTAGCAATAAGGCAGAAATAGGACTTGTCAAATGGCAGATGCAAGGTTGCACTGAAATGGAGGCAATCTGGTTACCTATTGTAGTGAACAACGTTCATGCTAGGCCTTGAGTAAAGGCACATATCTGTGCTGGGAGAAGTCATGAGACCTTCCAATGGAGGAAGACAAGGAAAGGAGATCAATAATGGCACTACTGGAACTAAATGGAGACAGGAGAAGAGAGATGACAGAGCACCCAGGTTTCACCACGTAGGAAGTATCCATTATCAGCATTCTTTGACAGTGACCCCAATGAAAAAAAGGTGGAGCAGGTGTGGCCTCATGTCTTAGCCCCTCTCAACAGAGCCAAGGCCATCTTTCTGGCACTATACATTTCCGCTAAGTAGCAAAACAGAGAAGGTTGCTTGGGATCCTTTGAACAAAATCTCTCTCAACACTTGGTCTTAGAGCCAGAAAGAGGGGCCCCTACAGCCCCGTTCACAACACAAAGCAGCTGAAGTGTGTGCTGTAGGAGGGGTGCAGACTGTGCTTTAGCAGAACAAGTGAAAGCCTGACTCCCTCTGTTGAAAAGATGCAGGAAAGTGTTAAGGTTTGGGGGAGGACAACAGGAGGCAGGGCTGGTGGAAGCATTCTTTAAACGCAGAGCAGGTTGTTAAAAGAGAACAGGAAACAGGGAGTTTTCAGGAAAGGGAAGGGAATGAGCAGAAACAAAGATTTATAAGGCAAATGTTTAAAATGTTTGTTTTCAGGTACTTTGCCAGTTTTTCCTTATTATCATTTTATTGAGTAAATCTTCCTTTCCCTACTGATTTTTGGCATTACTTTAGTCATATTTCAAATTTTTAGATGGACCAGTTTATCCAGTGGGATAGCTGAACCATCCCATTCCATTGATTAATCTCCTTTCGGGAATCTCTATGTGACTAAATACATACACTGGCCTCTCTTACTTGATGTCAGTAATCTGTGGCTGACAAATCAGAAGTTTTGTGTGAGAACACTAACCAAGAACCTATAATTCATTATTTTAAAATAGAAAATTGGGCAGCCTGGTGGTGTAGTGGTTAAGTTTGCATGCTCTGCTTCAGCAGCCTGGGGTTCGCAGGTTAGGATCCCAGGCACAGACCAACACACTGCTTGTCAAACCTTGCTATAGTGGCGTCTCACATGCAAAATAGAGGAAGACTGACATGAATGTTAGCTCAGGGACAATTTTCCTCAAGCAAAAAGAAGAAGGCTGGTAACAGATGTCAGCTCAGGGCCAATCTTTCTCACAAAAAAAAAGAGGAAAATTGCAATGCTTTATATACCATCCCAAATTTCCAGAATTAAACCAAAACCCAGCAAATATATATATATAAATAGCATACTGTATTGTTAGGATCTACAGTGCTTTAAACATGGCTTCCTGATCAACAGTGATTGTTTTAAAAAAAATTCAACAGTTGCTTTTTAAGGAATAACGTAAAATTTTCATGAAATACCATGATAAACATACAGGAAAAAAATCTCAGTAGTAAATAACTTTGTTATAAACAAAGCAGACAAAGAGTAATAAATACAAAGAAACTTTCTGTAATACACTTTATTTACCAAGTAAAGTGGGGATTTAAATGTAAAAGTTGTGAATAAGGAGACTTTAAATGCACATTCATGTAGTATGGTTTTCCAATGTCTAACACACGGTTCTGACAATCTATCCAATTGTCTGTGGAATGCAACTATTTTTCACATCCTTTTTTTAATACGTTGTATTGAGTTGGGAGGAAATGAATATATCTTTTCCATATAAACATTGTTAAATGAAACAAGAATTAATAGATACTTGTATTCTACACATTTGGGTGTTAAAAACTAATAAACATGTAAAAACTGATGAAATATGAATAAAGTTTGTAGTTGAGTTCGTAGAATTGTACCAACATCAATTTCCTGGTTTTGACAACATATGACGGTTACATGAGATGTTTTCAGTGGGTGAAGCAATGTGAAGAGTAGATGAGAATTCTGTGTTATTTTTTCACAACTTCTTGTGAGTCAAACTATTTCAAAATAAAAAAGGTATCTTAAAAAAGCATTAACTGGGAGGGTATTGAGTGGAGGATGTCTGCATTTTGTTGATGTTATTGACTTAAGATATTGGGCTTAAATTAGGTTCACAAAATTAGTGGAACTATTCTTTCAGCTGAAATGGGGAGGGGGGATTAGAGAGTTGGGGCTGGCTAACCAATCAGAGCATCACATCTCCCCAGCCCCTGTGATTGAATCAAGGTTTTGCATAGGTCTCAATTGGACCTACCTAATGAAATGTAACGAGATAGCCTTTTTACCAGGATCACTGAGAGAAACAAGTTTTCTTCTCCAGTGTGACTGTTGGTCTTCATAACGACGTGAGACTAGAGCTGAATAGCTGCATATGATAAATGAAGCCAATGGAGGGGAAGGGGAGAACCATGTGAACTTCTGGGTCAAGAATTGCTTTTAAAATATTATTTGAAATGGGGGCTGGCCCCATGGCTGAGTGGGTATCTTTGCGCACTCAGCTTCAGTGGCCCAGAGTTTGCCAGTTCGGATCCTGGGCACAGACTCACGTACTGTTCATCAAGCCATGCTGTGGCAGCATCCCACGTAGAAGAACTAGAATGACTTACAACGAGGATATACAACTATGTGCCAGGGCTTTGGGGAGGGAAAAAAAGGAAGAAAAGAGGATGCTTGGCCATAGATGTTGGCTCAGGGCCAATCTTCCTCACCCTCTCCCCCCAAAAAGCATACCCTTAAAAAAATGGAAAATATTATTACACTAAGATTTTTCAGTTTTTTCATGCAATACATTTTCCGTTTCAATCAATTGATTGAGTGTTCTGTTACTTGCAGTCAAAAAAAGTCCTGACTCAACCAACTATTCAAAAGTGAATAGTGTGAATACACTTTTTAGAAAGGAAGTGGAAGAATTTTATATGTTGATATAACACACAAAATATGAATGTAATATAGACAACTTCAGTGACAGTAATGTTTAAAAGCTTTTAATTCTACTCATAAAATACCTATAGCTTTTGTTTTGAGACAAGCAGTCCTTTGAGAGACACTTCCTTTTGTATGCAAATTTCCTTAATAATTAATATTTAAAGAACTTCATTTGAAGAACTCCATTTAAAGATGTGTAATAAATCATACTGAAGATAAACATATATTTGTACTTATTAATTCTGAACAAAAGCCTGAGTCATTTTATGAGGAAAATGCAAAGTGTATGAAAGTCAACAAAATTTAGCTTCACTACAGGACTACTGAACCAATAACATATGCGGACATAAAAATCTTCTTCCCTGCCTAATTGCTGTCTCTTACACAGTTCCCTGTCATTGTCCACATACCTGATAACTTTTATCTAGCCTGCAGGACCTCAACATTCCTGTGGTTACCCATTCAAAACCTGACTGCTCGGTTCTTGATCTCCTTATTTTCTACTTGAAATTATATAGAATATTTACAAAGTTCCTAGTCTTCATGTGCAGTGAACTAGAAATTTTCTGCCCTTAAAGAGTTTATTTTCCACTGGGAGACCCTTGAAAAAGAAAAGAGAACTATATACTATAATGTTGGATATCGTAATATGAAATGAAACGAAATATTGCAAAGACAAAGAGAATACTACTTTAGATAGGTCAGGAAAGGATTCTGAGGAGTGACATTAGGCAAGGATTTCAATGACTTAAGGGGTGATCCAGGCAACATCTCACAAAGAAATTATCAGAACAGCAGGGTATTGTACCTGAGGCAGAGCTGCTTGTTGGAGAAAGAGCAACAAGCCCACTTCTGGAGCAGAGGAAAAGAGTGACAGGAAATGATCTCGGAGAGGTAGCCAGAAGCCAGATACATATGGCCTTTTAGATGGAAGCAATAACTTTGCATTTGAATTTAATTCTAAAAAGCCTTTGAAGGGTTTTGAACAAGAGGAGATACAAGATGATTTGCATTTTAAAAAGATTGCTCTGGTTGAAGTGTGAAAAATAGGCTATTCTCTGATAAGAGGAATAAGAATGATACGAGTGGTAGCAGGAAGAACAGCTAAGCGTTGCATTAGGCAAGGAGAGAAGTGGTGGAGCCTTAGATCAGAATGCGGAAGTGGAGAAGTTTGTCATCTTGGTCACACACTCCTGAGGTCACACCCACTGCCTTGTCAACATTAAATCAAGTCTTCTGCTTGCAACCAAAAATTTCACAGCATTCCACCTTACTTGATCAATGTGTCCAATTATGATCTTTCTTTGGCATCACCACGGCCTCCAGCCTATTAACCCCTGAGCTCGTTCCTGATCCATCAACCTTCTCCCTTCTTTACTGTCCTCCTTATCCAGCTTAGATTGCAAGGTTTCTTATTAAGTAACACTCATGCTAATATCTGTAACATACTTACTCATCTCACCAATCTGCCAAAAATTCAAAGCTAAATGACCCTATTATCTGCTTTCTCTATTTTTGTACCACAACTTTGTACCACCACCCAACACACAGCACAGAAAAACCTGGCTATCATCCGTAATACATCCTCTCCCTTATCTCTGATACCCATTTCCAGTATATCACCAAGTTCCCTCTGTCTAGGATCCTAAATGTCTCTCAAATTAATCCACTTCTTGCTATAAGTCATCACTCTTGTCAAAGTCATTTTCAACTCTTCCCTGACCTTCTTTAAGAACCTCTAACTAGTCCTCCACATTCTTGCACCCCTACAACACAATCTCGTAGATGAAACCAGAGTGGTATTTTTTATAATCACGTCTGATCATGCTACCCTCTTTGGTTTAAAATTTTTCAATCAGTTGTTCTTGGGATAAATTTCGTAGAATGGCCTATGTAGGAGAGGAAGATGTTTCCTCTATCCAAAGTGGGTTCCTCTGGCCAGAGAATGAATTAAATTCACATGAGACAGAATAGCAAGAGAAAATTAAACAAAGCTTTATGAGGACCATGGCCCGGGGCTTTTCTTCACAAAGGAAGAAAGGGCACCGAAGAAGTGGGGTGCACAGAGTGGTTATATACCCCCAAAACGGGGTATTTCACATGTGATTGAAATGTCCCTCCCACAACAGTTACAAGATTGTCCTGTCAGCACAGCGCTTGATGGACACAGCAGGTAGTGGGCCTGCTATCTCGGTGGGCACAGCAGGAGGCAAGTCTATTGTCTGGAGCTGGGTGGTCACAGGTGAGCACAGCAATCAGTTCCTAGCCTGAGGAAAGATGCTTAATCCTTAAAGAAATGCCAACGTTGGGAGGGGGAGGGAAGTCAGTTACAGGAGGTTACCAGAAACAGGAATAAAATTATTATGCAGATTTAATTCCTTGCCTTTGGCATTGAATAGGAGTTTCTAGAGAGAAGGTCATCTCCTTTCTTCTTCCTGGTACAGAGACGGAGGCACATTTAGAGATAGAGATTTCCTTTACAATGTAAATGTCTCTTACAAAGGGTAAGTAAATTCTACTTTTCTGTTGCTTTCCTGTCTGCAAAGGAACCAGCCTCAAATAATCCTCATGCCAAAGAGACATATCTTGGGGTGGCCAATTTCAGGTCCCCACACATGTGTTTGTTTGTTAGCTTGTGGTGCACTCAATAAAAAAAAATGTCAAAAAAGAAATGAACTATTGATACAAGCAAAAAGATGAACGAATCTCAAAATAATTATGCTTGGTGAAAGAAATCAGACAAAAAGATTACATACTGTATGATGCCATGTATATAAAATTTTAGAAAATGTAAACTAACCCATAGTGAAATACAGCAGACCATTAGTTGCCTAGGAACCAGGAGGTGGGATGTGAGTAAGGAGAGACAAGAAGGACAGATTACAAAGGGGCACAAAGAAATTTGGGGAGGTGATGGATACGTTCATAATCTCGATTGTGGTGATGGTTTCACAGTTGTATGCATATGTCAAAACTTATCAAATTGAACACCTTAATTATGTGTAGTTTATTATACATAAATAATACCTCAATAAAGCTATTTTAAAAATGCATATACCATTTCACCTGGCAACTTCAATTCAGGAATCTATTCTACAGAAATATTGCCAAGTGTGTGAAATTTTGTTTGTCCAAGGTTATTTGTTGCACCATAGTTAATAATACCAAAAGACTAGGAACAAATTAAATGTTCATCAGTAGGGAACTTGATAAATAAATCTTGTTTTACAATGGAATATTAGTCAGGCTTAATAAATAATATGTTCCTTTTCTTCTGCTAGGAGGCAATCTCCAATATTTTCAGTAAGAAAGGCAGATGCAGGGGCCAGCCCCATGGCCGAGTGGTTAAGTTTGCATGCTCCAATTCGGCAGCCCAGGGTTTCGCCGGTTCGGATCCTGGGTGCGGACATGGCACCACTCATCAAGCCATGCTGAGGCAGCGTCCCACATGCCACAACTAGAAGGACCCACAGCTAAAAATATACAACTACGTACCAGGTTTGGGAAGAAAAAGGAAAAATAAAATCTTAAAAAAAAAAAAACAAAAACAGATGCAGAACAGTGTGTATGTCATGTTAACTTTTGAATTAAAAAAATTAAACATATATGTTGTCATATTTACATGTATATATACACATACATAAATTTAAACTTATATTTTTCAAAATACCTATGACAGGGTCCACATCAAATTGATACTAGACATTTGTTTCTAGCCCAGAATGTGGATGATTTGGAGACAGAAGCATGAGGGATACTTTTCACTACATACCCACTGGGTTTTCTTCAATTTTGATCATTTCTTTTTCAGAGCCACCTCTGTATAATGCTTAATCTAGCCATTGCGTTTTATTCCCTTTAAAATTATTTTACTTCTTATCATATTGGAAACCATTACTAAAAGGCAAAGGACAGAAGATTAGCATACCTTTGATTAGTATTGCCTTAAATGCTATCTATAATACTTCTCCTGCACACTTCCACCTAGTTAAGCAAATCTTTGGATGTAAGTAGACTCTAGCTAAATGCAGTAGTAGCAGAGATTATCCAAGAGGACAAACGACATCATCGATATCAGAGAGACAACAGGAAGATTTAGGCTTCTTAAAAACTCAATAAAACTGAGGAAGTCTTCTTGGCACCAGAAAATTACATCCTCTAAGGCTTAGACATAATTACTATTATATGACCTTGATCACTCAATTAAAGGAAGACAGCTTTTAGCCCCAAATCTTTGTTATGATACACGCATTTAGCTGAAACTTTTAATTCTTTAAATATTTAATAAATGTTTCTTATATCTTTGGGAAAATATTCGAGCAAGTCAATCATACCAACTATTGCTCATTTTCATTCTTGGCTGGCACCCTTTCCACCTGCAACGACCACAAAAGCAAGTTGCTTGGAGGTATGTCTTCTCTAATTTCTCTTCCAACCATTTCTTTCTTTCTGCCTCCTTCTGTTTCCTTTTCATAAATTATTAGTGTCACACTATGCCACGGGAATTTTAGCAACCTCTGGGATACTCTGTATTTTGGGGGTAGTAGAAACTCTCTATAGGGTAGAGTAATGACCTTATGACTCCTATTCATTCTATCTGGTATTTATAGTATTTCAAAGCCTAATGTCTCTCTATGAGGAACTTTTAAAATTAGTACAAGTAAACTCATGTTTATGCCAATAATGTCAACAGACAGAAAACAAAGATTAACATTCAATTTTTATAGTAGTTGATTCCACGTATATTTTAGAATCGCTTACCTTTAACAAGGAGCCATTAAAAACACTTTCCTTTATGTCTTAGGTTTTGTTGTCCATTGTGGTACTGGTATTAGCATTGGTACGCTTGTTTTAAGAAGCATTTCTGGTGTAATTCATTGTATTAGCAGGGTATTTAATTGTTCCGATTACAAAGATTGACAACTACATTGGGTTTATAAAATTAAAAAGAAAAAAAAAAATGGGGCCAGCCCCATGGCAGAGAGGGTAAAGTGCTGCACACTCCATTTCAAGAGGCCCGGGGATCACGAGTTTGGATCCCGGGTGCAGACCTACTCTACTCATCAGCCATGCTGTAGAGGCATCCTATGTGCAAAGGTGGGGAAGAGTGCCACAGATGTTAACTCAGGGCTAATCTTCCTCAAGCAAAAGAAGAGGAGGACTTGCAATGGATATTAGCTCAGGGCAAATCTTCCTCACACACATACACAAATTATGGTATCTTTCCCTTCTTAAAAAAGTACAAGCATTTAGAGAATTGCAGATTGAAAGGACACTTTTTTCCTGTTCTTTTCAAGGGACATCATCCTTCCACTTTGTTTTTATCATGGCTTTCTTTTTATCATAGCCCCAAATAGCAGGATACTGCACAATTACAACAGTGGAATGTTAGATGCTCCTTCAGTGTGACTCCCTTTTCATAAACCTGCTGCTTTTTTTTTTTTTTATGAGGAAGATTGCCACTGAGTTAACATCTGTGCCAGTCTTCCTCTATTTTATGTGGGATGCTGCTACAGTGTGGCTTGATGAGCAGTGCTAGGTCCACACCCAGGATCCAAACCCGTGAACCCTGGGCCAACAAAACAGAATGCATGAACTTAACCACTATGCCACCAGGCTGGCCCCATAAACCTGCCTTTTTTCACTCAAGTGGTAGCTCCACAACTCTAGCATTTGCAAGTAGATGCTGAAGTTCCAGATAGTTATTTAACAACTATGTAAAAGGTCCACATAAATAGAATTGCTTAAGGAAGCAAACAGTTGTATGTCGTTCAAAATACATAGTCAGGGGCTGGCCCCGTGGCCGAGTGGTTAAGTGCACGCGCTCTGCTGCAGGCGGCCCAGTGTTTCGTTAGTTCAAATCCTAGGTGTGGACGTGGCACTGCTCGTCAAACCACGCTAAGGCAGCGTCCCACATGCCACAACTAGAAGGACCCACAACGAAGAATATACAACTATGTACTGGGGGTCTTTGGGGAGAAAAAGGAAAAAAAAAAACCTGTTAAATTCAAAATACATAGCCAAACCAGTGGGGGGAAAAAATCAAAAATTTAAAAGTTCAAATAAGCCCTCTTCCTGTCAATTGAAACCGATCTGTACCCTGCCCTCCAACAATTGCAAAATAACAATTGCAAACACAAACCATGTCTTCACTCAAAACAAAATAGCTGACAAAAAAAAAATAATGAAGCCAGCTCCCAAAAGATTGTGGCTGTGTATCAGTCAACTGAGAGTGACCCAAGGCATCTGATTGCTGAGCCCAGGGGCTGGCACACGGTTATTTACGGCAAACATGTATTGAATGAATTACAAATGGAAGCTCTTTTTTTTTTAATGTAAGAAAAAAAAAACTGGCAGTTAACTAGGAGGCAGTATGATATTTCAATCCAGAGAGTTTTTAAAATCTAAATTCTAATCATAAAGGTGTTTTGTTTCCCTTTGTACAAATGTATTACAGACTGCTGAATGGCATTTTAGAGTATACACATTAAGCCTTTCAGAGTCTTGAGTGAAATTTACTCTATCAGAATGCTCCTTAAGCCATGAAAGCCCAAGTGGAAGTATGTTAAAAACATCATTTAATCCTCACCAAAACCTTATGAAGTAGGAATTGCTAAATTGGTTTTACTTTTTTTCAGGTAAGAAAATTTAGACTTAGGGAGGCTCAGTAACTTATCTAGGTCACGTATCTAGAGTAAGTGGCAGATGGCTCCAATCAAATAACTCCAAAATTTGGATTCTTCTCCCCGTAGCACATTATCTTCTCTTCCCTCATACTTAATCTGTTCCTCCTCCGAACTCTCATGGCATTTATTATTGCTCATAGTCACTTAGCTCTGCTGATGCTATGTTTTTTGTATCGTTATCTGTTTCCTATTCTATTAATTTCTATTCTTTTTTTCGTTCTTTTTTTTTTTTATTTTTGCTGGGAAAGATTCACCCTGAGCTAACATCTGTTGCCAATCTTCCTCTCTCTCTTTTTTTTTTTTCCTCCCTAAAGCCCCAATACATAGTTGTATATTCTAGTTGTAGATCCTTCTAGTACTTCTGTGTGAGCTGCTGCCACAGCATGGCTACTGACAGACGAGGGATGTGGTTCCATGCCTGGGAACCAAATCCAGGCTGCCAAAGCAGAGTATGCCAAACTTTAACCACTAGACCAGCAGGGCTGGCTCTCTATTCTTATTTTTATTATGTTGTCTTATTTGTCTTTTGCCTTAACTCTGTTCACATTTTTTGACTTAACTTGATGCTTAGTTTATGATTTATTGTTTTTGTATTATAATAAATGATTTAAGGCTATAAATTTCCCTATAGCACTGCTTTAGCTGCATCCCACAAGTTTTAGTATATAGTACTTTGATTATTGTTCAATCCCAAATATTTGTAAATTTCATTTTGAATTCATCTATAAACAATTGATTATTTAGGAGTCTATCTTTATTTTTTCTCCAAAGAGGTTTTTTTTATCTCTTTATTATTAATTAATAATTTAATTGCAATGTGATCAGATAACATGGATTATGTAATAACAGTTTAGAATTTGTCAAGACTTCTTTTATGGCTTTGTATATTATGTGGTCATTTCAAGAATTTGTCCCTAAATCTTTGCACATCATCATAAGAGGCCTTGATAGGCCACTTAGTCTATATCCCACCTGAGATCATTATGGATAGATAGATGAGTCTTCTCCCAAAGATTATTTCTATAACTCAGTTCAAAATTCTCCTGTAATATATCTGCTTTGGTGGAAAAGGAGATTCAGTAAATAGGAACAATAACATCAAAGCTAGAGCTTATGTTTGTGCAGAAAGTGTATTTCAGTTCAAATATGTAACTAATGTTATTGCTTCATAAATTAAACCACAGGCATTGCAAATCTGACTTGATGGTTATGCTGCAATATAATACCTTCTTTTAGAACAGTAGAATAAATAAATAAAGGCGTCTCCAATGAGGTTTTACTAAGTAAAAATATATCCCCCAATCTTCAGACTCTGAGTCATGCTTATAGTATAATGGGAATATACACAGCTTAAACTGTCTGACCAGCAGGTGGCATATCCCTACCTGCCAGCAAGCACAAATAAGCAGGAACCACATTATCTGCCAGTGCGTTTTCTTCCTGCTGTTGTGAACAGCATTGACTGATCAGAGTCAGATTTTGTAATTACTTTCGTTTTCCTAAAATTTCTTTCCCTCTCTTCTACTTAATGTCTTACTTGAGTCAAATAGAAATAAGATTCTGTTTTAAAAACAATTAATGACACTTATTCTTCAAAGTGCTATGTTTCCTGTAGGGGAGGAAGACTTTTCCTCTATCTAATGTGGGTTCATCTGGCCGGAGAACGAATTAAATTCACATGAGACAGAATAGCAAGAGAAAATTAAACAAAGCTTTATGAGGACCATGGCCTGGGGCCTTTCTTCACAAAGGAAGAAAGGGCATCAAAGAAGTGGGGTGCACAGAGTGGTTATAGGCCCCCAAACAGGGTGTTTCACATATGATTGAAATGTCCCTCCCACAACAGTTACAAGATTGTTCTGCTGGCACAGCGCTTGATGGACACAGCAGGAGGCAAGTCTATTGTCTGGAGCTGGGTGGTCACAGGTGAGCACAGCAATCAGTTCCTAGCCTAAGGAAAGATGCTTAATCCTTAAAGAAATGCCAACTTGGAAGGGGGAGGGAAGTCAGTTACAGGAGGTTAGCAGACAAGCACAATAAAATGCAGATTTAAGTCCTTGCCTTTGGCCTTGATTAAGAGTTTCTAGAGACAAGGTCATCTCCTTTCTTCTTCCTGGTACAGAGAGGGAGGCACCTTTACAGATAGAGAGTTCCTTTACAATGTAAATGTCTCCTAACAAAGGGCAAGCAAGTTCCACTCCTCAGAGCCTCCTTCCCTGTCCCAGTTTATCAAAAGCAATCAGCCTCAAACAATCCTCAGGCCAAAGAGACATATCTTGGGATGGCCATTTCCAGGTCTCCACAACTTGCATCTTGAATGTACAGACAACACTCAAAACTCAATAAGAAAACTAACAACTTCACCAAAGAAGATATCCAAATCGCAAATAAACACATGAACAAATGCTCAACATCATTAATTATTAGAAAAGTACAACTTAAAACCACAATGACATACTACCACACACTTATTAGGATGGCTGAAATGAAAGAGATTGACCATATCAAATGTTGACAAGGGTATGGAGCATCTGGAACTCTCACATACTGCTGGTGGGAATGTAGAATGATACCGTCACTTTGGAAAACAGTTTGGCGGTTTCTTAAAAGTTAAGCATGCACTGACCATGTGATTCAGCCATTCTGCTACTAGCTATTTGGCCAAGATAAATAAAACACATGTCCATACAAATATTTATATGTGAATATTCACAGCAGCTTCTTTGGTAATGGCCAAAAGTTGTAAACAAAAGATAAATGAATAAACAAATTATGGTATATCCATTCGATGGCATATTAATCAACAAAAAAGGAATGGACAAATCCACCTGGTCTTCCATTTCAAATCTCACTGAAAAGTTTTTCTGTACTCTTCAGACTTATCTTCAGTCTGAGAAGAATGATTCTCAATGGTTCTGTTGAACATGCAACTTTCACACAGCTATTTCCATAATTATTCTGTGGCACTTATAATACAGTTTCTGGAGCAATAAGACTTTTATTGTATTGCTGCCTCTGTTTTAATAGAAATTTTATTGCAGAAATTATGATAGAGTCACTATTATGATTCTGAGGATTTCTTTTCAACTCGCTCATAGGATGGAAATTCTTTCCCCCAGGTAGTTTTTATTTTAATGCTGCTTTGGATTTTTGAGTGGGGTGTCTTTTGGAACTGTGGTCTGTTTAGGATTTTGTTCAATGGCAGAATGTTTTCTTTTGCTCCTGTACATATTGTGGCTGAGAAGTTACCCCTGGCATGTGTAGGGGAGGAAGACGTTTCCTCTACCCAAAGTGGGTTCGTCTGGCTGGAGAACGAATTAAATTCACATGAGACAGAATAGCAAGAGAAAATTAAACAAAGCTTTATGAGGACCATGGCCTGGGGCCTTTCTTCCTGAAGAAAGAAAGGGCACCGAAGAAGCGGGGTGCACAGAGTGGTTATGTACCCCGAAACAGGGTGTTTCACATATGATTGAAATGTCCCTCCCACAATAGTCACAAGATTGCCCTGTTGGCACAGCGCTTGATGGACACAGCAGGTAGTGGTCTGCTATCTTGGATGGCATAGCAGGAGGCAAGTCTATTGTCTTGAGCTAGGTGGTCACAGGTGAGCGCAGCAGTCAGTTCCTAGCCTGAGGAAAGATGCGTCATCCTGAAGGAAATGCCAGTGTTTGGAGGGGGAGGGAAGTCAGTTAGAGGAGGTTAGCAGACAAGCACAATAAAATGCAGATTTAAGTCCTTGCCTTTGGCCTTGATTAAGAGTTTCTAGAGACAAGGTCATCCCCTTTCTTCTTCCTGGTACAGAGAGGGAGGCACCTTTACAGATAGAGAGTTCCTTTACAATGTAAATGTCTCCTAAAAAAGGGCAAGCAAGTTCCACTCCTCAGAGCCTCCTTCCCTATCCCAGTTTATCAAAAGCAATCCGCCTCAAATAATCATGCCAAAGAGACATATGTTGGGGTGGCCAATTCCAGACACCCACATTTCCCCAAACTCTATACTTTAGCTATTCCACATAATAGGATTATTTGGATCAAGTTAATTTTAAAATCTAAAGTACTGATTCAATCTATAATGTAAAAATCTAATTTGAAAAATTAATTGGCAGAAAAATTAATTGAATTTCTTTTTGTAAATTACTTAGAGAAGAAAAGAGATTTTTAATATGCTAGCCAAGGACCCTAGGAAAGAATTAATGAATGTGCTTCAAATGGCCCATGAAATCTATAAAATTATGTACCAGGGACAGTCCAGTGGCATACTGGTTGAGTTCTCTCCACTTCAGCAGTCTGAGATTCCCAGATTCAGATCACAGGCGTGGACCTACACACCACTCATCAAGCTGTGCTGTGGTGGCATCCCACATACAAAATAGAGGAAGATTGGCACAGATGTTAGCTCAGAGACAATCTTCTTCAAGCAAAAAGAGGAAGATTGGCAATAGATGTTAGCTCAAGGCGAATCTTCCTTACACACAAAACAAAAGAAAAATTTTAAAAA
The DNA here is from genome assembly GCF_041296235.1 of Equus asinus. NCBI lineage: Eukaryota > Metazoa > Chordata > Mammalia > Perissodactyla > Equidae > Equus > Equus asinus. The sequence goes on along the minus strand of NC_091811.1, from coordinate 42,413,155 downwards.
ATTATGTACAAAATATTGTTTGGAGGAGTGCTTTATCTAAGGAAATGACAACTTTTAATTACTAAATTCTCTAGGACAAGGAGAATATAAATAAAAAATTATATAGTAGTGGATGTATTTTCTTTAAATTACTGTAAATCCTTATATCAACATAAGTAACATGGACATGTTCTTTTCTCTTGAACATTTCTGGTGTCTCTTTAAATTCTTTTCTTTAGTCTGTCACTAAATGATTTTAATTTTGAGCCAAGGTAATTTCAAGAAGCATGAAGTATTTAGCATTTTCCAACCTTGGGAAGTTCTCACTGATGCCTCCTGTAACAAATATTCAGTAGTTTACATTTTTTTAACTTGTGTGAAATTTAGCCATCTCTAGATTCTAAGCACAGACCATTTAATTAAAGGTCCTTTTTCAATTTTATTTAAGTAGTCTTCTTGCTTTCTACTCTTTCACACTTATCCAAAATCTTGATTAAAAATAAGATTTTATAAAGCATTTAGAACAAAAAAGCAAATTGAAAAGACCCCCAACAGGAACCCCAAAAATAGCATGTAAGAAAATGTACATTTAAGTTAGAGAAAAGCCAATCTCATTTTAGGGAAGTAACTTAGACTATCACTAGATGATAATTTTTTTTAACGTCATAGGAGACAGGTTCTTTGTAGGTTTAATTCATATGTGGGAAGGAAATTCCAAGGCTTATATTCAAAGGAAGAATATAACCATGGAAGAATTAAGAAATTCTTGTTGTCAGAAGAAATAACAAAACCTTTTCCTGACCCCACATACCTTTCTGCCTCAGAGGAAGGCTTTAAATCAACAGGTCTTATTATTCAAGTTATTTCATTGCAAGCAACCAAAGCTGCCTTTGGTTGATTTAAGCAGGAACTTAATTAATTAATTAATTGGATCTTGAGTAGCTCCCAGAATCACCAGAAGCTCAGGAGAACCAGTCTCAAAGGCAATGAAGTTAGAAACAATGCCCATAGATCACTCTTTAAAATGAGTCTAATGAGTACACCATCACTTATACCGGTGACTATTAGATGTTGCCCTTGTATTGTTGCTATTACTAGTGTAGGGACTGGAATTGGCCACCCCAACATATGTCTCTTTGGCATGAGGATTATTTGAGGCTGATTGCTTTTGATAAACTGGGACAGGGAAGGAGGCTTTGAGGAGTGGAACTTGCTTGCCCTTTTTTAGGAGGTATTTACATTGTAAAGGAACTCTCTATCTGTAAAGGTGCCTCCCTCTCTGTACCAGGAAGAAGGAAGGGAATGACCTTGTCTCTAGAAACTCTTAATCAAGGCCAAAGGCAAGGACTTAAATCTGCATTTTATTGTGCTTGTCTGCTAACCTCCTGTAACTGACTTCCCTCCCCCCCCCCAAACATTGGCATTTCCTTCAGGATTAAGCATCTTTCCCTAGGCTAGGAACTGATTGCTGCACTCCCCTGTCACCACCCAGCTCAAGACAATAGACTTGCCTCCTGCTACGCCCACTGAGATAGCGGACCCATTATCTGCTGTGTCCATCAAGCGCTGTGCCAACAGGGCAATCTTGTGACTATTGTGGGAGGGACATTTCGATCATATGTGAAATATCCTGTTTGGGGGTATATAACCACTCTGTGCACCCCACTTCTTCAGTGCCCTTTCTTCCTTCAGGAAGAAAGGCCCCAGGCCATGGTCCTCATAAAGCTTTGTTTAATTTTCTCTTGCTATTCTGTCTCATGTGAATTTAATTCATTCTCCGGCCAGACGAGCCCACATTTAGGTAGACGAAAAGTCTTCCTCCCCTACACTAGCATAGGCTACTAAATACTGCCCCTAGTACTGCTTGATTATTGTCCCTTGAAAATTGACCTGCATGCAGAACTGTAGCCCAAACTGCCATTTTTGCTATTATTGTCAGCTGTTCTTCCACCTCTACTGCCATGTCTTCACCATTGCCACCATCACCTACACCACTTACACCACTGCCACCACTAGCGAAGAGAAAATATTCCAGTCCTTTTTTTCCTTGGAAACACTAGGCCAAGAGAAAGGGTCCATTCTCTAGATGCCAAGGAGGCTGGGAAAATGAGTATCCAGGGTTTATTGGCATTTATGTTGAGAAATGGGCTACGTCTCCCACCAAAACTCACCAAGTAGGAAGAATCCAAATGTACAAAGGAATAATGGCACTGAGCAGCCAAAAAACATCCACTGAGGTTCTTCTCCTATTAAAACTTCTAAATCTGTACTTGGTTGCATACACCTGTGTGTATGATTGCATACAACACATCATAACTATTCCTTGCACATCAAGTACACACTTGTTCTCTCTACAAAGACTTACTAGTTACCACATCCCGTTTCAAGATCTCTAGAGGATGCCCCTTCCTTTTCTTATTCCAACATAGTCTTGTTTCACTGACCTTTAAAGTATGGACTAATATAAAATAATATGAGAGAGGGGGAGAAAAGAAAGAATGGAAATTAGTTTGTAGTATGTTTGTGTATACACATGACCTTGCAAGGAAAAGAAATGTAGATACAGCCTTCTTTGTATCTACAACTGGTTGGGAGGCTATAGTTGGCTTTTATGACCGCCATATCTCATGAATCATCCCATTTCCTCATTCCTTTTTCCTTCAGCCAAAACCTACTCTGGCCTGAGATCCTTGCCTGTTTTTGGCCTGGCTTCATTTCTTAGAAACCATACCCTGAAAGTCCTGTCTCTGTAGTATTACTTTTTAATCCATTTAATGGACATAGATGCACCAGAGACCTTCTCAGTTCTATCTATACTCCTTTCTGTCCACATTGTATAGTAGTAAATCTGTTTCCTTTTGAGAGTCAGGCTACATCACCCAAGCCAGTTGAGTATTATTGCCTCTCATTAAGTGGCAATAGCAACCTAAAATGTCAGGCAGTAATCTCAGCTTCCCATTCAGTGGAACTGTTACAGTATCTGCAGGGAAAACATTCCTCACTGGGTATACTCAAACCTGTAAACAAGGAAATAGAGTTGTGTATATATAAGAAGCAAGTGCTGTGACTATGAGAAAAAAACACACCATTCAACGAATTCAAAGCATATAAGCCATCCTATGGGAAAGCAGCACAACCTCACAAGAATTTATCTCCCAGCTGGCACTGTAACTGAGTCTTCTTCTGCTCTTTTATAAGACAGATTGCTTCTAAATATTAGGGCATATGGTAAACCCAGGAAATCCCATGCAAACCAGCTCATTGGACCACAAATACGTATCTTCTGAATAGTGACTAACTGAATAGCCTCAAAAAGCCAGATAGGCATCTGTCCAGCTGGTAATCATAGCTTCTAATTCAACAGAACCATTACTGTGTTGACTAGTTGAAAGCATTCCTGCTTTGAGTGCTAATACATCCAAACCTTAATCACTATCATGGAACACCGTATAACATGCTTCTGTCCAAGGAACTTATCTTACAGCAAAAGAAATAGTGAAGTAGAGCCCAGAGACACAGGGACAGGAACCAAACATTGGATCTCAGACCTATGCTCAGACCCATGACGTTATGTAAGCCCCCCAAAAATTAAATACTAACCTAGGGACAGAGGATGGGAAGAGAATAGCTTACATTGATTGAGTTTACCCTAAATTTGCTAGATTAGGTTTTCTCTATTGGCTAGAATAGACACTTGAGACTGAGAGTGAGTTCAGTTGTATAAAAAATAGAATTGTTTTTGGGGACATGAGTTTTATTGTGTGGGAGACTGGAATTGGCCACCCCAAGATATGTCTCTTTGGCATGAGGATTATTTGGGGCTGGTTACTTTTAATAAACTGCAGATAAGAAAGCAACTCTGAAAAGTAGAATTTACTTACCCTTTGTTAAGAGACATTTACATTGTAAAGGAAATCTCCATCTGTAAATGTATCTCTCTCTCTGTACCAGGAAGAAGGGGGGATGACCTTATCTCTAGAAACTCTTAATCAATGCCAGAGGAAGGACTTAAATCTGCATCTTGTTTACTGTACTTGTGCAGTAATCTCCCATGATCAACTCCCCCCCACCCCCAACATCCTCCTTTGCCATTAGCTGAAGATGATATTTAAGGTGGTGGCTTCAGCCATTTTGGTGAGTTGCTCAGCTTTCCTGAGCCTCTCTCATGTATATATGTTATAAAGCTTTGTTTAATTTTCTTCTGTTATTCTGTCTCGTGTGAATAATTCATTCTCTGGCCAGAAGAACCCACAATGGATAGAGGAAACGTCTTCCTCCCCTACAATAGAATGAGAAATATGTCCCTTCTCTATGTTAACAGTTTAGGATATGATGTTTTCTTAACTGAAAAAATTTCACACAATCATGTTCACTTATGTATATTTGGTCAGTTGCAAACACCAAATTTAAATCATCAGCGATTAAAAATCTCCCCCTGTATGGAAGAGTCCTACTTAACTTTCACTAGACTGTATCAATTTCTGGAGACCAGGGACCATGTCTTATTCACTTTTTTTACTCTCAGCACCCTTGATAGTACTCTTAGCACAGAATAAATACTCAAAAGTGTTTAATGAATGAATGAATGAAGTAGAGAGGAAACACATTAGCAGAATGATTCTGTTGGTTGTGCAATATCAACAGTGATGAACTGTTCCACCCACCCCATTATCTTACACACATACCTTTACTCAGTGAAAATTAAGTTGACTACAATTAAGAACAATTCTAAAATTAAACTAAAAGTCAGTAGACTCCCTTTCTGCCTGGTTCCTAAGTAACTCATTGTTAACAAGTCTGGAATTTAAACCAGAAAATGTAACCTTATGGGCCACTTGGCAGAAAAAGCTAATATCACAAGTCCAGTGTTCTGAAACTGTAGCCAAATGACCCATAAATTCTGAAGCCAGGGACCCACCCACTTCATATCTTCCTTACAAGACGAAATGCAATTTCTTACTTCCTACTTAGATTTTTGGTATTAAGCAGCACTCTGTAACTATGTCTAAAATTAGATGGAAAGAAAAAGCCTTATTCTAAGACTTGCTTTTATTGCAAGATGGTGACTTGAAAATAAGCTTATTCATTGTTCCCTTTTGTGTAGTTCCTACCAAGTAATTGTAGGAAATAACACAAAATATTCTCTCTATTTTGAAAGGCAGGAAATGTTAACACAGAGGATTTACATGGAGAATATGTCTTTAGAAAAATATATTTCCTACTACATTCCATGTTATGACACTTGCTCTAGAGGACCCCATGTAATTGATTCAAGGAACCTAACAAATGAGGAGGAAATTGAGCTAAACTTAATTTTTAAATCAAAAGAGATATTTTTACATGAACTTGTGTTTCTATAGTAACGTACTAAACAGGAGTTAGAGAAACATTGTGTAAGCGCTATACTGGTAGCTGTAGATGACAGGGTATCATGACAAATAATAGATTCAAAATACTGAGTTCTCACCTACATGAAAACGCAAAGGCCTTTTTCCCCCAGAGCCTGTGAGCAACCTACAATTCTCCAAAATAAGTAGACACAGAACATTTAAGAATACGAGAAGGTCTTTAAAGATTGCATTGTTCTAGCTTTCAATGGTATAATTGAACTGAAGTACCACAGGATGTAAATATCAATCACTCCCCCACAACCTCCTTCTTTGTTGCCGTTGGAAGTCATTAATTAACACATCTTAGAGATTTTTTATGACTCAGAATCTAAGGAGAGTCCTAAAAACTATTATTTGGTGGTAGGGCTAGGAAAATCCAACAATTGTCATGGCAAGAAACATTAGTAATCCATCCATTTATGGAAAAAAATCTAAACAAGTAATAAATTTAAGTCTTGCCATTAGAACATTATGAATTTATGGCAAACATCTGCCTATGACATTAGCAGGAAAGTATTACTTCTCTAACCATGAATCGCCACTTTCAAAAAGTATTTCTAAGGTATTGTAGGTAAATTCAAGTATGGGAGTATCTACATGAAACCAAAAGTTCTAACATTTGTCTTCATAACAGGATCTTGAGAGAGAGATTAAAACTGGAGACTCATATTTAGGAATCCTCTGCCTAAAGCTTGTGGGCACTCTATAAATATTAACTATCAGATTACCTTTGGTGCAAGATCAATATCTATCTCTACTCCCCTTTGGCTTGCACCATTTTCATCATTTGAATTGCCTATGGCCATCTGCCAAAATCTTATCTTTTTATCTGAGATCCAACCTCCTCTATACCTTCCCCAGGGTCTGACACAGACATAGACACAAACACATCTTGGAAGTGTACTCTCAGTTCTTCTAACACTTTACTTTTACATCTCACATGATAATTATCAAGTCTTCTGTTTTCCGTTTTAGGTATTTGGATAATGCCTAGGGCCTTCTTCCAGATTAACGATTCTCAAAATTTACAGCATGGATTAAGAATTATTTGGGTCACTTGTAAAAACTTCAAGTTGTCACTCCCACAAATTCTGAGTCAGAAGGTCTGTGGTGAGGCCTTGGAATCTGGCCTCTCAATATGTTCCCTATGTTCAAAGTTTTATTCTTGGTTTCCAAAAATTTTCCCTCTGCCTATAGCCAAGTCACAACCTCTTTCTTCTGGCTATATTCTAGTGGTTTAGAAAATTTCCATAGGTTCCCCAGTCTATCATCTATCATTTTGGCTATATTTGAATATTAGTAAGATCAAATAGGCTGTAACAACAAATAATCCCTCACATGTCAATGACTTAACACAACAAAGTTTTATTTCTCCTTCGTATCACATGATCACATGCCTGTGCAAATTGAGTATCCCACCTCTATATTTCAGGCATGCCATACGAAACATATGACCTACAAATTCTTTACAGTATGGACATATATCACTTATCCGATTTCAGTAGCTAGAACTAATTATACTGCCTCTGAACTTACTGTGAGGGAGATCACGAAATATAGGATGTTTTTGGTGCACTAAGAATCTCTGCCCAAATTAAAATGTCAATGGCTTGGTTTTTCATAATATCCTGCGGCAACTCCAACACAAGATGTCCGAGGGAAGATTCATCAGCATGGTAAGAATCTTGATAGCTATCAGTCCTTGAGCATTTACTAAGTTATTGTGGTTATGTGCAATGCAAGACTAACTTAATTCTTATGCAACCCATGAGGTGGGTTTTATTAGCTGGACTTTTTGAAAGCACTGAAATTTAGGAAGGTGTGGTAATGTGACTTGCCGTAGTACACGAAGCTTGTAGGTTGTGGAGACAGCTGTCAAACCAAGCCTGTATCTCTAAAGCTCATTCTCTTCCAGGGATGCTTTGTATTTCCTTGAAAACCACTTACTCCAAGTAGTTTTTATAAGCCACAATTATTACTCCCCATTGATTGTAGAATACAGTCCAAAGTGTCTTGGCATTGCACATAAAGCCTTTCCTGACTCCATTTTTTTTTAACTCTCTGGCCTCTATCGTAAGTGCATCCTTCTAACAATTTTATTTCAGTGTATTTTCATACTAGCCCTGAGTTTTTTCACACTTTAATCATTCTTCCTGCTATTCTCCTTGTCTTATCTAGCTAATTTTCATCTATATGTCAGGTCTTACTTAGACATCACACTTATTTAAAAATATGAAGATATAAAAAAAGAGTTGTAAACATTTAGAGAAAATCAACACTGTGAAAGAGAATTACTAAATTTGGTCAACAAAACAACTAACTTCTGATGGGGGGAAAAGAATGAGCAGAATACTACATTAAAACACATTAAAATAAAGATAAGGTCCTAAAGGAAACTTAAAAGGCTTTATTTTATTACATCCATGAAACATTAATGGATTTTTAGGAAAAAGAGTTTGTGGATATAAAAAATGATTGTTAAAATATAAAAAATTCAACAAATGGACTTAATAGCAATATAAATACAGCTAAAGATTGCATTATTGAGCTGCAAGATGAAGTAATAGAGGGACTTTACCTAGATGGAGAATCAAAGATTGTTTTCCTGGACAAGAGAGAAGCCAATTTGGCACAGATTGTGGAGTGAAGAGAAAATAAGGAAAAATAAGCATCTCTTTTCAAAACTTTGGCTGTAAAGGGGAGGAGACAGTAGAGAAGTCTGACTTGAGAGATGAAGGATGAGTTGAGATGACACAGTGAGAGGATGGAAGAAGTGTGTTCCAGTGAGCATGAAACACTGGGCCAAAGCCCCACATCAGCCAAGAGGAAGTATTGGATTGTAGCTGTGATACCGGACCAGGTAGGACTGGGCTCCTGGGGCAGACCTGGCCGTTAGTATGGGTTCTTGACCACGTGCAGGAAAGAATTCAAGAGCAGCTCAGGAGAGATTATAAAGGTTATTGAGAGACAAAGCTAGGCTGATTAAAAAGAAAGTAGACTAATGTACGTGAGGAAGGAGAGCAGGCTGGGCTGACCGGGTGGAAATCGACCTACCAGCCCCGAGTGGGGTCTGGGCTGCTGGTTTATAGCAGCTAAAGTGGGGAGTCTGGTTGGAAGCTGGGGACTGGTCAGTCTTTGGGCCAGTCGGTCACATCCTGCAGATCAGGCACCAGGCTTGTGATCAGACCACTGGTTGGCTACCTGGAGTTGTCAGGCATTTGGTCAGGCTCATATCCTGTGTTGTTCAGCCACCTGCCTCATGTGTTTCCGGAATGGAGGAGAGTGTGGCCCCTCTCGTTGGTTCAGGAGGCAGCCCAGAGGAAGCTGCATCCTCCCAGAGGAACTGTTTACCCCTCCTATCTCAGCTGGAGTATTTTAAAATGTTGGGAATGGTCCATGAGATGAGACTGGAGAGTTAGAGAGTGACTGGATCAACAGGACGTTATGTTATCTGAACATATGTCCCAGTTTTCTGAGGGTTCCTGGTTTATGTAAATCGTCCTAAAGCATCTAGTAATAGTTGCCCTTCTTGCTTTCAAAAGTGTCACATTTGGGGCAGTAAGGTATATAGTTCCCGTATATAGGTGTGGGGACATGAAATTGGCCACCCCAAGATATGTCTCTTTGGCATGAGGATTATTTGAGGCTGGGTCCTTTGCAGACAGGAAAGCAACAGAAAAGTAGAATTTATTTACCCTTCGTAAGAGATATTTACATTGTAAAGGAAATCTCTATCTGTAAAGGTGCCTCCCTCTCTGTACCAGGAAGAAGGAAGGGAATGACCTTCTCTCTAGAAACTCTTAATCAAGGCCAAAGGCAAGGACTTAAATCTGCATTTTATTGTGCTTGTCTGCTAACCTCCTGTAACTGACTTCCTTTCCCCTCCCAATGTTGGCATTTCTTTAAGGATTAAGCATCTTTCCTTAGGCTAGGAACTGATTGCTGTGCTCACCTGTGACCACCCAGCTCCAGACAATAGACTTGCCTCCTGCTGTGTCCATCAAGCACTGTGCCAGCAGGACAATCTTGTGACTATTATGGGAAGGAAATTTCAATCATATGTGAAACACCCTGTTTGGGGGTATATAACCACTCTGTGCACCCCACTTCTTCAGTGCCCTTTCTTTCTTCAGGAAGAAAGGCCCTGGGCCATGGTCCTCATAAAGCTTTGTTTAATTTTCTCTTGCTATTCTGTCTCATGTGAATTTAATTCGTTCTCCAGCCAGACGAATCCACTTTGGGTAGAGGAAACGTCTTCCTCCCCTACACATGCCAGGGGTAACTTCTCAGCCACAATATGTACAGGAGCAAAAGAAAACATTCTGCCATTGAACAAAATCCTAAACAGACCACAGTTCCAAAAGACACCCCACTCAAAAATCCAAAGCAGCATTAAAATAAAAACTACCTGGGGGAAAGAATTTCCATCCTATGAGCGAGTTGAAAAGAAATCCTCAGAATCATAATAGTGACTCTATCATAATTTCTGCAATAAAATTTCCGTTAAAACAGAGGCAGCAATACAATAGAAGTCTTATTGCTCCAGAAACTGTATTATAAGTGCCACAGAATAATTATGGAAATAGCTGTGTGAAAGTTGCATGTTCAACAGAACCATTGAGAATCATTCTTCTCAGACTGAAGATAAGTCTGAAGAGTACAGAAAAACTTTTCAGTGAGATTTGAAATGGAAGACCAGGTGGATTTGTCCATTCCTTTTTTGTTGATTAATATGCCATCGAATGGATATACCATAATTTGTTTATTCATTTATCTTTTGTTTACAACTTTTGGCCATTACCAAAGAAGCTGCTGTGAATATTCACATATAAATATTTGTATGGACATGTGTTTTATTTATCTTGGCAAAATAGCTAGTAGCAGAATGGCTGAATCACATGGTCAGTGCATGCTTAACTTTTAAGAAACCACCAAACTGTTTTCCAAAGTGACGGTATCATTCTACATTCCCACCAGCAGTATGTGAGAGTTCCAGATGCTCCATACCCTTGTCAGAATTTGATATGGCCAATCTCTTTCATTTCAGCCATCCTAATAAGTGTGTGGTAGTATGCCATTGTGGTTTTAAGTTGTACTTTTCTAATAATTAATGATGTTGAGCATTTGTTCATGTTATTTATTTGTGATTTGGATATCTTCTTTGGTGAAGTTGTTAGTTTTCTTATTGAGTTTTGAGTGTTGTCTATACATTCAAGATGCAAGTTGTGGAGACCTGATAATGGCCATCCCAAGATATGTCTCTTTGGCCTGAGGATTGTTTGAGGCTGATTGCTTTTGATAAACTGGGACAGGGAAGGAGGCTCTGAGGAGTGGAACTTGCTTGCCCTTTGTTAGGAGACGTTTACATTGTAAAGGAACTCTCTATCTGTAAAGGTGCTTCCCTCTCTGTACCAGGAAGAAGAAAGGGGATGACCTTGTCTCTAGAAACTCTTAATCAAGGCCAAAGGCATGGACTTAAATCTGCATTTTATTGTGCTTGTCTGCTAACCTCCTGTAACTGACTTCCCTCCCCCTCCCAACGTTGGCATTTCTTTAAGGATTAAGCATCTTTCCTTAGGCTAGGAACTGATTGCTGTGCTCACCTGTGACCACCCAGCTCCAGACATAGACTTGCCTCCTGCTACGCCCACCGAGATAGCAGAGCGCTACCTGCTGTGTCCATCAAGTGCTGTGCCGACAGGGCAATCTTGTGACTATTGTGGAAGGGAAATTTCAATCATATGTGAAATATCCTGTTTGGGGGTATATAACCACCCTGTGCACCCCACTTCTTCAGTGCCTTTTCTTCCTTCGGGAAGAAAGGCCCTGGGCCATGGTCCTCATAAAGCTTTGTTTAATTTTCTCTTGCTATTCTGTCTCATGTGAATTTAATTTGTTCTTCTGCCAGAAGAACCTACTTTGGATAGAGGAAATGTCTTCCTCCGCTACAAAGTTATTGATCAGATCCACATTTTGCAAAACATTTTCTTTACTGGGTGCTTTGTATTTTTCTTTTCTTCACAATATCTTTCAAAGAATAGAAATTTTTAATTTTGATGAAGTCCAATGTATCAATTTGTTATTTATGGATCATGCTTTTGTTGTCATATCTATGAAACCTTGACTAACCAAAGGTCATAAAAATTGTCTCTTTTATTATCTTCTTGAAGTTTTATAATTTTAGGTTTTACATTGCGCTCTATGATACATTTAGGGTAAATTTTTGAATATGGTGTAAGATAAATTAAAATTCATTCTTTTTTCAAGTAAATATCCAGTGGATCCATTTTTAACTTTGATAAATATTACCAGGTTGTTCTCTACAAAGCTTACACCATTTTACACTTTTACCAGCAATGCATGAGGGTGTCTCTCGCAGTTTCACATCCACCAGGAAAAAGTAGTATCTTCATCTGTCGTTAAATTGCTTTTTTAAATTATAAGTGAGATTGAGCATCATTTCATATATTTTAGCGCTATTTGTATTTCTTTTCTGTGAACTGTCTATTTCTGTCCTTTGCTCACTGTTTTCTATTGGGTTCTTGGTTATTTTTCTTTTTCTTTTAGGAAATTAATTTAAAATGTTGAATTCAATTTCGTTGCTTTTTTTCAAAAAAAAAAAACTTTCAGAGTGTAACACATGAACCCTGAGTTTGCAAAAACTATTTAAAATTTTAACACAGTGACATTCTGTTTTTAAAGGAAGTCTCAAACTACTTGATTAGAAAACTACTGCTGAGTTAAACATGGTACTTTAACATTCAAATCTCCTAATTCACCAAGATAATTTTCAACGACACGGACTGACGAGACCAGCATTTTAAAAGTCCAGAGACACAGTCAGGCCATGTAAATAAGTTGCTTTGACTTAAATAACTAAATGTTTTACTTTCTTTTACTGTCTATGTTTGCAAAACAAAACTACATAAAACAAAAACTTGGCTCCAGTCAAGAAAATATTTGTGGATCTTCAACAGAAGGACTTCCTACTGTGGCTTTCCTTAACAGCATCAACACTATTTAGCAAAACTATCACCTGTGGTAGTTTGGTTCCTCCACATCACAAGGCAAGAATAGTAAGATTTTATGATGTTGAAACTTAAAGATAATTGTTCCTTAGACAGCTCTTGGCAGACGAATTTCACCTAAACAAGAGCTTAATGAATGCCATAAATTATCCTTTTATTAAAGCAGAAACTAAACCTCAGCACATTCTCTTAGAATAAGTAACTCAAGTCCTTCCTTCTAAACCAAAGTTACAATTTTCGGTGACTGTGAAAAGTTTTCCTCAACATCTAAAAGCCAAAAAGCCCATTTTTTTCCTTTACACCTTATAGCATTCTAAAAGACTCACTTGGGAAGTATAATGATTTAACTATTTCAACTTGAATAGAAAATACTCCATCTACTGTGACAAATCATGGTAAATTTAACAGCAATTATCATGGTTATGAAAAATACTTTTGCGAATTGCAAAGTTCTGCACAAATCTCTTGGACAGTTAGAGAAAGTTCCTGCAAAACTTTAGCATTTTCACACTAAAATAACTGTTTTCAAGGCTGGGTTATCCCAGAAGAATGTTAATTTCACTGTTATTAAATACTCAAGATTTATATTCTTTTCTCTGTGTGATTTTCTAGTTTCCAACAAAACTTTTATTCTTTTGCATGGCTGCACATTCTAATTGTCCAAGCAGGAAAGAAACCAGAGTAGACTCTGACCACATACTAATTTACACTTATCTTCCCTGCCCTAGGAGAGATCTAAATCAAGTTTGAAAATTAGGCATTAATTCCTTACACATCATGGCCATAAAATGCCAGAGTGGGTTGTTCCTGCGTGAGGTCTCAGCAATGCAACGACTTACTTGGGACCTATTTCTGCACTGATGACTTCTGGAGTAGGGTGGGCTTCATGCTAAAGGTAATGAAGTGGGGCTAGATTGAACTTCCAGGAGCATTTCAGCAGAAGATTCTGAAAGACAGACCTAGAACGATAACTGAAAATCTTTAGAGGACTCTGTAATTCTGGTAACTGCCCAAGAAAGAGAGTGAGGCAACCCACAGTGACAACAAAAAACAAGGCAGTAATGGAACCCATTGGCCTCTTTCTCTTTCAAAGCCTCTTCTTCCTTGTCCTTAGCATATATTCTGGGATCCACACACCCCCGCCCCCCGCATTTATCCAAGTGCTTCTTTCCCATCTGTTTCCTGGTGAGGCCATCTTTGTCCTCTTTTCCCCGTGGCAGGCCATATCAGACTTGATCCTTATTTTTATTCTTCTTTCCTTTTTCCCTGGAGTATTCACCCAAATGCTTGACTTCAACTACTAACTCTAAGCTATTGACTCCAACCTTGACAATTCTGTCCCCTCACCATAAGCCCCAAATGCCTGTTGGACATTCCACCTGAGTGCTCAGCTCTGGCTTGAAGTCAGTATATAAAAGGAAATTTAGAAACTTTCAACTGCCACTGGCCACGCAGTCTCTGACTCATGTCAGTCAGCGTGCTGGGCGCAGGAGATAATCAGTGAACAAACAAGATGGGTCCCTATGCTTTTGCAGCTCAAAATCTAGCAGGGAAAATAGGTATCAAGGAAATTTTCACACAATAATTATTCTAATTATGATAGTTAAAAGGAAAACATCCTGTGACCTAGTCTATTTTGGGCATTTAAGGAAGGCTCTTGTAGGAGTGAAATATTTTGGACTTCAACATCCTTTTATAAAAATGTTTTCTTTCCTATACTCTTTTGACAAATTTCAGAATTCTTTGGGCCTGCCCTTCCTGATTCCTTTTTGCAAATGGATCTCTTCTGGCAACCTTGAAAAATCAAACTCCCTGAATTAGCAGATTTAGTGAAACACTACGCAGAAGAAACTTTAGATAAATTTGGAGGCTGAAAACATTTATAAAAATTAAGCCCTGTTCTGTGTTTAGTAACCATGTAAATATGTCCTTGTAAAATTAAGACAGGACATTTTCAAAGTCATCTGGATTTCAAGGAGTGTAGGTTTTATTCTATGAGAGTTCTTAATATTTGCTGGTTATCATTGAATAACCATATTTAAATGAATGTTTATAACTCTAGAAGAAACGTAAACCGCTGTTTTTCCTTGTTAGATAAAAATACCTTAGAATTTCATCTTTGTCTCTTTTCCATGCATAAAATACGTTGTCCTGTCAGATTAATTATTTAAAAGCAATGCAAAGATATTTATTGGACACTTCCATAAGGAAGTGACATTTTAGATAGGCATGGGGGATGAATAAGAAGGAGGGTAGGGGGAGGGTGAAAGGGGTAAAGGGGGACATTTGTATGGTGATGGATGGCAACTAGACTTTTGGTGGTGAACCGATGTGGTCTATACAGAAGTTGAAATATAATGATGTACACCCAAAATTTATGTAATGTTATAAACTAACGTTACCTCAATTAAATAAATAAATAAAAAGAAGCTTGAACAAGCAAAGATGGAATTAGGAAGATCTATATGATAAAAGTTTCAAGGAGGAGAGCAGCATGGTAGGTTAGAATGGTTCTGCAAAGGTAGTGTGGCTGAATTACAGGGAATGTGGATCCCCTTTAGTCATACAGGCCATGTAAGTAATTTTAAATTATTACTTGGCATATAGGGAGCACTTCTTGGAATGCTACTTTGGGTAGAAATGTGAGAAAATAGAGCTAGAGAGTTTAAACCATCATCACCAATTTATTATCGTCACCATGAGCACATCCACTACGCTCATTTTAAGTGTTAAGTGCTAAATGAATTATATCCCTTATCTCTAATTTTCACCAACTGTGTATCATAGATGATAGCATCATTTTAAAGAAAGAATACTGAGATTCAGAGATATCTGAGAAGGCTTTGTTGAGAAAGTGACATCTAACTTGGGATCTGAAGAATACATGTTAGCTAGAGAAAGAGGCACAGAGGAATATTCCAGGCAAAGAGGATGGCATAAGTGATTTCGGCAGGAATTTGACAAGACCAGATTAATAGTTTATAAAGTGTGTTCTAGCTGCAGAATGGGGAAGAGATTGCAGAAGGGCATGACTGGAAATGGGGAGACAAGCTGGGAGAGTGTAGCATTAGCCCTAGTGAAACTTGGTAGCAAACTGAACTGATGGTGCTGGTGGAGGGGAAGGGAAAGTTGACAAGATTTCAGAAATATTGGAAAGTAGAATGGATCGTCAGCAGGGTCCAGTCGACCTCTTCAGCATAAAAGAAATGTTCTATAATTGCATTACCCAATAGGGTAGCCACTAGCCAAATGTGACCATTGAGCTTTTGAAATGTCACTAATGCAACTGAGAAACTGTATTTTAAATTTTATTTAAGATTAATTAATTTAGATTTCAATAGCCACTTGTGACTTGTGGCTACTCTATTGGACAGGGCAGGATTGGGTAACTTTAGCTTACTCTCCTTTTACATATCGTTGCTCTAATTACAAGGTCTGTTAAGATAACCTCACTCTGTCCAAATTTGCATGCGTCTTCCGTGGTGAATTTAGTCTTCTCAGTACTGTACAGATATATGCAATGCATATTTTTTCTTCTATATTTGCTCATATTTCTAACCTCACCTATCTTGCTCTGTCCTCTCTGATTTATTAGAAACTAACAAGTCCCATATTTCCAGGAAAGTTCTAATGGTTATTTTTTCTCATTAATATATCTTTCCTTGTCAGTCGCATGGTCTTGTCTGTCTGTCCACATGATTTCAAGACAAGTCACTGCTTATTTCTTGCTCTTTCATATTTTTTATTGGGTGATAAGTTGATGTCGGGTCTCACAATAAACTAACATGCTTGAAAGAAGGGGACACATTCTTTGCATTTTCTATATTTCTTCCTCCGCTGCTCAGCATGTCATTAGCAAAGCCATTCTTGAAGACAAATTCTTGCTTACCATTGTGATCCTCCTCATTACAATGTATACTACGAGGTTTCCATTTCCTTATATAGATTTATTTCTTTTCAAACAAAACAAATTTAAAGTACAGGAAAAATTAGATCAGTGGTTTTTTAAAAGTGAGGGATATATGATTATTTTGACCTTAATTGAATTGACTATTGTTAGTGAGTAGTCCCTAAAGATGACTGCTATCAATTCCTTCCCTCCCAGTATGTGCTTGATGCTCCACCCTTTAAGTCACTCAGCCCCCTCCCCTGCCCCATTTGAATTTGGGCTGGCCTTCTGACTTGCTTTGACAAACAGAAACCAGTGGAAGGGAAACCGTGACAGTTCCAGGCCTACCCTTTCAGAAGTGCAGTATCTTCCTCTTTGGCTCTAGGAAAGCCAGTCGCCAGGCTGTGAAGTTCAGGCTAGACTACCAGAAGAGGAGAAACCACAGAGCAGCCACAGAGAGGAAGGGCACTGAGTTGCCAGACATGGTAATGAAGGCTTCTTGACTTTTCCAGGTCAGCCAGCCTCCAGCTGAATGCAGCCATATGCATAACCCCAACTGATACGACATGGAGCAGAACTGCCTGGCCAAGCCATACCTTAATTACTGACCCAAAAAATCATGGAAAAGGGTAAAACCATTGTTGTTTTGAGTGGTTACATTTTGGACTGGTTTGTTACACAGCAATAGATAACTGAAATCCTATCCTTAGAAAGAAAAAACAAGGAGGGGGGCCGGGCCCATGGCCGAGTGGTTAAGTTCCTGTGCTCTGCTTCGGCTGCCAAGGGTTTTGCTGGTTTGGATCCCGGGTGCGGATTGGCATCGATCATCAGGCCATGCTGAGGTGGTGTCCCACGTACTACAACTAGAAGGGCCCACAACTAAAATATACAACTATGTACTGGGGGGATTTGTGGAGAAAAAGAAAAAAAAATGAGATTCAGTCATAGTAAGGTAACTAACCTCCGTTTAATTACTTTCCTGATCCACCCGTTCCCCAACCCCCACAAGTTTATGGCATCTCTTTACTGAATAGCCAGTGGTTGAACTAAATGACTCTGCCATAACAGAAAACCAAATATCATTCAAACCAACCCAAGAGCTTCAAAACAGAATTTGAAATATGCTTTTCTGTATGCTTAAATGTTAAGTATGACATTCTGAAAGGGAAAGCATCCTGTATTCGAAAGTGCTCTCTTGAGTGTGAAACTTATTTATCAAACACAGGAAAAAAATTTGCTTGAAAATAGGTTTACCTAAATAACCATCCAAGATCCCTTAGAAAGGTGTTACTTGATTAAAATATTGGATTTAATGTTCCTGGACATACGTCATGACGTATCTTAATTTTGCTCTTATTTATAATATTTTATAAGTGATATTTTTTTGACTGGCTTACCTATTGGAAAGGTGATACTTATAAGATTGGTGAGATATTGATTATTTACTCACAAAGGTAACTTTAAGCTAAAGGGATTAGTAATACTATTTTAATGTCTGAAATGATCGAATTTTCTGCAGATTTGATCCACGTTAGGTAAATCATCTCCAACGGTTAGCAAGTCAGTGCTTTGCCACTCATCAAAATGTCTCCCCTCAGCTGTCATTTTCTCATCATTAAACAGCTGATCCATTCTTTGCCATTATGTAAGTTTATTTTATAAGCTATGCCTTCATGGAGCAGGTCAAGTGGCTAAAGTGATTATACAGCTAGCCACAGAAGATAAAAAATAACATAGCTATCTATTTTCTTCAATTTCCCAAGGACATTTTGAAGGTGAGTGTATGGCAATGCTGGTATTTGTGACTTATCTTGGGGTAGAATAGTAGTTGGGTCCAACAGAGCCAATTTTCCACTGATGTAGCTGCAGCCTGAAGAGCTGCTCAGTCCATTACTGTGGATTTCTGCGTGAGCCGATACACCACTTGCCAGATGAGGTAAATGAATTTACAAGGATATGCTCTTTCAGGCTAGTCGATTCTTTTTGACCAGGCTATTTTGTAAATAAATGCTTCTGAAAAATAATGGACAATGCCAATCTCATTTACAAACTGAGGTCTTCTCGAATCTTGTGGAATAATAAGATCTCAGAAATGAAAAGAACTCGATTCATTTAGTATCTCTACCGAGTCATGCATCTCCTTGCCAGAGGGAGCATCTAGCACAGCTCCCAGCACACAGTAAACATTCAACTAATGTTTACTGAATCATTGACTTGGTGAATAAGGGCTGCCTACAAATTTTAGTAAATAAAATTAATCTTTGATTTTCAGCACATTCTAAAGTCATTTATATTATTTAAATACACTGTAATAAATGTCAACTTTTTATTAAAACTTCTCCAAAATAAAGGTTTGAAGAAATAGACATGTCATGATTCATATTTACTAGTTTATTAAAAATTATTTTTAAAAATTGTAGTTCTTTATGTATTGTGCTGACTATAGTAACAAAGAGTTTAAATATACTTTAAAAGTTTTGTCATTTAAAGCTTACTTCAATATGATGAACTTACAAAAACTGAACTTGAAAAAAATCAGCAAACTGAAAATAATTTAGTTTCACCATTCATTAGTTTTGCTAGGGTTGCTGTAACAAATTACCACAAACTGAGTGGCTTAAAACAACAGAAATTTATTCTCTCGTGGTTTTGGAATCAAGGTGTTGGCAGGGCTATGTTCTTCCTAAAGGCTCCAGCAAGTTTCTGGTCGTTACCCACAATCCTTGGTTTGTGACAGCATAATTCCAATCTCTGCCTCTTTCTTCATGTGGCTTTCTTCCCTGTGTGGCTGTGTGTCTACAAATCTCTTTTTCCTTTAAGTCCATTGTTGAAAGACATTAAAGAAGACCTGAGTAAATGGAAAGATATATAATGTTCACGGATCAGAAGACTAATTTTGACAAGCCGTCAGCTCTTCTCTAACTGGTCTATAGTATCAATGCACTCGCAAACAATCTCAGTAAGATCTTTTGGTAGACACTGTCAAACTGATTCTAAAATTTATAGGGAAATGTAAAGAATTGAAAATGACAAACGAATTTTTAAAATGATCAAAGTTGAAGACGTTACGTTACCTGATTTCAAGAGTTATTATAAAGCTATAGTAATCAAGACTCTCTGGTATTGGCTTAAAGAAAAATGAATAGATCAATGGAAAGGATAGAGTCCCAAAATGGATTTATATATATGTTCACCATATATATATATGGTGAATGATTTTCAACAAAAATGTAAGGACAAATCAGTGGAAAAAGGCTGGTCTTTTTTTTTTGAGGAAGGTTAGCCCAGAGCTAATATCCATCACCAATCTTCCTCTTTTTGCTGAGGAAGATTGGCCCTGAGCTAACATCCATGCCCACCTTCCTTTACTTTATATGTGGGACGCACCTGCCACAGCACGGCTTGATAAGCAGTGCGTAGGTCCGCACCTGGGATCTGAACCAGTGATCAGAGCAGAGAGTGGGAACTGAACTGCTAGGCCATTGCCCGGCCCCTAAGCTGGTCTTTTAAACAAACCATGCTAGAAAAATGTGATATCGATGAGCAACAAAGAGAACTCAGACTTTAAAAAACCTCAAAATAAATCATACACATAAATGTAAAACCTGAAACTATAAAACTTCTAGAAGAAAACATAGAAGATAATTTTTGTGACATCAGATTAGGCAAAGATTTCTTTGACTCAACATCAACATTGCAATTGATAATAGACAAAGCTGAATAATTGGACTCATCAAAATTAGAAACTTCTGCTCTTTGATAGATAGTTAAGAAAAAGAAAATACAAGCCACAGACTGGCAGAAATTATTCTGTAAACTGTATGTGATAAAAGACTTGCATGCAGAATATATAAAGAGCTCTCAAAATTTAGGAATAATAAAACTAACAACCCAATAAAAATGAGCAAAAGATTTGAACAGTCACTTCATCAAAGAAGATTAACAGATAGTAAATAAGGACATGAAAATATGCTCAACGTCATTAGCCATTAACCCACAATGAGACTCCTAATGACAACATTATTAGTCATTAACCCACTTCTCTACACCAATTAGATTGGCTAAAATTTAAAAGACTAACAATAATAAGTGTTGGCAAAGATGTGAAGCAACTGGAACTCACATTGCTGTGGGAACAGAAAATAGTCAAACTATTCTGGAAAACAGTTTTTGTACTTTCTTAAAGGTTAAACACTCACATTCTATGACAGCTAATCCACTCCTAGATATTTACCCCAAAATAATGACAGCATATGTGCACATAAAGATTTGTACAAAAATGTTCATAGCAGTTTTATTTGTAATAGCCCAAATCTGGAAACAACTAAAATGTCCACTGATGTGCGAACGAGTAAACGATTTGTGGCACATCTATACAATGGACTACAACTCAGCAATAAAAATGGAATGAACTACAGATGCACTCAACAACGTGGATGAATCTCAAAAGAATTTTGCTCAGTGAAGGAAGCCGCACAAAAAATAGTACATGTTGTATGATTCCATATATATAATTATAGAAAATGTAACTTTATTTATAGTGATAGGAAGAAGATCAGTGGTTGCCTGGACAGTTGTTTTTAGTGGTGAAAGGTGGGACTGATTACAAGAGACATCTTTTGAAGTGATGGAATGGGTCATTGTTTTGATTGTGGTGACGTCATCACGAGTATATATGCACCAAAATTTATCAAATAGTACATTTTAAATATGTGCAGTTTATTATATATCAATTATAGCTCAATAAAGTGAAAAAATTACTAAGTAAACGTCATATGGGTTGAGTACTATTTTAAAGTCCTCAACTTTTATTTCTACAGTAGGATTCTATAAAATAAAGGTCTGGTTACCTTAAAAAAAATTCACGTAGGTCTCTTTCCTCAAGTTAATTTTGGGCAGCATAACAGAAATGTCTAGAGTTCTAGGGCATTTTCAAATAGTAATAAACTACAGTTTAATCTGTGATAGGGAAAGAGGAAGAGAAACAGAACCTCTGGACTTAAGGGGTAACAAGTGGTGGGTGGGCAGAACAGGAAACGAAACCAAGAATGAAAAATTGGAAGTATACTTGGCAGGGGGAAGCCTCAAGCTGCGCCCACACATTTTCGCCCACCGCTTTACAGACTCTCCAGGCAGGTGGCTCCAAGTGGATTAAAATGTTACAGCGTATGGCAGGTCCTCAATCACAAAAACGGGCTCCTTCCTGAGTTGGTCCAGCCAGCTGGAAACTCTGTGCTTGGCGCGTTAAATGAAGGTGGACACTGGCCCCCCTCCCCGCTCTCCTCCTCTGCGGGGCGCCGCGTCCTGTTCTCGGTCGCCCCCTGGTGGCGAGCGCTCGGAGCCCCGCAGGCGCAGGGGTGAGGCGGGAGGGCAGGTGCCGGCCACAAAGAGCTCCGCAACCGAGGGGAGCGGCGGGTACCTCCCGCTGCTTTGGCTGCTTCTGCATCCTGGCACCAGTCTGGCTGCCCCGGAATCCAGTTTCCCAAACGCAGCGCTCACTCTGGCTCCTCTCTGCTTCCGTCCGTCCTGTTTCATTCAGGTCTTGCCGGTGGGACTCTGGGTGAGGGAGCTGCGTTCTATGGTTGTGACCTCCAGGTTTCAGGGCAGAACTCCCAAGCTTTTGGAAAGGAGGGGCCGCAGAAGAGCTCCAACTGTAGGAAGATTTCCACTATTAGGAGAACTGAGGGAAGAGGGAAACCCGATGGCTCCCTTAGATCCTAAAGTTCCCCCCCTCACCTTAAAGTCCACCCCGCTCCCGCCTTGTCCCATAGATTTATCTGTTACTTTACCATAGCGTGCCGAAGGTTGGAGATCGTCCTCACGTTCCACCTTCCCAACCTTCAAGTGGCCAAGGGAGGTCAGTCCAGAAGCGGGGACTCTGCTCATCTGCCCCAGGGCATAGTGGGAGGGACATCCGTGGGCTCCGCGGGTGAGGTGAGGACCAGCGCGGTGGGGAGGTATGGATTTATGATGGGGGAAGTTAAGAACAGGCAGAGGCGCCCACACCTCCAGCTTCCAGCCCAGGCGAAGAAATTGCCTTACATTCCCGTCCGCACCTGATTGACAGGAGGGGGATGTCGCGGCCCAGGAGGCGGGTGTGGGCGTGTAGAGGCGGAGACAGAACCCAAACCGCACGCCAGGCGGGTCAGGGTTTGTTCTCCTAGACGGTTGGGGTCTAGGTCTGGTGCCATCTACCCAGCCAGGCTGGCCGTGGCTCCGCAGAGCCGGACGCCCAGAGCTAGGAGAGGATCACGGAGCGTCCCCCGCTGGGGCTGCCGCCTGCAAAGAGGGGGCAGGGCAGCCCGGAGCCCCGTGCGCCACTTCCCCGGCAGCTTCGGCCGCGGCTGGGACTGGCTCGCGGTTCCCTCGCCGCTCTGCGCGGAGGTCCGCCTCCGCCTCCCCCTCCCTCCGCCTTCCCGCGAGCTGCCTCCGCCTCCTTCTTCTGCCTCCACCCTCCACCCCATCCCCGTCTGTCGGGAGCTGGGCTCTGAGCCCTCAGTCTGCCCGAGCTGTGGATGTGGGCGCCAGACAAGTCCACGGCACCTCCTCCCAAGATGGACAGCCGCTACACCAGCACTGCGGGCATCGGGGACTTGAACCAGCTGAGCGCGGCCATCCCGGCCACGCGGGTGGAGGTGTCCGTGTCCTGCAGGTGAGAACGCAGCCCTTCCCCTCCTTCCTCCTGCCTTCCCATCTGCCGGGTTGATAGCGCTTGGTAAGCGCTCGGCGTACCCCGAGGCTTTGCGCGGGTGAGAAGTTGTGCGAGGAGTGGGGAACACCCCAGTTGTGGGTCTGGAGTCACCCCCGGGTCGAGTGACACGGAGCGGAGAGGGGAAACTAGAAGCGAGAGGTGGGCTACGGGACTGAGATGTCCTCTTTTCGTTTTGGGAAATGCTGTAAAAGTTGCCTGGAGTGTGACTCAGCGGCGGAAACCCCGGCCACCGCCCACTTTACAAGCCCTTTTTCTGTCCTGTCACTTTTCAAGCCCTTTTTCTGAGCTGTATCGTTGGGTGATGACGGGAATCGAAGGGGAAAGCTGTGCCAAAAGCGCTTGTGACCGCTGCGCGCGGAGGCCCGGGACTCCCCCTGCTAGGCGCGTGCAAATCTGCTATTACCACTGTTGGCTCGAACCTCCGCAGCTTCCTCCACACCCACTTCCTGGACCCATCCAGCTTGCTCTACCCCCACCCTACCGGGCCTTTTGCCTTAAACTTGATAGAGATTTCGGCTCCAGCCCTCTTTGCAGACGAATCGTGCCTTACCTGAAATCTGGGAAGTCACGACTTTCTGCCTGCAAGTAGACACATTTGAGTGCTTATCACAACTCCCTTACCTGACGTTCTTTGGGTCAGTTTACCTGTAAATGAAGCAGCATAATTGCTATATCACAGAAGATTTGGAGAAGGAGATGAGCAGACAACACAAAATTGGTAATGGCAATAGAAGGCAAGGGAGAATTTGCGAATTATAATATTGACTCCAGCGCCTACTCCCTTCTTCACACACTTTGATCTCTCTCGGTAGAAAACTCTGTTCTCACTTGTCCACTTTCGCCCTAAGATTTTTTTAATGCCCTCAAATCCTCCCCTTCCTTTCCTTAGCAAAACTTGCCTTGAAAAAAAATCTAATAAACATGGGTAATCTTCCATGTAAATAAGCCCTGAAGCTTGAAAATGCTGTCACCCCAGTGGTACTTGATTTTGCATTTTCACAAGACGAAGTCTAAAGCCAAAGAAATGAGTTTTGTGTGTGTGTGTGTAAAAATTCAAGCACCCACAACCCTAGCAGAGGTTTTAATTAGGGAATAGGGCCTATCCTTTAGCTATCCTGAAACTACAGTCCCTGATTGCTTGCTTCCTCTTAAGGCTGACCTCAGACTCTGAAAACAATAATGCTGATAATGATAGCTGACATCAAGCTCTTGCCTTATTGTGGT
This sequence comes from Equus asinus, assembly GCF_041296235.1. Classification (NCBI taxonomy): domain Eukaryota; kingdom Metazoa; phylum Chordata; class Mammalia; order Perissodactyla; family Equidae; genus Equus; species Equus asinus. The sequence goes on along the minus strand of NC_091811.1, from coordinate 42,388,933 downwards.
CACTGCTTTAAGTGCTGCCTGAGATTTCTTTCTGTCAATTGAACAGGTGGAGCTGTATGGAAAACTCTTTTTAGAAATTAATTTCTAGGCCTTTTTCTTTACTCTGAAGCTGACTTTGGATGCTAGAGGAAGGTTAATTAATATATATGGATAATGCATAGCCAGAAGTCCTACCATAGCGGCATTTTCTAGAATTCTTATCCTCTGCTCAACATCCTCTAAAGTCTAAAGGGCATGTAGCCTGTATGTGGAATGAATATAGAAATGCTGTAAATTAAATCTGAATTTCCCATAAGCTCTTTAGGGATGCTGGGGAAATTATATCTTGGCTGGTCTTTCTGCCAATAGGGTCCACATTTAACTCCCCTTTTTTGGATGCTTGTTTGCTGTGGGTGTGCTGGGAATTCTGAAGTCAGTTGGCTTTAAGCCAGGTTGTTTTAGCTTGCTCCCTCGGACCCTGGAGAGTCGCTTGTTCCAGCCCTTTTTCATATCATTGATTTGGTGTCTTATTTTTAATTTTTAACTGTTCAGATAGAAAAAAATTCCTGAAAGAGAACCCAAGTACTTATACTGTTGAGAATTGAATCTTGTGATCAGAGATGGTGGTCTCCTTTGGCCTTTGACATGAGACCTGGTGACAGATTCTAGCTTTGTGACTTACTCGTGTTGTTACCTTGGAGTAAATTCTTACTGAATCTAAGCTTCTTCATCTCTAAAATGAGGATAATTATGGTATTTACCTTATATGGAGTGTTATCAGATTTTAATAAGATGATGTCTGAAAAGTGTCATATACAATGTTGACACAAAAGAACATGTTCAAAAGTGTTAGCTATTATTATGATATTAGAAAGGATGTTTATTGAATAAATGTATTATATATGATTCAGTTATGGAATTCTGTAAATAGTCTGGCTCTTTTGAGCTTCAGTAAAGCAGTTAAAGAAGACAAGGATAGAGGCAGCCTTGGGATACCCTGTTCCCTCTTTCTCTTTCTTCTTTCATGTGCATAAAGAGCACATTTCCTAGCATGTTCATGGGGATTTCGCATAGCAATAGGGCACCATTGTAGGCTCCTGAGTCCTACTATGAGCAAGCAGAGCAAGGAATTCCCTTGCCTTTTCATATCAGAGACCTCTGATGATTTGCTAACACTTAAAAAGCAACTCAGGAATAGAATCCCTTTTGATAAGCTCCTTTCGCTGCCCCCAGTCTCAGACTTTTTAATAACTTTATGCCATTTTCATCGTCATTTTGGGTGAGGTTAGCAAATCAGCAATCGAAGCTTGAAGCTAAATATAATTCATGGAAATCATTTAGTCTATTCATTCATCAAGTGTTTGAGTGTCTTTTATTTGTCTAGCGTTATGCCATTCTCTGTGAGAAAAGGAAGAGAAGTTCTCTGAAAATGTAAAATCTGGTTGGGAGATAAATATTACATGACACGTGATAATGTAGGACTAAATCTAAAGATGAGGTTCATTCATACGGAGGGAAGGGATCATGGTGGAACAAAGTGCTTGGAATAAACTACAGAGAGGAGATGGGGCTCGAGGAGAGACAGGATGGATGGGCGTGGTTTGCTTTAGAGAAGAGACAGTAGACGTGGAAGTTTTGTTGTGAATACAAACTTGATTGTTAGGGTGACAAATGCACTTTGCTAGCTTTATTGATGTAGAGACAAGCTCCTACTTTTTGACTTCCCTTCAACCCATTGTTTAGCATTTCTTGCATTCATTTTTCTTTATTATGTTAATTCATAGATTTTTAAGTTACTTGGCTTACCCAATTAAAATGTCTATAGCTGAAATGATACCACCTTAGAAACATAAAGTAACATTTCTAACATTCCCATTTTATTCTGAAAACAGATTAATATGGAATGAGGTAAAACCAATGGGAAAAATAATGTACAGTAATCACCTGTTTTCCTTGGGAACTTGGTTTGTTGCGCTATTTCTAACACACTATTTTGATGATTTATGTCTTTTTCTCTGATTGGGAAATTAGCTTATCCATTTAAAAGCAGTGAGAGGATTCTGTATTTCTAGGCTTTGTAGGTTAGCTACCATAGGTCATCCTTTCATAGCAATAATCCTATAATGGCAATAAAATTAATTTTAAACACTAGTATCTAAGGAAGAATATGAAGTGGACATTTATTGAGTGCCGCCTTTGTGCTAAACATCTTAAAAAGTTCTTCCTGAACGGCCATAACTCTTTTGCCTAATCTCTCACCACTCCTCACACGAATTCGTGACTGAATGTAGTCTAACAGATATGTGCTTACTACATGCCAAAGATCGTGACAGATAAATGTGGATACTGTCCCAGGGCATGTGCTGTTATCCTGCTGGACCAAGCTCTCTGCTTGTGTGGCTGTGTGCATGTGCTCTCCCTGGCCTGAGCATCCCTTCCTCCCTTCCCCTTCTCTTCCTGATTAGCCTGTGCTCCTTCTTCAAGACTCAGGTCAAGCATCATTTTCTCTCATGACTCCTCTCCCAAGCTGGATTTTGCTGTATTCCCAAAGCCCCTGGTATGTACCAGTATCATAGTTATATTATAATTCTTGGTATCTGTGTTCTCCTTCAGGACATGTTTTGTCTGTTTCGTGTCCGTGTATTCTGAGCTTCGCACAGAATGTGAGGTAAATAAATGCTGGATGCCATAATTCTCTGAATGAATCATCTGGCAAGGGGAGGGGAGGTTGCCTGTTAAAACATAAACTCCTAGGTGCCCCACAAGATCCACTGCATCAAAATTTGTGGGAGTAAGTCCCAGGAATCTGGACTTTGAACAAGTTACCATGTGCTAGTTATACCACTAAATTTAAAAAAATATATATATGGTGGTGAAATGAACAAATCTATGAATAAATCAGTTCTGAACCTAGTGTCATGTGAGTGGTAGAGTCAAAAGTTCCTGTTTGCTTTGGGTAGCACCATTGGTGATCCTTTCTCGTCTTGCACCACCCACCCCAGCATGCCAACAAGATGTTGTCAGGCTCTGCTGGCACTGCTGGCTTCTCAGACCCCATATTATACAAGGATGATGAACTGTCTGTTGGAAATTTTGTAGCAGGCTTTTTTTTAGCATTACCCTACACTCTAAAAATTTTAATCTAGTTTGATGAGCAAATGACTCTGTGACTGTAGTCACTTGGTTTGGATTAGCACTATCTGCCTTAGTAAGGAGTTTGGAGGACACTTTTCAGTGATGTGTGGCAGCTGGCTTAGATGGCATTGAGATAGGAATTTGTGTGCCAGTTATTAAAGGGATTACTAAAAATTGTCATGTAAACCTAAAATTAAATAAATTCTATTAAAAATAAAGTTAAGACACTCAAAGTTCTTACTTCCTAATTACTCTACTACATTTTACCATTATCTATACCCTTTACTATCATCTATGTTCTGTCTTTTTAATCTGTGTGGTGAAAACATTATGCAGTTGTGTGCCACTACTCATCTCATTTCAATCCATGGTCAGTGACATCCCATTGGTAGCTCGAAACTGGCCATGCTGGGAATAGTTACACCACGGAAACTGGCAAACACTGCAAATCAGGGTTTGACTTATTGTTTTCTTGTTGTCTGCACTTAAGACATTCTGTGGGAATCAATTGACCCTATGAAATTTACAATAAAAATTATATGTAAATTGTGTGCTCAGCTACGCATACTTTATATCAATAAAATTTATAATAAATTATGTCCACAGACATATGCATTCCACTTTTTTGGGAGAACTCATTGTTAATCATATTCTTGCACATCATTGTTTATAGGCCTTTTGTGAAAGAGAAAGCATTATGCAGACGAAAATGATTGCTGTTAGATGTCACTATTAGAAATGATAGTGTCAAGTTCAGCACTGTCTCTGGTCTTGCTTCTCTGCTGGAATAAGTGGGGTTGTGTGATCTTATAATATGAAAGATTTTGACAGCCTGCAAGTGTATTTTGAACAAAACCGGAAGATGATTGAAATTTTGAAAGTTTTTTACTTTCTTCTCCCTTTCATGTGGTCCTCTCCACATCTTCTTTGTTCTTCTCTTGCTTTGAAGACTTTTTTTCTCTGTTTCTCCATCCACTGGTGGCATATACTTTGCAAGTTTACACGTTATATTTCCAGCTATACTTAGTGATTAACGGACCATCTGGGAAAGCAAATTCAGATCCTAAGAGGGAGAATCTGATTGGTCCAGCGGGAATTGGCCCACTTTGAAGCAGATACCTGTGCTGTTCCGATTATCTGTGGTGAAAGAGAATCAGAGTGTTCAAACACAGCAGTTGGGGGCTCCACCTGGGTCCACTTTGGTTTATCTCTTAGACACAGTTTACCCTTCTGTAGTCAGACAAAAAGTTTAAAGTTAGTCTGTAAATAGGTTTTCAAATGATGTTGCTAACTGATAAATTACGAAATTACTACAAGTGAAGGAAATTAGAAAGCCTGTTATCCTGTTAACAAGGCGTATGATAGGTAAACTGAGAGCAGTCGTGGAATGGCCATAACCCTAATCTTCTGGCTGGGCGGTTCCTGAAGTCCTGAGGTTCAGAACTGCAGTCACCGTGTTATGCTTTTTGGGGCCATATTTGGGTTTGTCCTAGCCCCAGAGTTTCAGAGAAATTTGTTCTAGGGGCGTATCTGGACGGCGATTTTGAACTCTTAATGTGGGAGTCGCCCAGGTATATTTTAGCAGAGAAAAGTTTTACTCAGGTTGTTGTTCCACCAATATTTTGGTCTGCCCTGTGTTTTTTAGCATTTCGGGCCTTGGGATGTGGAGAATGTGAGTCTAGAAGCAATTCACAAAGCAGGGCCCCACGGGAAAGGGTGTTAACAGCTGTGTTCTTTCAGGTACCTCGTTTGTGGCATAACAAGCAGAAGCTCGCGTTCCTTACTGAGTTTACTCAAGGCAGAGAAGAAAAACAGTTCCTCTCAAAGGGGTTTTATTCAGTTGCTAGCCTGTTTTAGAATATAACACTTGCTTGTTAGAGCCAGTTTTGCCTAGGCTGGAAGAGCATGGGTGTGGAACTAGGCCAGTCTACCATTTACTAGCTGTGAAACCTTGGAAAGTTACCTATTCTCTCTGTTCCTCAATTTCTTCATCTGTAAACTGGGAATAATAATAGCCCCCTCCTCTTTTATTTGTTTCAAGAGTTAAATAAATTAGTACATCAACATAAGTTAAAACACTGCTTGTCACATTAAGTACTCAGTAATTACAAATGAATATAAACACAAAATAAAAATCACCCACTATTTCCTCAAACTATGAGCATTTAGTTCATTTCTCTCTCATTTATAAGATCATATTTATAGTCATTTCCTCTCTCTCCCTCTGTGTGTGTGTGTCTTTATGTTCTCACATTGTATGATGGGATCATACTATATTCTATACAATTTATCTTCCGTGCTTTTCTGTTACTATTATATCATGATGATATTGCTGTCATTAGTTTTTGGAAATATAACCTTTTGTGTCTGTACAGTACGCTGGCCTCTGGGTATGCTATATTTGTTTAACTTTTCTATTATTTTCCGAAATTTATTTCAAAAGTTACTATTCAAAATAATGCCACAGATCAGATTATTATTTACAAACGCTTGGTAACGTCTATGATTTTTTTTCCTGAGGCTAGTCTTCTCGAGCTGAAGCTATTAGTAAGCTATCTTCTCAAGGAGATTTTAATAGCTCGTTTTGGTTATTTTGCCCCCCCATTGCTCTTTAAATAAGCAGAGTCAAGTCTACACTACTGGCTGCACCTTTCTAAATACTTTTTTTCCCATGAGAAAGTTGCATTTAAAGATTAATGAGAATTTGGGGCAGTGGAGTCTAACTGCAAGAAAATGGAATTAGGAGTCAGACAGATGTCTTTAAATCCCATTTTTATCCCTTTTTGGATAACTTGGTTCAACTTTTGGAATCTCATTTCCTAATCAGCAGCATGGAAATGGTATAAAAACCAAATTTATGGAATTATTGGGTAGTAAATGAAATTGTCTGTAAAGTGCCTAACGTCATGTCTGTCATGAGAAAAGCACATGATAGTTGTTAGTCTTATCTCAGTTTCTTATCAGTATATTACTGTGTGACTTGCAAGCAACATAGAAGAGAGGACACCTGTACTTTGGACAAATTTACAATCCATTTGGCGAGTCATAGAAATACGCAATGCAAGGTGACAGTTATAAAACTGCACGTTAAAGACCATCCATTATAGCCCAGGCTGCAGACCTAAATGTAGAGGGAAGCAGAATAAAACAGAGGTCAGAAGAGTGTGGATTTGGAAATGCATACTCAGTTTCTACAGATTTCGCCCCACGGCTTCCCCATGCCAACACACACAATCAGACTGGACTAATGGGGTTTGACAGGTAAGGAGGTAATCTTTAACAACAAAACGTTAGAATGAAACACATTCTAGCACCATCTTGCATCTGACCAATAAAATCAACGTTTAGACAGCTCTTTCATGTCAGACACATGATAAAACAGAAATCCAAGTAGAACACCGCACAGGCTGAAGGAGGACAAGCATTTATTGCCAATAATAAAATGAGATGTATTTCAAAGGTGTTTTGCCCCAGTGGCCAATGTTCACTGCCTGACACCCAATACTGTAATTTTTTCAAACTTATGACTACCATCAGTATTAATGCCTCTCAGCCAGGGACATTAGCTACCAGGCATTCCTTTTCAAATTGTGAGACATTTTGTCAAGTTTATTCTACAAAGAATAATACTCCAAACATTCAGAGGGAATTATCAGATAACTTCCTGAAACTCTGAAGAAATAAAATATCATTGATAGTCCCTGGGAAATATTTCTATTTATTAGACAGTAAAGCTATTTGAATATAAGCTGTACTAATGAGGCAAGAAACATGACAGCTTTGCACATTGGTTATATATTTTATTTAAATGAATGTCAAAATCTAAATCTATGTGAGGCAATGTGTAAAGCACTTAGCACATGCTAATTCACTCAGTCCTTACAACAATTTTGTAAAACAGGTGATGTTATGTCCCATTTGACAGGTGAGATTGAGGTTCAGAGAGAATTGAAGTAGTTTGGCCTAAGTCACGCATCTAGGAGGTGGTAAGGTTGAGCCCATTTTTGTCTAATTCTTAGGTGTATTTTTCTGACCGCTAGCCATATGCTGTCACTCTTCCAGAAGTTCTTTATCTTAGGCTTTAAGGACAGGCTCTTTCCTATCAGTATTGATGTGTTAGCGACTGAAAAGAAGCTACAAAGCTGGGAGACACAATTATAATGGATGATATCAATACTGTCACAAAGCGGGATATAGAATTCTTTTGTGTTTTTTCTGTCTCCAATTGATGAAAGCTGTGGGTAGAACAATTCAGATGAATGGCATAAACTTTAACAATTTGATGTTTAATTTCCAAGTATTGATTCTTATCTTTTTTCCACTGCTGAGTTACCTAATGAAGCTGTGGGAAATTAAGTAATGAAAGGACTATTTAACTAGAAATCAGCAGGCAGAGTGAGATGAAAGCTAAATGCTGGAGAAAGGTGATGGACGCGGCAAATTAAAAGTAGAGGAAAATTAATTGAATCGACTATATGACATTTGTATTTGCCATTGGAGTTGAGAATTGACCTCAAGCCTATTTCAATCCACTGCTTTCTTAATACTGAGGAAGTCATCATTTAACTTGCCAGCTTTTCATTAATACATTCCAGGGTTCCTTTCACCGCACATATGTTCTGCAGAATTCCATGTAAATAAAATAATTACTTAGATGTTGAAAATGCCACTACAGTATTCTGACTGGCTGAATTGTGACATGAATTTGTAAAAGTCAGTATTTTCTACTTTGCTAATTAGCTGCTCTCCCTCCCTCCCTCTCTCTATGTATAATAAGTAACAAGTGACACATTAATTTTATTAAGAACGATCTCAAATGTCAGAGGGTGTAATGAACCAGATATGATTATAATTGCCATAACTGGTTGAAACCAACACATTTCTCAGCCTTATTTAGCATAATAGTGGTTTTAGAATCATTTTGATAAATTTGTTTCTTACTGGCCACAGGTCCTTATTATTGTGCCATCTCAATGTGTATAACTCTGGTCTCATGTTTCCCAGCTATAAAGCCAAGAATATGGGAGAGAAAGAGCTAGTAGAGAGAGAGAGCAAATGAGGGAGACTCTAAGTGATACCTGAGAACTATACCAGAACAATAACTTTATTTGCTAAGCCCATCTAAATTACCTACTATTTTGGACACAGCTTATTATCTGACTTATCTTGATATCTGAACTTTTAAATTAATTGTGGAAGCAGAAACATTAGAAAGTTGATCTCAATTGATTTTTATGCCAGTGGTTTTATCCAAAGCCTCTTTGTAGGCATTGGGAAAAGGAGACATAATCAATATTTAGTTATTAGTGACTGTTTCTCTTAATTGGTAATTAAAATTAGTGAATTTAAAATATCTTTGGAGAGAAGTATGAAATATACTAGGGGAAAGATGATTGATTTTCAAGTCAAGATTTGTCCCATAATTTAAATTAAATGGTTTCAGTGTCTTTGTTTCACTTAAATAGTTTTGCCATTTGAATGTCATTTATGTGACTTCCTGCTGCCTTATGGAATGTGTCCTCAAAGTATAGTGGAAACCCCTGAGCTTTTATTCTTTTTCTGACACTGGCTCTGTGACCTTTGACAGTCCCACCACTTCTCTGGGCACTAGTTCCTATGAAAGGTTGAATCCCTGGTCTGCATGACCTGGATGTGACTAGGGGCTTGATAATGCTACGCTTCTAGAAGCAGGACCTTGAAATAAAATATAAAGATGCTCTGATTTAAGGAAATCTTGTGATCAATCGTCAATGGCCATTTGAAAGCTTAGGCCCTAATTCTAGTGTCTGAGTTTTAAAAGTGATATTAAGGTAGATTATTTCTAATGCCAACCACTTCCTACTTCAAAGTCCTCATTTCGCTTAATAGTCTCTTCCCAAAGGGATGTCAAGTTCTGCTGTTGCTGTTCTAGTTTTTCCTCTTAATAGGGATCTATAGCTAGTTTTCTTCATCCTGAAAAGGAACAGTGTTTGACGTTAATAGGTATCTGTGCCTCTCTTGCAGTTTACTTTTGTATTATGTTACCTTTTTTCCTACCACTCTGTGGCAAATATAGAGCTTATAGTGGAGATGCAAGTGGGTTAGATCTTAAGTGCTGGCTGCCTGAAGTAGTAGCTGGAGGGATTCTCACGGAGCACCTGGGCTTTGTGGGAAAGACGGCTAGAGTTGACTTTTGAAATAAAATAAACCAATACGATGTGGCGTGAGTGCTGTTACTTTTTAATTGTTAGAACCTTTGACTGACTTACCGTGACTGAGCAGTCACTGAAACTTGTCTACACAGCTCTCCAAAGTGTTTGTCACTTCCTTTCCATTCGTGCTGCCGCCATTCTTGTTCAGGAAGTTACTATCCCCTAGACTATTAAAATATTCTCTATGACTCCAGAATTCACTTCCTTGGTCTATTTTTCACATATTGTGTAGTTAGCTTCCTAAACAAAGGCTGAATTGTGTGATTTTCTTTTTGCAGAAAGTTTCAGCGTTTCCTCCTTGTTTACAGAATAGAATCCAAGCACCTTAACATGGGGTTCAGCGTCTTTCCTCATCCTGCCCAGACAGCGCCCTCCAGTCTCCGCTCAGACGTGGACCATAGCCAAAGTGGAGCACTTGCTCATCTCCAAATCTCTGGTGTATACTCTCACTTCTCACCATTATTGATGCTTTTGGACAGGCTGAAAAGCCTTCTGCCCACCCCCCTCACATTTCTGAGCCTAGCCTTGGTTGTCAAGATATACCTCACTTACAGCAACCCGTGAGGTTTTCCTAGACTCTTGCAACTGTAATTAATTGTCTCGTCCTTTGAGTTCCCACACCGCATTTCTTGTACTTTTATTTTATTGTGCTTATAATTATTTAGGTTTTTGCTTGTCTTGCTCTCCTACCAACTTTATGAGTGTGCATTTGTTTTATCATTGATTTTCACAAAACCTAGCTGTGTGCTTTGCACATAAAAGGTTTTCAATAAATGTTTGCTGCCTGATGGACAGATTGGAAGGAGGAATCTGGACACCCATGAGTTTGTGTATGTCTACACCCTTAAAAATATTGGTTGATATGCACAGTAAGAGCATTAAAATTACTCACTTTACCATACAATGTAATAAAAATGTAATTATTCAATCTTAGTTTATATAAACATTCAATAAAGTTTTATTTGTGAAGAAATGAGAAACAAATAATTTCAAGTTAACTTACTTTGTCTCTAAGTAGAGCAAAGCTGGTTTTAGAAATAGGCACTTAGTACTTCCTAAATACTGACAGACGGTTTACTTATTTAATCTGGGATGAATACTATGTAAAAAACAAGGAGAGAGAAGTAATAGAATTTGTATGTATGATATCCTAGATAACATTCTTTTTGTTTGTTTGTTTGTTTTGTGAGGAAGATTGGCCGTGAGCGAACATCTGTTGCCAATCTTCGTCTACTTTGAATATGGGATGCCGGTAGAGCATGCCTTGATGAATGATGTGTAGGTCTGTGCCCGGGATCTGAACCTGTGAACCCTGGGCTGCCAAAGCAGAGTGCACAAACTTAACCACCAGGCCAGCTCCTCTTTTCTTTTCTTTTTTGTTTGCCCTGAGCTAACATCTGTTGCCAGTCTTCCCTTTTTTCTTTTTTTCTCCCCAAAGCCCCAGTGCATAGTTGTATATCCTAGTTGTAAGTCCTTCTAGTTCTTTTATATGGGATGCTGCAAGAACGTGGGTTCATGAACAGTGTGTAGATCCATGCCCGGGATCTGAACCGGTGAACTCCGGGCCGCTGAAGTGGAGTGCGCGAACTTAATGGCTACGCCACCAGGCTGGCCCTCCTACATAACATTCTAAATAGGAAAATAAGTGAACATGTCTTTGACCTAAGGAAGATTTTGTGTTGGGGAAAGATGTTTCTATAAATTACTTTTATGAACTGAACTGATAAAGTCCAGCAAGACATGGTGGTTTCACTTGGGTATAATCTGGGGTAAGAAGAGCTATTGGTGGCTTGGCCACTTCAAGAAGCAATAGGTTTTTCATCTGCTAACATGCTTTCCCTGTGTATTTGCTCCACCAGTTTTAATTTTCTGCCACAACATGGTAAAACAAAATTTTAGAAAAGCCTATATTCCACTAAACAAAAAGCGTCGAGAATGGGAAAATGGAAAAGGAAACAATACTTTCTGTAGGAAAAGGAAAAAAATAGAATTTATTTTTATGTGCACAAGTGAAAAATGATTGTGTTTATTTAAATCCAGTCACTATCCATAAATCATATCATTTCTTACATTTGTCTTGTTGCAAAGTTTTGTTGGACTGCCTAAATAATTTCCTAGGTGCTCATAACACAGCTGAAGTATCTAAGTGCTCATTTGACTACATTTAACCTGAACTATTATGTTCTGCCTGGTTACATCCAATCTTTCCAGAGACCCTGACCTCAAGAGTGGTTCTAACTATGTTAGAAAAAACCAAAATTATAAAGCCACTTTGTTTCAGTGAGGGCAATAAATAGATGAATTAGTTTAATCTATGGTGGTGGTGATGATGATGATTGACGAATATTTCCAGTGGACGTATAAAATGCTGTGATTTAAAAAATGAAACTATTGAGTGGTTGAATCACTTTCATCTTGGGGGCATGGTCTAAACCAACTATTCTAAACAAGGGTTATCATCATCATAATTACTTCAGGTTTTTTCAAACTACATATTAGTACTCCTGAAATTCCAGTTTGCGTCCCTACAACGAATAAGTCCTCCCCAGCATTTTCTCTATGCTGTCATTATCGAGTGGAATTTCTGCCAGTTGAACCTCAAGCCCTGAGCTTCTGCCTCTTCTACATCGTCTCTTTAACATGACGGACCACTCTGCTTCTGACCAGATCCAGAGCTGTCTGACTCTTGCAGAGACCATGGCATTAGTTCCTTTACTCTTGAACCTCCCATCTTGCTTTGGCCAACCTCCTCCTTGCTGCCGCAGTTCCTGCACGTTGGGCTGCCAGAATGCTGTTCAGAAATGGCAAATACCATACTCTTACTCTTGTTTAAGACCCGTTAATTTCCTATGAAATAAGTCCATGGAGATCTTCCAAATCCTGTCCTAGCTTTTCAGCCTCATCTCTTTCTCTCTCCGTCCCATGACGCTCTCCCTCCCCACTGTCCTCTCTAAACTCTAAGCCATTTCAGACCACTTGCATTTCCTGAGAGAACCATGATGCTCATGACTCCGTCCTCGTGGGAGTAGTTCTGCCTCAGTCATCTCACTTGATAGACTGTAATGATAGTTAGAGCATAACCCTCACTATGAAGACTTTCCCTGATCCTTCAGCTAGAATTGACTATCCCTTCTTTTCTGTATCTGTAATGAATTTATTATATGCGTTCCACATTTTGCTGCACATATTTGTTTACAAATATCTGTCCCCTTATTGGAAAATAAATATTCTAGAGCCAGGAGCCCATGTGTTCATATCACAGTCCCAACATCAAATCCTTTTTCTGTCACTTAGTAACTTCGCGCTTGTTGAATAAACATTTGAAAGTGTATCAGACAATTATTAAATTATAAGTTCCCATAGGACAGGAACTGTGTCCTATTCACCTTTGTATCTGCTTAGTATCTAGTCCAATGTTTTGCATACAGAAAGTGCCTAATAATTATTCATTCAATGTATAGTTGAAGAAAGGAAAGTAGAGCATCCCAGGTGAATGCGAACCATGACTGGAAGGCAGAAATGCAGGGAAGAGCGTCACGTCTGTTCCTGTGTTTATGCCTTCCAGTCATGGTTGGCATGAAAAAAATAAAAAAATATCACTTGTATAAAGACCGGATGAAGGAGATGTGGCTGAACGATTGCATATGCCTGTTTCACTTTGTTATTTTTTAGGATTCGTATAACTATATGTAGCATGGGTTCACAGTTGCGACTGAGCTGGTGTTTTTTTGGACCTTGAGTGTTTTTGAGAGGGGGCAAATTCCTGGTCTAATCATCTGTGACAAGGATAACAGATGCATATTAGAAAATTATTCTCAGTCTCCCTATCTCAGCTGGTCATTTGTGCTTACAAACAAATTTCCTTCCCAGATTAATCCTTCATCTGTTTAAATTGTGTTGTTGATTCTGCAAGGCTCAGATTGCTTTTAGGGACATTTGAATTGTTCAATCATCAGTGATCCAAAGAAATTACAGAAGATATTATTTAAAATCTGGAGGACAAAGCAAAATAGCTATCAACTTGGCCTCACCTTTATAGGCATGTTATTTTTCTCATTGGCATAGCCTATGTATTGATTGATAAATCTTAAAGAGAGCTGACTCAAGACAACCCTGCATATAGATGAAGATTTTCTTTTGAAATCTTGGGCCCAAAGATGCATTACCTCTTCCCCACATAGAAGCAATATGTTGCTCAGTAGCTAAGAGACAAAGAAACAATTAGAAAGCCTAGTCGTGTGACCAGTAATATATTTTGGGAGTGGTGCTTGGAAGGCAGCAACATCTGAGCTGATGTTGGGCAGAGTTGTGTTAGCCTTCAGCTTTCTGCTTTGTGGTGATTGGTGGACCTATCACACTCATCAGCTCTTGGTTTTTGGCCAAGTGATTGTCACCTACAGATGCTTCCTGCGTCGACTCTGGGAGAAGTAATAAACCCTGAAAGGCTGCTAATCTAGCTGCTTGTTTAAAATATGTGGAAGCTCATTGCCCACCCTGTTGTTAGCAAGTGAGCTGAAACTGGTTATTGCTTTTAGAGTAGACAGGAGAAGGGATTGAGGAAAATGATGACACGCAATCTCGAATGTTGTAACATGCTCAGGGAAATGTGTAATGTGTTAAGGAGCAGAGCACAAATTTAGAGATTGAAAGATCTGGATTTAAACTGCAGCTCCATATAGTACCAACTATGAGAGTTCAGGTAAATTAATTAATCTCTCTGTGCTCTGGTTTATAAATGGGGATGGAAATTCCTTCTCACATACTGTAGTTGCTATGAGGATTGTATGATATAAAATCAAAGTATTTAGCAAGTTCCTGTCACTTAGCAAGGAAATCTTATTTTTAAAATGACATTCAACAGAAATAGTTGGACAACGGTGGATCACATCATGAAGACAGTGGAGGCTCTCTAAAAAAATCTATAATTTAAAAAAAATGCTACACGCTTGTTGTAAAAACACACAAAAAACAAGCCAAACAGCATTGGAAAGGACAAAGGAGAATGTACAAGTCACCCCAATTCCACCCAGTGTTAGATCACACCAACTAGATATCTCTCTGTGCATTTATTTAGATATGTATGCAAGGCGTGTATCCACTAATATCCATGTTATGATGACTTAGATAAGGTGGACACAATTTTTCCTTGGATTGCCCACTTCAGATATTAATACCTGAACCTGGCTTCCTCTCTGCAAGCCTGGTGCCACCTGCCTGGAGAGCAGGAACTCAAATGCACCTCTCTAAGCGAAAGATCTCAGCTGCCATGCTGGTAAATCCCTCTTCCTTTCTCTGCTTCCACAGAGCCCTTGCTGCTGTTGTTAAATTGTCACTGTTGACGTGCCGCTGGAAAGTTGCAGTGATGCCCTTTTGCTACAGGGCCTGGCATGTGGTCTTGCTACCTGCTGCCCCCTGGAGCCCTGCTCACTGCCTCGTGGTGGTCATCTCTGTTGACTTACCAGGGTTTTGTGGTTCTCTTCTTGTTTTAGTTTCCCAGAGTCAGCTATGTTCCTGACTCTGACATTTTATCTATTATCTATCATCTATGTAACAATTATATTTTAACTTTAATTACTGTATCATTTCTGTATTGATGTTTCCAATGCATTCATTATCAAATAAGTTCATATTTTCTCTGGGCCTTCTATAAAGCTTAGAAAGTATTCTTCATGCCAAGATTTTCAAAATAGTATCTTACATTTTCTTCCATTTGTTTCTAATTGGTTCTGGTTGATGTTATATTTTCTGTAATTTACTTTAAAATATTTCAGCAGAGACAGTGTTGTACAGATCTGTTTGTTAGACTGTAAAGTTAAACCTGAAGTATCCTAATCAGGACAAGGTAATCAAGGACATCACCTTGGATGTGATGCAGTGGTATTTGAAGTCTAATCGGGAGTTCACACTCCAGAAGTGGCTACTCTGGACTGTTATACTATCTTTATCCTTGATCAGCTCCAGAGGGTTTTGTAATTACTCTGGATGTCAGAAATGACTTTTTAATTTACTGGTGAAATGTATGGTGATCAGATATGTAGATTGACCACATCACACCACTAGATGGTTATAATAAGACAGACGATAATAAATACTGGAGAGGATATGGGGAAATTGGGACTCGCCTGTGTTGCTGGTGGGAATGTAAAATGGTGCAGCTGCTTTCAGAAACAGTTTGGCAGTTCCTCCAAATGTTAGAGATAGAGTTACCATGTGGCTCAGAAATTCCATTCCTAGGTGTACACCCAAGGGGGATGAAATCACGTGTCCACATAAAAACCTGTATGCAAATGCTCATGGTAGCATTATTGATAACAGCCAAACAGTGGAAACAGCCCGAATATATATCCAATGAACAAAATGTGGTATATCCATGCAAGGGAATATTATCTGGCAATGAAAAGGAATGAAGTACTGATGCTTGTTACAACATGGAAGAACCTTAAAAACGTCATGCTAGGTGAAAGAAACTAGTCACAAAAGACTGTATATTGTATGGCTCCATGATTTGAAATGTCCAGAGTAGGTGAGTACATGAAGACAGAAAGTAGGTTAGTGGCTAACAAGACCTGGCAGAGGTGGAATAGAGAGTGACAGCTAATGGGGAACAGGGAGTTTTGGGGGGCACCTGTGAAAATGTTCTAAAATTAGATAGTGGTGATAGTTGCACAACTCTGTCAATAAACTATAAAGCACTCAAGTGTACACTTGAAAAGGGTGAATTTTATGGTATGGGAATTATATCTGAGTAAAGCTGTTATAAAACAAGGTATGCAGATTGGCTGGAAATATTGCACAGGTGAACAGGGCATACATACCTAGTGAGTTCTGTGATTATGCCGTTTAGGGCGGGCTCTTGGCCTAAGGACTCCTTGAGTTGGGGGTAGGCGGGGCACGGAATGTTTAGAGGATTCTCTAGACTGATTTGACCAGAAGGCTAGATGAATCTCGCCACAGAATATTGTCATATCTGCCTTAAGGTGCTGTTCGGAATGCCTGAAAGCACAGAGGACTGGAACTTCTTTAAGCTTATAGAGCACATTGTGTGACTATTTTGGGTCCTGCTTACTAATGAATGTTTGTTTCTTTGGCAGAATTTGGTCTGAGAGTTGCTTTCCTGGTAACCTAGCATTTGGCAGCAAGGTTATAGTGAAAGAGGGCTACATAGCCCTCACACACTTCAGCAATGCAAGGCAGCAGATGACTACCAGAAAGTCCAAATTGGATAGGACAGTTATTAACAGTTGATAAAATTATTGACCTGTGTGTTCTCATCATGCCTTCAATCACTTTACTTAATTGTTTTTTTAATTTTGAAGGCTTTTATTAGTTAATTCTCTTGTCTTTTTGTATGTACAAAATTAAATCTTCTGCAAGTAATGATAATTTAATTTTTCTTTCCAATACTGTCTCATTTTTGTTTTATATCTTATTGCCTAGAACTTCCAAAGTGATGCTGAATGATAACAGTTCATTTCATTTTGTTTTCAATAATGTAGACAAATAGTCAATATGACCAATACAAACATCAAAAATCAATTACAAATTTACAGAAATGCACCTTAAGCACTTACTATTCTTGTGACTTTGGCCACTTTATTTATCCTCTCTGAATTTTATTGTGTCATCTGGAAAATGGTTTCTGATAATAATTGCTGCTTGTTAGGATTATGGCAAGGGTTAAATGAAATGATTTACTTAAAGTCTCAGCACAGTAGCTGATACTCAGCTCAGTAAATAGACAGTAAGTGCAGAATTTGTGACATAGGTTCACCTTAGTTAAATTATGGCACATGCTGGAGGGAATAATCAGTTCTACTTGCCCAGGGCACAGGAATGGGAGGCTGAAAGAGGAATTTGTATTTCCAAGCAGGAATGAGTTTGGTGAGGAAATTTAAGGAAAAGGGGATGCTAGGGATAAAATGTGAGTATGGAAATATGAGGCAATATTAGCTTATGAGACTGAAAAAATCTGAAATGTCTGGAGCTGTCTGTGACGTGGAATATGGATAGAGGTGCAGCTGGAGAGAAAGCTGGGGTCAGAATGTGGCAGGTTTTTAGGGCTGTTAAGGAGTCTGGAGTTTCTGTGGACAATGGGTTGTACGCAAGGGAGCTGTTTGGCCAGGTTTTGCTATGGAGAACTTTTCTCTTGGAGGCCTCTTGACGAATGTACTGAGAGACAGGAGGCAGGAAGCCCAGTTAAGAGCTCTAAGGTCTGGGAGATAGTTGAGACTAGGAAGCAGAAGCCAAAGTGGGGAAGGCATTAGGGAGAGGGAAAAGGGAAGATGGCTCTGGGGTCCGGGGTCTTGCTTGGAAGAAAGGTGATTTGGACAGTGTTGCTGTGTTAGTTTCCTGTGGCTGTTGTTACAAACTGCTACAAACTTAGTGGCTTGAAACACCGGAAATTTATTCTTTCACAGTGCTGGAGGCCAAAAGGTCTGGAATCTGTGTTGCTGGGCTGAAACCAAGGTGTTGGTAGTGCCGCTCTCCCCGTGGAAACTCTAGTGGAGAATTCATCTATTCCTTGCCTTTTCCAGCAGCTGGTGGCTGTGGGCATACTTTGGCTTGTGGCTGCATCACTTTAGTCTTCATGGCCAGAGTCTACAGATCTCTTGGGGCTCTGTTCACATATTGTTTCCTCTGTTTATGTCAAAGCTCCCTCTGCCTTCTTCTTATAAGGATGTATGTGATTGCAGTGAGGGTTCACTTAGATAATCCAGGAAAATCTCATTTCAGGATCCATAATTTAATCATATCTGCAAAGACCTCTTTTTCCTAGTAAGGTCACATTTATAGATTCCAGGAATTAGGACCTGATATGTTTAGGGGACCATTATTCGGCCTTCCATGGTTGCTGTTTACTGAGATAGGAAATAGAGGAGCTACAACACTGGAGAAAAGATAATGAGATTAGTTTTGTATATGGGTTTTAATTTTTTAAGACTTGTGTCCTGTTCTCCGTCTCTGTTTATCCTGCCTATTTTTGTTAACATAAATGTTATGTTTCTTGGGCCAGCTCCAGGGCAGAGTGGTTTCGCCGGTTCGAGTCCTGGGCGCGGACTTGGAACCGCTTGTCAGCCCATGTTGAGGCGGCGTCCCACATACCACAACTAGAGGGACCTGCGACTAGGATATACAACTATGTACCGGGGCAGGGATTTGGGAAGATAAAGCAGGAAAAAAACCGAAAACAAAGGATTGGCAACAGTTGTTAGCTCAGGTGCCAATCTTTAAAAAAAATGTTTCGCTTCTCCAGCTGAAATCAAGGGTTGAGTTCTGTACCTTTTTCTGAAAGCCTGCATCACCCTGAGTTAACCCTACATTACATGAAACCAATGGGTTCTTCCAAATCTGGCATGTCGGATATGTCTGAAAAAGCTTTCCTTTTAGGTAATTTCCAAGACTATCAATCATTGGTGAATTCCTCAGGAGAAACATAAAAGTTTTCATTGTTATTTGTCTTCCCCTCAAATTTCTTTTAGTATCTAAATTAAGTTCAATCCATGCAAAGGTTGAAACTGTATTTTTACCACTGACCTTTTCAGCTCAACAGTACTACTAAATAAATACTTGAAAAAACCAATTTCAGCAAAAACTGAAAAATAGCAAAGTTTATTTTATTCTCGCTTTTTTTGGAGTAATATGTATCATGTATGATAAAGTTCTACTTGTATGTCAGGCTATGAGAGGAAGCTGTTGAGCTGACTTTTTAGTTTATTTGCACAACTTCAAATCTGAGAGTCTTTTCTTATTTTCTTGAAAGCCACATAATCTTAAGTACTTTCCAGTGACCCTCTCCTTCAGAATTACGTGGTATCTTAGATTCTAGCTGACTTTGACTTTTCAGTAAGCTTCAGTTTCAAAATATTTCATCTTTTCATTTCTACAGCTTTTACTTTTTGCCTGTGTTCCATCTGTTTTTCCTTGCCATAGGAATTGTAGTTTCAGGAAAAATATTCTTTTCTTCAATTTGTATGCTAAGTTTCCGAGGATAATGTTTGTTTGATGAATAAAATAAAGAATGAATATATGAGTCAGAGAGAATTAAATATTGCATTCAAATCACTTCCAAAGATGGGGTCAATTTCCTTTCGGTTACTTAAAAAAAAAGTTTTGATTTTCTTGTCTTTTTAAAAAAAACTCTGAAAACTGTTTTGTGTATGTGTGTTTTTAGATATATATATTTATTTTGTGTGTCTGTGCATTTAAATACATATATATTTAAAAATACATATGTGTATTTCTTATATATTTTATAAATCCCACTGACATGGAGCTTATTTACAATTCCAGTAAAGCAGTCATTGCCCAGTTTCTTTAGTTAATGGATTACTTATTAGGGCAAAGGCCCTAAATACCACCTTCCTCTTCTACTCTTCTTTGCATGATAAAACATCGTATCATACCTAAGGTGTAGAAAACAGACGCTTTTGATTAGATGCTGAAACTGTTCATTTATTCGCCAGATTCTTGTTGAGCCCTTGCTTCTGTGCAAGCCAGTGCTAGGTTCTGTGGCTGCCTAAGCAATATTTGGCAAAGACCTTGTGGGTGGTCAGTGGTCCTGAGACTACGCTGAATAAGAGGTAAAAGAATGGCCCCTCATAATTTCCTAAATTTTAGTTAAACCCAGAATCATTTTGCTCATAGACATGGAACAATTTTCAGGGGAGATCTTTTAGTGCAGAAGTGTGGTTCTCTGTTTACATGTGGATTATGCTGGACAATGTTTGTAAAATGATAAGGCGTTGTTTGGCTGTATTTATAGAGTATATTTTTGTTCCTATGGAAAATTAAATAGAACAATTCCACTCCAATATAGCAGGAGAGCCCCTTCCGTGTTGTCTAAGCTCTGCCAGCCACAGTTAGCAGTGCTTTTTGGAACTCCCTTCATACCTTCAATCTGAAGACTTATTCCCTACAAGTATATTGCATGTTTTACTAAATTGGCACTTTGCAAGGTCACAAATAGTAAAATTGTCTTTCCTCTGAAACCGTTAACTTTAAAATTCACAGTGCATACCAAGTAGATTTTCTTTTCCAAATTGCATCTGTGGTAGGATAGTAATATTTACTTCACTTTTAAAGGATTAAAAAAATTCAGTGTTTGCTGTGCTAGCGAAGAATAGTGTTCGTCAGGTGGTTTCATTTACCAAGCAGGAAAGAGCAGCTGACCTGCAACTCACTTACAAATCACTTTTACCTTAAATCATTACCTAATCATGTTATTAGAAGTTCTTATTTTCCACTGATAAAGCCTCATTATATATAATAGAAAAGGATACCTGAATGTTTTAAAAATAAGGTACTTGTTTCAAGATATACATTCGTTTAGATTGTTGTAATTATATACACACACCTATAAATTGTTTTTTCCTAGTATATTTTAAAAAATATTTGGGGTAAGAGCTAACCATTGTACCTGATTTTTTTTTTTTTGGTTGTAGCTGAATCAATTTGACTCTGTTTTTAGGTTATTGTTTCTTCTCTCCATAATAAACAGTTATTTTATATACCATCCAATATTACTACTTATTTCTGTGAGTTTGTCTTCCTTGTGAATTTCAGGCTTCTTGAAATAAGGGAACATGTCTTCAATATTTATTGTATCTTCGGTGTGCAACTTAGGTCTTGGGAATAGAGTATTTGCTTGAAAAATACTTGCAGAATTGCACTGAAGTTTAAAGAGAATTGCTATTTTCTAGTTAGAGAAAGATGAGCCTGAGCCATCCTTTTAAGAGGTTAACTGGCTGTTCTGTACGGGTCTTGGGATGTCAATTGAGAATAAAAACTATAATGGTCAAGAAAACTGTAATATTTTTGTTGGCCGCTCTCTGTGCTTCAGTGCTGATAACTCTGTGGGAAGCTATCTTCAGATTGGAAGGTAACTTCTTGGCCACAAAATCAGAGCAGGCAGGGTTATCAGAGGAGCTAAGTGACCATTGTCATCAAGGGAGGGTAGCTTGGTGCATCAGTCTCTATTGCAAGGGAGTAATATCTGTGAGGGTTCAATAGTAAAGGGGGAGATTCATGGAACCCCTTCTCCTGGATGGTCCAAGAAAGGCGTTATTGAATTCTTGCTTCTCTGCTCTCCTATTTCAGGCTTCATGCGAAATACCTCTTCCGTTAACCCAATATTTCTTCATGCAGGCTACAGTTTAATTGGATGGATCTCAGCTTTAGTGATGCTATTTCAGTCGTACTCTTTTAAGTCCATAGTCCAGGCATATTAATTGGAATTTGAGGATGAGTAGTTACTAGAACAACTCAGGCAATTCACAGATTAGGTTATTTCTTCAGTTAAATTTTCTAACTCCTACTCTGTATTTTTGCCATAATTTCTTTTCAAGAATTTGCTCTTCCTTGTTTTGGCTACATCTAGATTTACAGAATAGAAAGACACATTCAGGATTTTGAAGTCCAGCATCATGTTATAAAATTATAGGCATAAAGTTAGAGGCATAACAGTTAGGAGTAATAGGCTGAAGCAAATGACAACCCCATGGAGGCAAGAGTAGCTTTCCCGTGTAAAAGCTGATGAGGTGTGTGTGTGTGTGTGTGTGTGTGTATGTGTGAGTGTGTGTGTATTTTTTAAAGTGCCTCATACAGAAAAGAAAGATAGTTTTCTGTGCATAAGTGCAGTTAGATTTGCCCTCCTGTCCTATTCTGTATGCAATATCTCTCTTCATATTGGTCTATGGACAGGAACCCATTTTCTTTTATACTCTAGTGGCTCAACCAATAGGTAAAATGGGAGGCCTTTCACATTTCCAACACTTAGGAAAATAAGTTGTTCCTTCTGGACTTCTCCAGACAGTGTGGCATTTTGTAAAGAACAGAGAAATCAGATTCAGAAGAGTTGACTCCATTGGATTATTCTGTCCTGGGCTGTGTGCTTTTATTCATTGTCTCAATCTCTCTGAGCCTCAGCTTAGTTTCTTTTTTTATAAAATGGCCTTTGCAATAATACCTATCTCATTTTACTTAATGTGAAAGTGCTTTGTTTCTAATAGGATATTGGGAAGGTAAAAATCTTGCATTCCTATCATAAATCTAAACTTTATGATGCATTGTGATAATCACTTGTCTTTTGCAGTGTATGCAGCATTTAAGAATATTTGCCTTTTCCAAACTTTTAAAATCATATATGTTTGAGTAAAGTAGTCTTTTGGGAATTAATTCTAGTCAGAGATAGCCTATTCTATTATATTCATATGACCAAAATATAACTGAAATTTATTGTCAAACAGCAATGGGAAAGTTAAATTGCAAATTTCAGGACTAAGTTATGAAGAGTTTTATTTTTCATCATGTAAAGGATCTAAGATTTTTGTTTCTTTGTTTTTGACCTTACCGTTATGTGTTATGGATCATAATTGCTGGAAGAAACATTGTGACCAGTGAAGTCTATGATTAAGAATATTTGTCTTTATTGTTGATAGCAATCCATTATTTTATATTTGTGGTTAAAGATTGTAGGTCTTTTTTAGATAAATAAGGCATTGAAATCTCACTGTTTTCTTTTAAATGTGTATATGACAGTTTTTGAATCCCAACCACGCTGTAAGGGTTTGCACTATCTCTTTTTGATTTTTATGACCTCTGAAAGAAAGAATTGAATTACATTTTTTTAGGACACTTTATGAGCAAAAGTGGGAGACACAGGGAGGGCTGAAATTTCTACTGAAGTGGAGAACTACCTTCGTAAATATCTATCAAAGTAATTTCTCAAGTGGAAATGCTTTGATTTACTGTTTTTCAACCTTTGCTGGAGTCATAGTGTCTGCTTAAGGGGACAGAAGGATTATTTTAATTTGATTTCTGACTAGTGGTCTTTGAATCTGACTTAATACCAAATCTAAATATGTTTGAAATTTTCTCTTCTTTCTAGGAATATTCCAAGACACAATCTCATGTTTTTTGTCTGTGTTGCATTGTTTTGTTGACTATATTTTTGTTTTCTCACTGTACAGTGATTCCATTTCTCACTGTACAGTGAAGCAGTAACTTTTGAGGACCTGAAATAAGAAAGGATATCAGATTGATAAGGAAAAAGAAGGCCATTCAGACACCAAAGGCAGTACAAATAAATACACATGAGTAAGTAGTCCTGGCGGAGGACTAAGACAGCTTAAACATGAGAGTTTTATAACAAGTGTTAAACATGGAAGTGTAATTTAGCTATTATAAATTATTACCAATTAATAGAGGATGAATATGAAGTATAGATTTAACTTTTGGAACCTTCAAGGCATCATTCTAGATAGCCGAATTTTTCAGACAAGGATATAGCTTTAAATGGTCACTTGTTAGGAAAAAAATTAGTTTTAGATGAAAATTTTTCAATAATTGCCTTATTAATCAGAGCATACAGAATTAACTTTTTTTTGATTACTCAGGGTTGTTGTTATGAGCATAAAGTATAAGATTGTAATACTGTCACTGAAGGTAACAGGATACCCCAATATCAGAGGAATCCAGACTTTCACACTTTCTGATTTTCCATTTTTATTCTGTTGTAGATGTGGAAATAGCTCTAAAAAAGAATAAATAGGTGCTGATAATGGTTTCGTAAACCTTTTTAATCTTTTCTTCTATGGAAAAGAATGGTATAACAAGATCTGTACTTTCATCTTAAATTCCCAAACTACAATAGCAACATAAAACTCATCAGGGTTGATGTCACACAGATGTCAATAGATGGTCATTGTATGGACTAATGTGACTGTGGGCTCTGAATCCCAAAGAATTTTGCATTAGTAACTCACAATTCCGGAAACATTCTGATTATCTATATACTCATTAGTCAAGGGATAAAAGGAAACCTAAAACAGTTAATTCTCTCAGAGGGATTTTAACTTTAGAATGTGGAGAGTCTTGTTATCGGCTAACTACCGTGCTGGGCTCAACAGATGAGCCCCCCTGGCTTCTCGAACTCCAGTGATACTCAGTTTGACTAAGTACAAGCAGATCTTTAGCAAACTTTTGTTTAGTCATATGTATGCATATAATATATAGTACATATATAATATATATACACATTTATATATATATTTATATACATCTTTTGGCCTTATATTCCTCTAACGTTTTGTGTTCTATTCAACAGAAATCTTCTCGACAGAGACACATTTTCGAAATCTGATCCAAGTAAGTATCTTTTACTTGCTTTTTCAAACAGTCTACTTATCTTACTTGATTTAGCAAAAATTGTATGAAACTCGTAGTTCTTGTTTAAATATTTGTATTAAAACCTAGAAAGCAAGAAGGGGGATGGTCTCAAGCCCTGCCTTCTTATTTACCTGGGCAGTACTTGGTGTAACGAGGGATTTGGTTAGCACTTTGAGAATAAGGTGAAAATCCAGATGACTCCAAAGTAGGACAGTTCACTTTGAAATGACAGCCTCGTGGTATGGCCATGTGGTAGAAACTGTATTGGAAAGACAACCATATGCACCATAATTTTAAGTGATTGAGTCACAGAGTAATACTTTTCCTTTTTTTTGGTAAATAAAAGCAGTATATAAAGGCATTCACAACTGAATGAAATATATAATATCTTCTTGTATGAGCTGAATTTTTTTTTTTTTTTAGTGAGGAAGATTGGCCTTGAGCTAACATCTGTGCCAGTCTTACTCTGCTTTGTATGCAGGATGCTACCACAGCATTGCTTGACGAGCAGTATTTAGGTCCGTGCTCAGAATCCAAACCCGCAAAACCTAGGCCGCTGAAACTCTTGTGCGAACTTAACCACTATGCCACGGAGCTGGCCCCTGAGCTGAATTTTTTGATTCCTAATTACAGCTAATGAAAATCAGAGGTAACTTGTAAAAGGAAAAAAACAGTTTGAAATAGAAAACAGCAGAATTAATGTATAAATCAGCTAGTGTTTACAAATCTTGTGCTATTTAGAAATCGACACCTGGCAGTCCTCCATCTCTAAAAGTGTGTGAACCAATGTGGTTTAATTACAGGGGAAAGGTTTTGTTAGATGTTAGACGAATTCTTGAGGTAGTCATTGGGGAAAAGGCGTTACAATTGGTGGGTATTAAAAATTCCTGGGGCTTGTTTGACAAATGGTCAGGACGTTTTTTAATCCCTTAATCTTTCCCTCAAACCCTTAATCTCCCCTTTTTTGACTTCCTTTTGTGGTTGACAGGATTTCTTACCTGTTGCAAATTTTAAGGGTGGGAATTGAAAATATGAAATGTAGAGTAACATACTGAAATATTTTAAAGTGTTAAACTATAGTTTTAAAATTTATCTACATCTGTAGTGGAATGGAGATGAAGACGTGAGCAAAGAATTATTATATGTTTATGTGCCAAGCTCTATGCATATTAAGTTCTGAAGATCTGATATAGTTTGTTTTTTGTTTCTTTACAAAAAATTTTAATCAGTTGATGATTTGCTAGCAATTTTCTTGCAAGAGTAAGGCTAGAAGTTAGGAATTAATTTTGATGTTTTTGGACAGCTGAAAAGTAAATTGTATACACATTTGTATCCGATGTTTATAAAAGACAGTTACGTGTATTTATTTTTTTCTTCTTTTGTAGTTTGTGTCTTATATGTACAAGGAGTTGGAAATAAAGAGTGGAGAGAGGTAAGAATTAAAATTTTTTTTAAAATGACTGTGCTGGAAGATATGGTATAAGTTAGTATTTGATGAAGATGATACTTTGCTGTTTTTAGTTGTCTTTTTCAACCCGAAGATTGAATTCTTTTTTTCATTTTATGAAAGTAACCTTTGTGTTTGTTTTTAATAATCCTGAATGTTTGGCTGATTTATGACCTTCTTGTGGAATATTCCAGCTTGAAACTTGTACTTTCCTCAGTCAAAAGTAAACTTAATGTGTTGCAATCTATTATGTAAGTAAAATGTGTTGCAATCCTTAGGAAATTGAAGTCTCTGGACTTAATCTCACTTTGAGAGGTCAATGGCTGATTTTCATAAAATACTGCCTTTAAGGGATTTGAAATGTGGTGCTTGATATCACCTATCATCTGCTTTTTGCCACTTAGTAATTTATTTGAAAATAAAGTAGAAACTCAGTTTTCTAATACAAATATACTTTGTTTAGTGAGGCAAAAGCAAGGAGGCAGAATTGTTATTTTCATTAATTTAATTTGTAGTTTGTGTCCCCATTCAAATGGAAGGATGGTTGCTGGAAAAGAAGGGAGCATATTCAAATAATAGACATTTCCCTCTACTTGTAGTTGCTGGTTATCTCAGGAAGCTAGTGCATCATTTTAATGAGGTTACCGTTTCTGGTGAGATTTCCCTAGTGAGATTCGTGCTATTTGTTGCCACAGATTGCTTTATAGTCAGCCATTTTACCTGTGTGTCTCTGTTGTGAGAGAGAGGGTAAGAAGAGATCATTATACTTTATTCTCAAAACTGGGAGAATAAACCAATTCAAAAATTGTCCCTACTGATAGTGTGTCGGTGGGATACCAAGCCCCACTTTCTCCAATCTAACTGCTTCTGCACATTTCCATGTTGTTATCTGATATTTATCTCAAACTCTGCCTATCCAAATGTAAACTCATTATCCTTACCCCATGTCTGCTGCTTCTTTGCTACAAATATGGCTAATAACATCACCAGCCAAAATATCAAACTGCAATTTCTGCTTCCATCCTTGATTTTCTCTCCCACACCTTCCTCATTTAATCAGTTATCCGGTGTTATGAATTCTCTTTCATTAAAATGAAAAAATTTCAGGTGAGCCATCTCCTTTATTCAGACCCATGTTATCTTTTGTCTTCCCTATTACAACGTTCTCCCCTCCAAATCCTTGCCCTTCCGCTCTCTTTTTCCTCTCTAATTATTCCTTTGGTTATTTTCCTAAAAGACATGCTGTCTCTTGTCATTCACTCTAGAGTTCCCTTTCTCAAAGTCTTAGGACGATCCAGTGGAACTGCTGACTGACTTTAGGTGTCAGGCTAGATGGGGCTGAGCATTTACCAGGAGTGCTCAGAAAATAACATTACTTGAGCCACCAATAAAGGAACTGAGATAAGTATCCATAAGGTACAGGACTAGGCATCTGGGCCATTGCAAATCGCTCATGATGAGGCTTTCCTGTTGCCTAAGCAGCAAGATATCAATTTCTTACTTAATTACAAGGTCTTCATAATAACGATGACTGACTGTTCTGAGCCCTTTAGTTATATTGACTGATTTAGGTTGCACAACAAACTTAAGAGGTAGCTGCTATTATGATCCTCATTGGACACTTGAGGAAACTGAAGCACAGAAAGCTTAAGTGACTTGACCTAAGTTACACAGTCGTAAATAACAGAGTGGGGATTTCAACGCAGGCCATCTGGCTTCAGAGCCCATGCTATTACACCACCTTGCTCTGCAGAATGCTTATCTCAAGCTTCACAGCCTGGTTTTATTAATGGAAATAAGTTCTATAAATTGATCCTTGGGGCTTTGTTCTTACTTTCCTAAGCTTGTCTGAATGAAGGACAAACAGGAAGAGGAGACCTACTATTTAGGGAAAATGACATAATATTAAAATAAAACAGAAAACAATATTTTACTTGTTTATTTTTCCTCTTTGAAGGAGTAGACAGTATTAGTAAGAGGGAAGAAAAACAAAGTAGAAATTGAGAAAGTGATGAGAAATAGGATCCAGAATTATGTTGAGTGGGTAGAAGCAAATAGATGAAGAAAGAGAGATACCAGTTAAGAGGCAATTTCCATAGATGGTGTTTCAAAAGAATTAAAAGTGTTGAGAGTTAGAGAATGATCTGGAAGAATAGAAAGGAAGTGCCAGATGCCAGAGACAAGCATTTTGGAGCTAAAATCCATTATGTTTAGCAGGTAATTAAACTTCCTGGATAAAGGAAAGGGGTAAAAATATGAAACACACTATATATATATATTTAAATCCCCACACAACCATTTGAGAAAGACAGTTTCCTTATTTTTGAGAGCCAGTAAGATGTAGTGGCTAAGGGAGAACACTTGACTTCTCAGTGTCTCTCTTTCCTTATCTGTAATGTGGGGAATGATGGTAATGATTCTAGCTCATATGGTGGTTGTGAGGATTAAATGTGAACCATTGATAACAGTGTCTGGCACATAGTAAGCATGTATGACTAAGGATTCATTGGGAGTCTAGGAGATTAAAAAACTCTTCTAAGGATAACAAAACTAGTAAGTAGCAGGTAAGTAAATTCCTGCATTATAAAATTCTGTAAAATTCATTGCCTAAGCCCAGCAGTTGATGGGAAAATGACCTATGGGATTTACTTGGCCCCAAACCTAATATGAAGCTGTGGTGTTACACAGCTGCTAAAAAGATAATGCAATTTGAGCATGCCTTGATGGATGTGCAGTGCTCACATCAAGGAAGATAATGCTATTATGTTGAGCTATATGTAATTGTCATTTTTGCAGGTCAAAAATGGCTAAATGTTGGCAATTTCATGTGATTCAATCAAATATTGTTGTATGTTAGTCTGGTGGGAGCAAATCTGGAGGGTTGCTTTTCAATTTGAGACCATCAAAATGCCAAGTGTGTATTTAAG
This sequence comes from Equus asinus, assembly GCF_041296235.1. Classification (NCBI taxonomy): domain Eukaryota; kingdom Metazoa; phylum Chordata; class Mammalia; order Perissodactyla; family Equidae; genus Equus; species Equus asinus. The sequence goes on along the minus strand of NC_091811.1, from coordinate 42,360,089 downwards.
GAGGGCTACCATCTTGAAGAAAGGGATAGAAGCGATGCCATATGAGTAAAGGAATGTTTAATTTGAAAAATGCAAAGATTTTGAATAGTCATAATAATTGTCTTCAAACTTTTAAAGTATTTTCACTTAGAAATGGGGGTACACTTACTTGAAGTTGAGACAAAGAAGGAGGAAACAAAGTTTGGCCTAAAGGATGGAGAGACAAAGAGGCATTATATAATCCATTATGAGGAATCCTTTCTGACACTTAGTGTATCTCACAGCAGAATGGGTTTCTTAGAATTGTGTGTTGGAACTATAGTGGATGCCCTGCCACTGGAATTTATAAACGCGAGCTGGACTGATTCATCAGGAAAGAATTTGGACTTGATTGGCTCTAATTTCCTTCAGGTGTGTTATTTTATGATGCTATAGAGTTCACAAGAGTTTTCTAGTAATTTTATCAATTCTTCCAGTTGTCTTTACGTATTGAACACTTTTTTATAAGATAATAGCAAAAACCACTCTGACAGTTACTCTCAGGATATTTGGAATCAGACAAGTGAAACAATATTATAGATACTTTATTAATAATTTTAAATATATATACCCATTTATTAATTGGACTTATATTTATTGAGTGACTATTATGTAGATACAGAGGTGGATACAATTTTAAAATAGACACTATTTCTACCTCAAGGAACATACATGTAGTTGGAGAATTTTACCAGCAACTTCAGTGTGTCTATACAATCAATTTACTAATTTAGCTATGAACACTATGTCAATAATATAGTGGTTGTGTTTGTATTTGAATTTAGATGCATTCTGTCACAGTATGTAGTAACTAGCCATATAATTTTATGTTCTAGGATGAAATAGTTTTGCAGAGTGAGAAAGAATAAAAAAAGAGCTTCAAATATGTTGGAACAAATGCTCCAAATAAAGGGATAGAAACATTATTTAAAATTAATCTGTAGTTGAAATCTACAATTTTAAAATTATATCTCACACTATTAGAATTACCTGCATAGCTTCAATAAATTCCATCTAATGATTCCAAATTATCAAAAACTCTTGAAGTAATTGATCTTTTAAAACTAAAATGATATTTCAGTGCATAATGATTTTGGAGCTAGAAATGATACTTAAGTGCTACAAATTATGAAAATATGAAAACCTCTTAGTGGCAAGTGGAAATAGCAAAGTAAGATCCCTCAGGATGCACACTTGACGTTGAGAGGTTCTGAAAATGTTGCAATTAACTTCTTTGAGTTAAATTTTAGTTATCCATGGGTGATCTATTTTGTGAATTACTTTTAAACACTTAAAATTATAGAGTTGATTCTAGATTCCCTAAGTCAGTGTATGATGAAAGCAAGCAAGCTGAAGTTGTTTATAATCTGCAGTGATCATAGTTTGGAGGCAAATCTATTGCCAAATGCTGATTCCTATAGTTTGACATTGTTTCTGCTTCTGCACCATTCCATTGACATTGAGGTATTTTAACATTTATTCATCTCCATACTGAATAATATATGTATAATATATAAACATATACACACATATTCAGAAAGAGTGAGAAAATTTTTCACGGCTCAGCTTAAATATTAATTTACCTGCTTGTCTTGTCTAACTTTTGCAACTAGAATTTGCTCCATGCATCTTTAAGAGCTCATAACTTCTATATCTTTCTTATGGTCCTGTCACCTTCTACTTTGTGTCATTCAACAAACATTGACTTTTTTTTTTTTTTGCTGAGGAAGATTAACCCTGAGCTAACATCTGTTGCCAATCTTCCTTTTTTTGCTTGTGGAAGATTTGCCCTGAGCTAACATCTGTGCCATTGTTCCTCTATTTTGTATGTGGGTCACTGCCACAGCATGGCTGCCAATGAGTGGTGTAGGTCTGTGCCCGGGAACCGAACCTGGGCTGCCAAAGCAGAGCACGCTGAACTTAATCACTAGGCCGCAGGGCTGGCCCCCATTGAGGACATTTTTGTGAATTTATTTTCTTATGTCTTAGCTTCACTTCCTAACTCAGTGCTCCTTAAAAGTCAAGCTCCTGCACCACAGCATTTAGGATAGGGCTTTGTTCTTAGAAGGTGCTCAATTATTATTTGTTGAAAGGATGAATTTGAGGATACCCTCGAATACGTGCACACATTTAACTATCATGGTTTCAGAAGTTATGAGTTGGAAGAATCCCTTTAGATCACTTGGTACAAAGATTGCATTTTTCATACGAGAACATTTGTGTGGGCTGCTACCTAGTTATAAGAGCTCACTGCTTATTTGGCTGCTCTTTATTGTAAGTTTACGTATTTTGGAGATTGAATTACAGCATCCATTGAAAACATGCTGTTTATCTCTTAAAGCTTAGAAGATACTCATTTCAATCTCTCCTTTTTGTTCTATAGAAATATTAGAGTGGAGCATCCTAAGTTATTGATGCAGGAAAGAGGGAGCTCCCACAGTCTGTAGGCGATCACTGTTGCCAAACCTTGAGGGTGCTGCATGGCTATTGACCGTCTTCACTATTGGCTTCCTGCTGCAGAGCACCTGAACATTTTTGTTTGTTTGGTTTTCTTTTCTCTTTTTTAAAAAAGATTTTAATTGCAGTAAACTGCTGAGCATTCACTCAGTAGAGATTGTATGCCTCTAGTAGACATTCGAAGGATTCTCCCTGTATGTATTGTGACTTCCCCACTGCGACTGACTGAGGGGATTGTAACAGAAGACGTTTGATGAACAGACGTGTGGCATGTGGTTGAAAGACCTTCGTAAAACTAATGTAGTCTATGGAGGGTATAGTCAGTCCTAAGGCATTACTGTTTTAGCACAAATAATGTTGTGTATCTCTAAAGAAAATACTGTCTACATTCATTTGATTCCCAATGTGAGCCATCCCAGTTTTGGAAAGAGAACTGCAGGTTGGCCTCGAAGTTTTTCTGTTTAGAAAAGGGCATAAAATAGTTTTGCAAATATTCCTGGTCATAGATAATTAGAAGTGGTGGCTTAATGTAAGTTGCTCCTAGTTTATAAAGCTAAGTTGAAGTCCATTAGCTCTATCAATATTTTGTGACTGATTGAACAAAAATCACACTTTCAACAGAACTTTGCTCATTCTTAGTTGAGAAACAAATCCAGAATAATTTTGGTCTCTCGAATTATTTTTTCCTGTTCTGTTTTATTTATTTTTTATTTTTTTCAGCTTTGTTGACATATAATTGACATATAACATTATATGAGCTTGTGTACAACATAGTGATTTTATATATTTATATATTGCAAAATGATTACTATAATAAGGCTGTTGAACACACCCATCACCTCACATAGCTTTATTTGTATATACATATATATTATATTCATATATAACTTTTTTGTGATGAGAACTTTTAAAATATGTTCAAATATACAATATAGTATTTTTAACTATAGTCACTATGCTGTACATTACATTCCTAGAACTTGCCTTTATCTTAGAACTGGAAGTTTTTATCCTTTGATCACCCATTTCTCCCACTTCCCACCCCAGGCAACCACCAATCTGTTCTGTTTCTATGAGTAGTTTTCTTAGATTCCACATATGTCAGATCATAGAGTATTTGTCTTTCTCTGACTGACTTATTTCGCTAGCATAATGCCCTCAAGATTCATTCATGTTGTAAATGGCCTAATTTTCTTCTTTTTTATGGCTGTATTTCTATGTTTTTCATATATACCTTTTAATTCAAATGAAACACACCCAAACAAAGGATACAAATCATACAGCACAATGAATTTGTTAGATGTGAACACATCCGTGTAACCACCATCCAGATCAAGAAATAGAACATTACTAGCATCCGGGAATTCTGATTGTGCCCTTTCCTCCCAAATTAAACTGCCATCCTGACTTCTAGTGCTATAGAGTAACTTTGCCTATTTTTAAGCCTTATATAAATAGAATCATGTGTATATATTTATTTGTGTCTAGTTTCTTACACTCAAAATTATGCTTGTGGGATCCATCCATGCATATGGCAACAGTTCATATTTGTTGCTATCTGGTTTTCTATTTTATGAATATACCCCAATTTATTTATCCATTCTACTCTGGATGGACTTTTGGGTTGTTTCCACTTGTTGAATGTTATGATTAACTGATTAGAACATTCTTGTACATGTCTTTTAGATCTTATAATTATATATTATTGTTGTCTGTACATGTGGCAGTAAAATTTCTGAGCCACAGGGTATGCATATTTTAATCTTTAGTAGATACTGCCAAATTATTTTCCAGAATTTTCCTTCTCCTCGCAGTCCATTCTTGCCAGTTCTTTGTGTTGTCAGTCTTTTTAATATTTCCATTCTGGTTAGTGTAAAGATTTCTTGTTTGCATTTTAACTTCCTGGTGAGTAGTGTAGCTGAGCAGCCTTTGGTAGGTCTCATGGCCATTGGGCTATCCTCTTATGAAGTGTTATGTTCAGATGTCCCACCTATTTTTTTTTTATAGACTTTCAGGAGTTATTTATATCTTCAGGACAGGAGTTTTGTTGTTTACATGTCTTGCAAATATCTTCTTCCCTTTTGTAGCATGGCTTTTTAAAAATATTTTATTTTTCCTCTTTTTTTCTCCCCAAAGCTCCCTGGTACATAGTTGTATATTTTTAATTGTGGGTCCTTCTAGTTTTGGCATGTGGTACGCCGCCTCAGCATGGCTTGATGAGTGGTGCCATCTCCGTGCCCAGGATCCAAACCAGCGAAACCCTCGGCTGTCGAAGCATAGCATGCTAACTTAACCATTCAGCCATGGGGCCGGCCCCATGTAGCATGGTTTTTTATTCTCTGAACCATATATTTTGGTGAATAGAAGTTCTTAATTTTAATTTAGGTCAACATAGCAATTTATTCCTTTATGATCTGTGCTTTTGTTCTGTTTAAGGAATCTTTGTCATCTGAAGGCCATGATGATGTTCCCAAAATTATGTTCTAGAAGTTTTATTGTTTTAACTTTCTTATTTAGACCCGTAATTCCCCTGGGATTGATTTTTTTAATATGGCTTAAGGGGAAGTTTGCTTTGATTCCATATGGTATCTAATTGACCCAGGAGCATTTATTGAAGAGATTTTCTTTCTCTTCTGTGCAATCCTATCACCTTGGCCATAGAATGACTGTAGATGTGAGCGCTGCCTTCAGGCTTCTATTGTGTCCTATTACTCTGTCTTAATAACTTGTTGTGAGCATTTTGTAGCTTTTTCTTTTTCTTCAAGATTTTCTAGGCTTGACTAGGGAGTCAGCATTTTTTTCCCCTAAAGGACCAGATGTAAATAGGGGTTAGGGGTAAGTATTTTAGGCTTGGCAGTCCCTATGGTCTCTATTGTAGTGTGAAGGCAGCCATAGACAATACACGAATGGTTGATTATGGCTATGCCCCACTGAACCTTAATTAATAAAACAGGAGGCAGGCCAGATTTGGCTCATGGGCCGTAGTTTTCTGAACCCTGTTCTAAGATATTCTTAGCTTTTTACATCTCCATAGAAATTTTAGAATTTGTCTATTTACACACACACATTATGAGGTTTGAGATTACATTGAAGTCGTAGATCAATTTGAGAGAATGGAAATGTAAAATAGCATGCCTTATAATCCATGATATGGATACTTATTTATTTATGTTTTCTTTAGTTTCTCTGAATAATATTTTATAATTTTATGGAAAGGATCTTATACAACTTTTACTGTATTTACCCCTAGTGATTTCATATTTTTTGATGCTAATGTAACTCATTTCTCATTTCTATTTATTATTATAGTATATAAAATATCTGTTTATTTTTTGGATAATAACTCTGAAGTGACCTTGCTCAATTTATTTACTAATAATAGTTTGTGGATTTAAAAATTTTTCTTCATAAACTATAGTGATTCGCACATGTTTTAATTTTATCTTTCTAATCATGATATTTATTGTGAAGACAAGTACATCTTATAGAGTGTTGAATAAAAGTGTTGATAGGAGGCATCCTTGTCTTGTTCCTGATCCTAGGGGTAAAATTTTCATGTATTTGCATCTATGAGATATTATATGATTTTTCTTTATTTTGTTAATGTAGTGAATTACATGCTTGATTTTCAGTATTAAAACAAATATATTTCTGGAGTAATCCAACTGATTCTTGATATATTATCTTTTAAATATATTGCTTGCTATGCTTTGCTGATATTTATTAGAATTTTGCATTATGTTGTGAGTGATATTGACCTATAAATTTTCTTCCTTGGCATAAACTTGTCAGATTTTGTTGTAGGGATAGGGCAGACCCCATTAAATGTGTTTGAAAGTATTTCCTCTTTTTCTGTTCTCTGAAAGAATAGGTGAAAAATTGATCTTATGTCTTAGTTAAGTGTTTGGGAGATTTTGCTGCTAAAGCATTCTGAGCCTGGCTGTTTCTTTGTAGGATGTTTTAATTTCAGATTCAATTTCTTTCTTACATATATGTCTACTCTGGATTTTAATTTCCTCTTCTGTCAATTTTGTATCCTCTATTTTTCAAGGAATTTCACCCAAATTCTCAAATTTATTGGTGTAAAGTTGCTTATAATATACTCAAGTTATGTGAAATTTAATTAAAGTAGGATCTGTAATGATGCCCCGCTTTTTACTTTCTGATATTGATTACTTGTATTTTTTCTTTTTTTCCCCCCATGATCCATCTTGATAGAAATTTGTCAGGTTTACTAGTCTTTTCAAAGAATCAACTTTTGCCTCTTTTGGTTATCTCTATTTAGTTTTTAAAAATGTAATTGTTACTGCAATTATCTATATTTTTGCCTACTTTTTAAAAAATTTAATTTGCTGTTCTGTTTCTAAGTTCTTGAGATAGATAACATTTATTGTGTTATTTTTCTTTTCTAATTATGCATTTTAGCCTATAAATTTCCCTTTAAAGAAGCTTTGACTATAACCAGCAAGTTTTGATATGTTATACTTTCATTAGCTTTCAGATTAAAAGTGTTTTTTTTATAATTTTGAAAGTATCTCGCCCTTACAGAAAAGTTGCAAATATAGTATAATTTTTTTCTTTTGAACTATTTGAGAATAAGTTGCCAACATGATGCTTCATAGCACTTACATAAAGGACATCCTACATAACCATAATATAATAATCAGAATCAGGGAATTAACACTGACATATTCCTACCGTCTAATCCTAAGACCCCATTCAAGTTTCAGCAGTTGATCCAATAGTATCCTTTAGCAAATGGATCCCATTCAGTTACCTATTGCATTTAGCCGTCTTTTTGTTTTTTTGGTTTTTTTTTGGTCTCTTTTTATCTTGAATAGTTTCTCAGTCTTTTCTTAACTTGATGACCTTGACACTTTTGATGATGGAATGCCAGCTTTGTTGTTAGTGCTGTCCAGTTGAGTCCAACTCCTACTGACCCTGTGTACAGCAGTGCGGAACCCTGCTTGGTGTTTTTGCGCCATCCTCTCATCTTCTGGTGCCATTGGTTAATGAGTATTTGGAGAGATACTTTGACAATATATAAATATCTCCTTCCTCATTAAACTTTTAATGTATTCATTTATTTTATAAATGTAGACTCATGGTTTCCTCTTTTAATTCGATGGATTTTCATATGTTACTAGCATTTATTTTGGAGCTCAAATTGCCCCATATTTGCCCAATGGGAACACCTTCAAACTGGTTTCTGTGTCCTTTAAAAGTTCCCTATCATTCTTTTAACAGTTCCTCACTTTAGGGCTTTATTCTTTCTCTAGTAATGTTTTTTGCCCTAAATTCTGTTGCATGATATTTGAATAAACTAGCTTTCTTTTGTTTAATATTTGTATAGTTTATCTTTCTCATGAATTTACTTTCAACTTTTCTGTGTTTTTATATGTAAAGTGTGTCTCTTTAAGTAGTAGATAATTTGGCTTAAAAACAAATCTGCGTTTATAATCTCTGTCTGTCATTTGAAATATTTAGATCATTTACAATCAATGTCACTACCAATACGTTTAGGTTTAAATTTACTGTTTTACTGTTTGATTTTATTTTACTCACATATTTTAAATTCTTTATGTCTCCTTTTTTTCCTTCTTTGGATTTGACTGAATATATTTATTTTCCCCAATATCAGCTTGTTAATTTTACTTTCTTTTATTATTCTTTTGTTAGTTACTGTAAAGATTTCAGCATATAGCCTTGATATTTTAGAATCTGATGTAAATTAGTTTTGTTACAACTTCACGGAAAATACTGATCCTTAAAACATTTTAACTCATTATCTCCACTCCCGTCTTTGGTGCCATTTTTATGAATGTTAATTTTGTATATAATGTAATCACACAAGACATTTTATTATTTTATATCATCAGTAGTCTTTTATATTTTTCATATATTTCCTATCAGGTGCTGTTTGTTTTTTCATGCATTTGTATGTTTCCTTCAAGGATCATTTTTATTCTTTATGAAGAAATCCCTTTAAAATTTCTGTTCACGCAGTCTTGCACTTAGACTGTCAATGAATTGTCTCAGTTGTTTTTAGAGGGCAAAGTCTTTTATTTTGCATTTATATTTCTGTTTTGTTTATTGTAAAAAATAGAGAAAACAATATAAAAAATGAAAAACAAAGTGAATTATTATAAGGCAAACGTCCTTGTAACCATTAGCAAGGTCAAGAAATAGAACCTTGACAGCCACCCTAAGAATTCCTTCCATGTGCCCTCCGAATCAGAGCACTTCCTGTTTTCAAAGAGTAATGATGTGTGTGTGTGTATATTTATGGTTTAATCATCCATGTGTGCATCTCTTGACATTATAGTTTAGTCTTGCACATTGAAAAAAAGACTTGCATGTATTTTGTGTCTGTTTTAATCTACAGCTTTCCCTTCATCCTTTTGTTTTTCTTACAACTTATCTCTTAGAGAGTCTGGACCATCTGACTTATAGTTTCACAGTTGGGGGCTTATTGACTATATGCTTATGATGCAGTTCACTGTTTTTTTTCTGTTGTTTGTCTTTCTTCAATTTGACAGATTGAATCAGAAGGTTGATTAGACACAGGTTCAACTCCTTCAGTAAATCTATTGATCGTGGTGTGAACTTTCATTAGGAGGCAAATGATGTCCTGTTTTCACTCTTTTTTGGTGTTAGTAATCATTGATGCTTAGCGCCTAGATTATTGGGAATTTTCACTTATTAGTTGGAATAATATTATCCTATATCAACATTATGAGATCATATTGCCATTGCATGGTTTATTTTCTCTCTTTTAACCTTAATTTAGTCTTAGTTCTATAAGTAGTTCTCACCACTGTTCCATTGTTGATTGTTAACAATCTATGTGTTTTAAATATGAAGAATATAAAATCTTTTGATCACATTTTCTTTCTTTGAGTATATTAAATATGTTATTTCATTTTCTTCTGTCATAAAGCATTTCTATCAAAAAGTCTGATGAAAATCTAATTTTATTTTTCTTTAGGTCATTTGCTAAAGAGTTGTTATTTTTAATATTTGTTTATTCTTTGCTTTGATTTTCTTCATGGACTTCTGTTATCGTGTGTTATATCCTCTTTGCCTGTATTCAATATTTGCTACCTTCTCTTAGCTCTTTTCATCCTCTTTGATTCTTAAAAACAAAAATCTTTCTTTCCAATTACTAATAAGATGTTATTTATTGCGCTCATTTACTCTTATGTCTTTACTAGTTTCTTTCATTTCTAAAATGTTGTTTTATTTTACCTCTATTTCTTCCTTGATTTCTATCACCTCCTTTCTCAGTGTTTCTAATTCTGATTTATGCTGTTCTTTCATGTCTTCTACAATTTTATGTGTTTGGTCCTATATGAAATGCTGCATTACACTTCTGATTTGGTTTTTGAGTTTATCTTTTGGCATGCTTCCATTTCCTGTAGGAAATGTTCTTCTTTTTTCTTTTTCTTTTTTGGTGAGGAAGATTGGCCCTGAGCTTACATCAGTTGCCAATCTTCCTTTTTTAATTTTTTTCCTCCCAAGAGGCCCAGAACATAGTTGTAAACCCTAGTTGTAAGTCATCCTAGTTCCTACATGTGGGATGCTGCCACAGCATGGCCTGATGAGTAGCGTGCAGGTCTGCACCCAGGGCCTGAACCTGCGAACCTCTGCCACTGAAGCAGAGTGCGTGAACTCAACCACTCAGCCATGCGGCCAGCCCCAGAAATGTTCTTTGTTTTAATAGTAACTTTGTATGTAATTGTACCTTGATGCCATTAGTTTTCCTGAAATTTAAAAAGAATCTGGGTTCAGATAGCTTTTCCAGCTTCACGAAGCTCTTACTTCTGTTCAGTTACAGTCTTCAAAATTATGGCTAATTGTTGCCGAGACTTCCTAGCGTTGCCTCTCTCTCCATTTTTATCTAGACTTTCTCTTTTCTTTGTTAGTGTTTGTTCCAAGCAAAAACTATGTTCACATTAATTAACTTTCCTTCTCCCCAGCATTGGGCCCTTCACCTCTTGGCTGCCCTTACATCTCTACAGTACTATCAAACAATAAATTTTTGCATTTTATCTACTTGTTTGGTTCTCAGCAGGAGTGTTGGTTGTCACAAGTGACTCCATTCGAGCTGGAGACAGAAGTCTTCATGCCTGATAATAATTGCTAAATATTTTACAGGAAAAATTAGCAATAACTTGAGGTTTTAGATGACTTTATATTTCTCCAGAGTGGGTTCAGTTTTGCTTATAGGGAGACAGGAAGGCTAGGAAAAATTCACCTTAATTCAGTCAAAGATTTGACTGAATTTAAGCTGAGCTCCATTCCTCCTGAGGATTGATTTTCTGATTCATCTTTACTCCTTGGTGTAGCCCTCTGGGGTTCCAACTCCAAACTTTTGTACCCTTATTTTTTAATCCCTCTTTTTTAAAAAAGAAATTTAAACTTATCGACAAGTGGAAAGAAATATAGAATGAACATGCGTATAACCTTTTGTGGATTTTTAAAAACTTTATCGTCTACCTTAGCTTGATGAGACTGTGGAAGTCTTTGCTCAGCTTGGTTTCCCTTTATCAAATACAGGACCCTATAGGGCTCCTCTTTTCTCTAGGTTTTTGGTTCCACAACTTATAACTTTTTGTTAGCGCTCTGGTGCCTCCAAAAAGATTATTTTAATATTTTGTTTGACTTTTCTAGTTATTCTCAGAGGAAGGGTTGGTCTGGAACAACCTAATTTGCCATTGGCAGAACTAAAAGTTTGTTCTGACCACTTTGAATTAAAATAATTCTCAGACGGCTTTGCACTGTTTCTATTTTTCTGCAAAATTCTCAATAAAAAATTAAAGTGAATAAAACTCACAAATTAAGCAGTGGGAATTTAAGAATTTGTGCCTAAAGGTCTATCTTATACAATAATTCCAGGAAGGAGAGAAAGAGTTGTAAAATCTTAAGAAAGACAGTAATAGAATTTAGTAATTCTAAAACAAAAATCTAGGAATTATTGATTTGGAAGATTTTAAAGATAATTGATCAAAAGCTAGTTTTGAGTATATGAAATTCATTATTTCCTACTTTTTAATAAATGTAAGTCAATAAGATTTATTGTGCATTTGTGTGTAGAACTACTTTTAAATATTCAAAAACTAGAGTTGGTGTGAATATTTTTCAAGTTTATTTTCAATTCAATTTAGATAATCATCTAAATAAAATAATCTAATTTAAAATAATTGAGTTGATTAAAATAATAATGTGTCCAATTCATTTAAAAAATATTTTGTCTCGCATAAATGAAAATCGAGCTGATACGTGATAAAATTAACAAATATTCCCCAGTGAAGACCTCCTGGATAAATTGAGTCTAGTTTTTTTCTCTTCAACTGGTAAAACATGTCCCTAATCACAGAATTAATAGCAAGTAATGATATAGTAAAAGCAGTTCCTTAAAATATTGTTACTTTTTAAAGTATGATTTACTGTAAAATATTTTAACTAAGGTTGTAAAATACTATAATCTAATTTTAAAAATTGATGGAGTTTAGTCCTTTCTATATTTTATGTGTGACAATTATAGAGATGTGCTGAAGGTGTCCTCTTTTGGATGGCTAATGATTTAGGTTCATTCTTAAAAATAGAAGATCCTATAGCGAATGAAAGTCCCTTATGTGGAATATTCTGTCTTAACCAAGAATATTAGAAGGAAGTCATTTTACTTCTCTTTCTGTGTGTATATGAACATGTATATCTATATCTAAAGCTACATCTCATTAATCTATAATGATGTAAGACCTAGATAAAGCCTTCAGACTTTTTAATTTGTCTTCTTATAGGTAAGTGAATTTCAGATCATTGATCTGTAAAAAAAAATGTCTTGGATATTAAGTTACATGCTGGCACTGTATCTCTTTTCCTCAAAGGAAAAGATCCAAGGATTCTCTGTTAATCTCAATGTTTAAGTCCTAAAAGGGAGTGTATAAGAATGTAAATCTTCACTTTTGGTGTTGTGTGTGTGCATGTATGCGCCGTTATGCTTGGTATCCTTTAAGTAGGTTGGATATGTATAGTCCTAAACTGAGATTTTTTAAATTGAATTTATCTTAATATTCTGTCTGTACTACTCAGTTCATATAGTCTTTGTGTCCAATCTCTGGAGACTGTCCGTTGTATATCACTGCTACTAAGATTTATTTCTAATATAATAACTGAAATAAAGATGTGCACTAGTCCAGATGACCTTTTCCCTCCATCGCTTTCACTTCAGTTGACAAATGAATATGAGACTGAGTGGTTGTTCTGAGCCTTCACAATACATTAAACCTTTCTGAACATTTTTCTCAAAGCAGAGTTCATCTGCTTGGTGCCATAAATAGATGAATGTTCTTTCCAGTACTACTCTTCTGAAGCAGTTTAACAATTAGTTGATTTAGAAATCAGGAGTATTTCAATTCTATCATTTTCTGCAAGATTTGTTCCTAAATTGGAAAAGTAGGTATGTATCCGATTAGCTCAAGCATAAGACAAAGGAAAACTTTCAAAGACTTGATTGTGAATTGTTTTTTATTTTTTGCTTAAAGTTTTACAAGAAACAATTTTTTTATGTTCTAACGAAATTAACAGTTTACATGCTTTTTTCAAATGACTGAGAACTTTCACATTTGGTGAATAAAATAACATTTTTCTATATTTTTCTAATTATGTGATGATGAAACTTAATACCGTATAAATATGTGGAAGTGCTTGACTGTCCACATATTTGGATATGTTCATTGTGCCAGGGATTATTGTAATCAGGTTTATAGGTGCTCCTGACAATCCAGTATTGTTGATATTCAGAAAAAGAATTTTTAGGATACAAGTTACAATTTTTTCAAGTGTAACTGTTTTTGAGTGTATACCATCAAAAAATATTATTAATAATTTTTTTTCTCAAAATTTTAATCTTCTCTGATCTGCTAGAATTATTCAACTGTGCATTTTCCAAGGAATTAGAAATTTTTTATTTAGTACTATAAGGCATTAGCTAAGACTTAAATTTCATTTCATGTCAAAAAGATTAATCACTTGGTTGATAGCTAATATATTCCAGCCTCTGGGAAAGAATGAACATATTTCCCATGAGATGAACTAGTTGTAATGTGTCTGTGGATTTCTTATAATTGCCAGTTTCACTTTTGATAATAGAATGAATTAAAAAACAGAAAAACTGCTGAAAAGTTTTCTTTCTGATTTTAAAAGTAAAACATACTGCTGGAAATTAGGAAAACTTAGAAATACACAATGAAAAAAAACAGTTAGAAGATAATTGCTACGTTCTGGTATAATTTCTTCTATTTTTATCTGTATATCTATAAACTTATATTTTAATCAAAATTGTTATTATATTGTACGTTATCCTTGATTTTTTTTTCTGAACAATATATTGCAGATCTCCTTTAGTTAACCATTTGTTCAATTTTGTACAGGTGTAAATCAAACAGATCTGTATGCCTGTACCTTCATGGAGCTTATTGTCTAGTGAGAAAAATATGAAACAAACAAATCGAAGTATAATTCCAGAATATAAGTTTTATGAAAGAAGAAAACCAGTTGCTGTGAAGGAGAATAATTTTAGGGGTGGGGGACCAACTTTAGATTGGGTGTTTAGACCCAGAATGCTAACGTGTAAGCATAAGGCTTCAGCATGCAAGAATGCGGTCAAGAGTATTCCAGGAAGAAGAAATAGCAGGTGCAAAAGTCATAAGATGGGAAGGGTTTGGTGTGTAAAGCGTTCTAAAAGAGGACCAGCTGCTTGGGGCAAAGAGAAAGAGGGGTTACTGACCCATGATGAGATTCAGGAGGTAGACAGGGGCCAATTCCTAAGATCTTTTATTCAAAGTACTATGGGAAGCCATTAAAGACTTTCAGGTGGTGAAATTTCATGACCATGTTTACATTTTTCAAAAGATCACTCTGGATGTTATATGCAGGATGAATTTAGAGGGGGAACAAGAGTAGGTAGAGATGTGAGTTAGGAGGCTCTTGAGGTAGTCCACGAGAAATATGAAAACCTGGCATAAAGCTGATGACAGGAGATATGGAGAGAAGATGACAGCTGTGATGTGTGTTGGAGTTGGAATTGACAGTTTATGAGATAGCAAGGGATAGGATTGGTGGGTTAAAAAGAAGGAGTTGAAAAAGATGACTCCCATTTTTGTCCTAAGGAATCAAGTGGATGGTGGTATCATTTATTGACAAGGGAAAGAGTTGGGGATTGGGGTGGTGGTTGTGGTGTAAAATAAATAGTTAAAGTTTAGACGATAATTCTGAGGGGCCTGTAAGACAACCACATGTGTAAGTCAAGAAGACAGTTGTATGCATGAGTCTGTACTCAGGCAGATCTGGGCTGCTGACATACATTTGGAAGTTATCATCATGTAGGTGGGATTTAAAGCCAAAGGAACAGATAACCTAATAGAATAGTGAAGATAGACAGATGAAGACGGCCTCGAACTGTGCTCTGACGATGAGAGATTGCCTGTCTGAGAATCTCAGAAGAAGAGAAAAACAGGGGAGTGTGGCATCAAAAAGCCAGAGAAGATTGGTTCAGAAGGAAGGAGTGGATAGCTGTGTCAAATGCTGCTGAGCAGTCTGATGTGATAAGGGCCAAATAGTGACGATTGGATTTAGCAATGTGAATCACTGGTGATATCACCAAAAGCAATATCAGGGCTACGTGTCGGAAGGCCTATTGTAATACATGGTCATGATTTATAAATGATTAGCTAAAATTTTAATAGCTACATATTAATCTTCACTTGAGATAGCGGAGTCTACTCAGCCACCCATAATGCTGAAAAGCCAGTGTTCCCAAAGAAACAGGCTTGTAGATATTTTAATCATAGGCGCTGATGAATTGCTGGCTTGCAGCTCAATGGACCTTTCCCTGGGGAATTTCATTCTGTCTTCTTCCCTCTTAGTGTGAGTTTGGGTAAAATCCGCAAGAGGGGTTTGTGTGCTGGGGAATATGGGAACTGGCTGAGTTTCTCTTTGAGAGTGTTGCGTCTTTGCTAGTTTGGTGCTCTTTGCTCTGGTCTGGAAACCATTTTGCTTCCAGGCAGTAGAAAGGCTGGGTGGGTCCAGGTTCTCTCTGGTTCAGACTTGTACTCTTGACCTCTGCACTACTCTTTTAGCATGTGCGGGCACTGCCAGCCTGTAGTTATTTGGTACGTACTCTTATTCTCATTCCCTTAAAATTAAAAACCATAAATAGGCTCACTCTTGAATCTTGCCAGGGTCTAACAGGTTCTATGCTGAAACAGAGGAGAGTCCTAGAAACAATGTAGATTTTATAGCCAAAAGGACCTAGGTTGGAACCCTCTCCCTCAATTTTCTCATCTATACAGTGGGACTAATAATACCCACTTTGCAGAGTCATGGTAAAGATTTAAAGTAATGTGTGGAAAGTGCTTGGAACAAAAGAAAGTACTCCATAAGTGGTGGCTGTAGTTATTATTATTGTTTGAAGTAAATACTCAATATTTTTGAAATGTTCACTTAGTTACCTGGGTTATGGTTTGTCTATATGATGGTGGTCCCTGATATAAGACAGTGTCCACTGCATAAACCTCTGCAAACTAGTTCTTTTTTGAATAATTAGTTGGCCGTAGCCTGAGTAGATCCTTTGTCTACAGTATTTTGTACCATAGTTTTGTTATCAGAATTTATGTAAACTCATGACCTTCACCTTTTAGTGGATTAGCACAGTTCTTTTATTCCTATTAAAAAGATAGTTTTTCCTTGAACTTTTAATAAAAAGTTGGTTCTCTGATAAGACAGCATGCATAATGCTGGTCAGAAGTAAAGGTTATAATCCCCTCATTAGAATTCCAGGACAGTGGAGGAGAAGAATGTAAGCCAAATACAAAAAAAGAGATGGAAAGTGTGTATTTCTGCTGTGTCTTTGGAAGCAGTGCCTGATGGCCTTCCTTCTCATTGAAAGGAAGAAGGACTAGCTGTGGACTTTTGTTTCTTGGTTTTCACTTCCCCGAAGATGGAGAAACTTATTTTTTCTAAGCCAAAGTGCAATACACTAGCTTAAAAACGTGCAAAAATCGTAGGTCCCATTTTGGCTATCTAGATACTGTAAGAATTAAAACAAAACCAAATGATTGAATTGTGTAATAGATTGTAAGAAAATCCTCCCCAGTGCATGGCTAATAAACTGTTTCACGTAGAGGACTGCTTGGTTGTGAATACCTTGACCCCTCCAATTGTAAGAATATGTGTTGATCTAGTTATACACTAGGTTAGGAAATATATTTGTGATAAATTTAAATTTAATGTAGAAATAGCTTCTTTTGATTAGAAAGAATTTTGGCTTTCAAGTAGGGAGAAGAGGGCCGGAAGTGTTATGGCTTGTTATATGAATTTCCAGATGCTACTTTTATAGTAAATTTGAATGAACTCAGCCCTCATTTTCTGAATTCCTGAGTGAATAAGAGGGATGATTTGATCTCTAAAAATTTTTCTGAAGATCTTTATTTTATCAGGTCATTTGGATATTTATTGCTTACGTTTTCCAGGAAGTGTGTTAAGGCTAAGTACCCTATTGTAATAAGTATGGTAATAAGTAACCAGTGCAAGGCCTGATTTTAACCTCTCTCTCTCTCTTTCTCAACAGTTTGGAAGGACTGAAGTAATTGATAATACTTTAAATCCTGACTTTGTAAGAAAATTTATTCTGGACTACTTTTTTGAAGAAAGAGAGAATCTTCGTTTTGACTTGTAAGTTCTGTTAAAAGTTGCATTTTTAAAAAACTGATTTTTAAAGACAATTTTCATAACATAAGGCTGGGTCCTATGATTGCACTGAATACTAGATTATGTTGGCAGGAAACCAGATTAATTCTGTTTAGAGTGTGGCCTGAGCACTGTCCCTCACTGCTTTGCCTTTTAGGTTTTTGGCTATATGCTTACTGAAAAATAAGTGAATTATTTAACCAAGTAGAAATGCTGGGTGGTATATATGGACATTCTTTCAAACCATCTTATGCCTCAATGGGTTTCTTAGAAGTTCTGCATATACTCGAAGGTGATCTCATTTACTCTCCTGGTTGATGTCTTTCAGATCTTTAAGTTTCTCTTCAGCTGTTTCTTTGTATAGTACGCTCTGCCTAACTATGACTTCCTGATATCCCTTCACAGCCTCGTATTTCCAAGATCCAGGATGCTAGAACCAGAATTTTTAAATATTTTTAATATTCTTGTTATTTTGATGCTGAATCAGGCATATTAAAATATTACTAAGTTCAATTCCCTGTCCACAGAGAATCCTGCTTATAAGATATTAACTATTGAGTTTCTGTTTCACAGAGGAAAACTGTGGTGATTGTTGAAGTATCTGGATATTGGTAAAAGGAAATCTATTGAGAGGGAAAGTATCACATATAGTATGTGCTTAATATATCAAAATAATTAAACAGAGTTTATGAACATCACAAATATTTAAAAAGATCAATGACTTATTATCAATAGCTGAAAACAATAAAGTGTACCATACTGTCACAACTTATAAATATTTTTTGATAACAAAAGCTATCAATATCATATTTGAAAAAATCATACTTTGCCTCCTAATGTAAAAAGAAAATTCTCTACTGTTAAGAGTCTTTCTCATTTTCCTCTAAAATGTGTGCAGTAAAATAATCTGCAGTATTTCTGTTTTAAAAAGGAAAATCTTATACTAGGCCCTTTACTTCAAGAGTCGTAGGAGTCCTAAGTATTCATTATATTTATAAACAAAATTGATTATGCCCCATTTAGCTTTTATTTCCTTGAAAGCCTTTTCTAAATAATAAAAATGAGGTTCATGAGAAAAAAACTTAAAGTGCAGTGTAATGATTTCCTGAGCATGTTTGCCATGGAAATTGCACATAGTGGTGTTATTTAAAAACAGACTTATAAATCATGTAGAATGTGGTTTCATTCTCGAGACCGTTGTTCAGGGCCTTCATAGCAACTGTTTTTAAGAATCTTCCTTCTCCCTCACCCCGGCATGGTACCCCCTTAATTTTTTCCCTCTAGTTTCAGATTTAATTTTATCCTAAAACCAGTCACCATTTCATGAGTCTTTGTTCTCTCTCTCTATTTCCCTTTCTCTCTCCCTTCCTTTCTCATTCATCTGTATTGTTTTCTCTCATTTAAAAGTAACAAATATTTAATTTAAACTTTAAATAATATAGGCACTTAAAATTGAAAGTTCCCTGTTATCCCAGTATGAAAAAACCCAAAAAACCACAACCAAAACTGTAAATGACTCCGTGTACATACTGTCATATTTTTTTTTAAAGGTGCTCATGTATACGGGAATCTCAATATTTTGAAAATCACAAATATTTTCCTGTTACTTGTATTTTTCAGATATCTTTCTATGCCACTGAATATATATATATATAGAGAGAAATTATATATATATACATATATATATATCTCATTCATTTTAATGGTTGCATAGTTCTCCTTTGTTGAAAAAAACTAAATTTATTTAGCCAAGCATTTACTGATGGACAATTTGCCTGATTCTCTTTTTACTGTTACATGTAATCCTTCAGGCAGTATCCTTGTATGTAAATTTATTGTAATTTGCTGTTTTGCATTTTCAGAGTATAAATTATTCAGAGTCAGATTTTGGGATGTAAGGATATGGACGAGACTACTCACTCCTTGGTTCTAATCTTTGAGACCAATTTAGAGATCCTCTAGGCCTTGTTAGTTCTCTGAACTCCTTATCTATGTTTTAGCTCTTATTTTTAGAACCACTCTCTGTTTTGTTTTGGTCACTGTCTGCCAGCAGGCCCCTGTCACCGTCATGAGCAGCTGCTGCCTCTTGACTGTACTCACCCACTTTCCCACACTGTTGTCTCATTTTGGCCCTCCTTGGACTGGTTTCTTAAGTCCACGTCTGTTCATCTTTCTTCACTTGATATTCATAACTATGGCTATTATAGAATTGCGCAGGTAGAATGAAAAGAAAAGAAATGGTGCCCTCAAAAGGATGATAGCAATCAAATGTTAGTCAGTAGACCAGTGAGCAAAAATTAAGAGCTGAGCTAGTCATTCTGGAGAGCAGAGGAAGGTAAAGAATTATTTACTTGTACAGAGGGGCTAGTGAGCATGTGCTCATCTCTACTGAAGACGAGGCCATGGAAGCTAATGGATTTTAAGGAGAGACCAGTTCAAGAAATGTAACTCCACTAAACTCACTGCTGGTTAGTCATTTAAATATTATGTCTTGTTTACCAAATAGCATTTAAGAATCACTTTGATGAACTAATGAGTCCAGATGAGAATATGTTAGGCTAGGGAGGCGCCTGCTGCTTACCATGTTTGTCAAGCTTCCTAGGTAGGCTTAGGACCAACGAGGGAAGACTTAAACGTAGGAAGGAAATTAGGGCGTTGGTAGAGCTTAACGCACTTCTCAAGTGTTTGATGATAAATCAGTAATATTGTCTAACTTCACTGTTGGTGTTTCAGGGAATTAAAAAAAGAAAACAAGACTTCAATACACTGTTGATGGAAATATGGAAGGAAGGAATGATTAGATGGTTTAATATGTTTGTTAATAATGTCTTCATTATTTATAAAGTAAATGAAATAATTAGAGAAGCTCATGAAGTTTGAGGATGAGTATGTAAGTTTTGTAAAGCACAGACAAAAAGAGGTGATTTGTGATAGTAATATTATTACTGTTATTCACAGAGTGTAATAGAATCATTCAGGGTGTGTACCCATATTTAACCTCAGAAACCAAATTTCTGAGGTGGAGCCATCCCATTTTTATAAATGAGAAAACCAAGGCCCAAAAAGTTTAACTAACGTGTTCCAGGGATCTGTGCTTTCCAATAGAATTAAATTTTGCCTGAAATAGTTTATAATTAAATAGTACAAAACCTGAATTTCTAAAATATTATGAAGATTAAAAATAATATCTCAACTAGGGTATTTTTGTTTTTGCCTTGATTATCTAATACTGATGAAAGTATATGTTTGAGGTATTCTACTGCACAATGAATGTAATAATGTAATGAAATATATTCAATCTAAGTAAGCAAATCTAGGAAATTACTGTTCAATTGGAATGGGAGCATGTTGTATTATTTTTTCTCAGCGTGGCAAGAAAAATAAAGGAACACAACTTAGTGTAGGGAAATTGACATATTTTAACTCCTTCAGCTTTCTCTTTTTTTCTAAGAATTATGGTAATTCTGACAGAAATTGTGTAATGTTCAAAATGTGAAAGCACATTGCAAAATTGAATTAAATATATATCATTTGACTTTGTAAATGTATTTGGTTAATTTCAGAAATTTGATTCATATAACATTGTTTCAATTTTATATGATCTCTGAAAAATTCCAACAATTAGGGCCGGAGAAAGGAACATCTAGAGAAGATTATCAAGAAAAGCAACAAGTATGTTCTCTTAGTGTAGTATTTTTGATACATTTTTAATTAATTCCTTTTGATTTCCCATCTATTAGAATATCACACATAATACTTTTAACCTATGAAAGCAGAGAGCAGGCTCTCTTTCGTTTTTATTTTTTTATATTGTGATTTTTTTTCCCAGCGTATCTACCGAAATAAGTGTGGAAAACAGTGTCATTGTTCACTAGTTATGTGTGTCTATTATACCTCTGATTAGTTTTTGAAGTTTTTCTTAGCAATGTGTTATTCCTAGGAAAAAATGTTCATTATAGAAAATTTGGAAAATAAAAAAATGGATAAAGTAGGAATAAAATCACCTGTAATCCCAACCTGCATCATCCAGAGAACTACTGTAAACTCTCCAGCATGTTTACAGGAACATGTCCGCTTGAGGGAACAGCAGTGCTGAAGAAGACAGTAGTCTAAATTGGCCAACAGAAAGATGTAAATGGTTTTCAGAATTGTTTTGTATTCAGCTAATCTGTCCATTGATTTTACAAAAGTCTAAAAAGCAGTAAAAAAGAAACTTTGAAAGTGTCTGATCTAAACAATTGCGTATCATGGAAGGTTCAAGAAATGGCTTTCAGGAGCTTTTTTATTCAACTTTCAAAGTAGACGGAAAATTATAATGACAGGGAAAGAGTGAAAGAGAGATAGAAAGATAGAAAGAGTGAGAGAACGAGTAAATATGTATTCCTGGCACCACTGGTCCAAATTCCTGTGAGTTCTGATTAATTCACAGTAATTATTATTATAACTGTGATATGCCTGAGATATATTTTTAAGATTAGTTTATCAGTTGTTAGTCTTAAAATTCTCTTGCCTTTTTGATCTGATGTGTACTGTTCGTTCATCATGCTATGTATATATCACAGATAAAGTCATAAACTTTGGCATTTATTTACTTTATTATAATTATCACCCTAGTAATAGTATGGATACTTCATAAATCATTTTGTTATTACAGTTGAAAACTTTATTATTGGCAGAACAGCTGTACAAAAATGTCTTTGAGTAAGAAGTGTGGGTAGTCATATCATTACACAGTATGTGCTGAAGAATAAGAAAAATGAGATATAGCTGTTTTCACTCTTGGTTTTTTTTTAAGGTGTTCTTTTTGGTGAGGAAGATTGGCCCTGAGCTAACATCTGTTGCCAATCATCCTCTTTTTCTTTTTCTCCCCAAAGTCCCAGTACGTAGTTGTATACCCTAGTTGTAAGTCCTTCCAGCTCCTCTATGTGGGATGCCACCATAACCTGGCTTGATGAGCAGTGTGGAGGTCCGCAGCTGGGATCCGAACCAGTGAACCGTGGGCCACTGAAGCAGAGCATGCAAACTTAACCACTCGGCCATGGGTCTTGTTTTTCCGTTTAGACCAGAACACCAACAAGGGAGTTACAATTCTAGATTTGACTTAACCTAGCAAATTGTTTTCCTTCTTGATAAATCAAATGGTGATAATCATGAAATGTGTCATTTTATTACAATCTAACTTTCAAGGCTCTCAACACTTTGGTGGAAAGTAAGTTGTTTTATTTCTTCCAGTAACTGTCTCAACACTGTCAAGTCCAGTTTTCTCCATCGGTTAAGGGTTCCCTTAACAATCTCAAGATTTAATTTCATGGCTTTTCAGTTACTTTTGTTTATTAGAACTATCCCATTTTGTTAGTTGTTATGTACTCTTCACTAATCTCAAACTTAATCCAAAACTCTTACTTCCTCTCCCCTCAGTTGCAGCTGTTGTCTCAGCTCCTTGCAGGAGAGAAGGGAGGTGGAAGAACAGAAAGACAGGCGAGGAGAGATGTGGGTCTCCTACCTTCTGAATAATCTAGACCTTAGAGGGTACCAGCCTCAGGGGACACTTGTTAAACACCCTGCTTGTCTTCCTCACTGTGGAGGAGGGACTAAAAAGGACATTGTGCCTTGTTCCTCAGCTCTCAGAAGGCTCTTCCTAGGATGGCCTCCTGACAGTTCTCTTCCACTGGCAGCCCCAGGGTGGACCTGCGGGTAGGTTCTGTAGCTGACTGGGGAACCAGATGCTGTCCTCCACTTCTCATGAGCACCCCAGACTTTGGAACGCCCCATCACATGGCTTGGAGGAGTGGAAAGAACCTCCTCCTGTCCCCCAAGAGATAGGGAGTAGCCTGTCACTTTATGAGTAAGCTTTGTGGGGAAGGGTCTGACTCTGATGAGTTTGACTCATCGGCAGCTCTGAGCTGAGCATGAGGGAATACTTAGAATCTTTTGTTCTCACCTTTGGGCCTTAGTTGGAATTCCAGAAATACAGGAAAAATTTCAGGCAACATCCATTACCCTCCAATAGAAAACATAATCCTTGGGAACGACTCACATCGGTTACTGCCAATTCAACGTTAGTAAGTTCTACAGCAGGATGAAGTTGCTTACAAAGTTGCCCATAATAAATTAAGGTGTGGTGGGATGCGCCCTCCTTGGGGTAAGCTAGAGAGCTTCCTGCTTTGTTTCCTTAAGGAGGATATGACGCTCATAAACATAGACACACACACACGCACATTTTAACCGTTTAAGATGTAGTGTTTATGTTCTGACCTGTGAGGGTGAGGACCAAAGTAGTCTTGATATGTTGAGAAAAGTTAGAAGAAAGTTCCATTAAAAGAAAAGTCATGGTAATTTCAAATGCATTATAATCCAACATATTATCTACAGCCTTCAGAGGTATGCTGTAAATTACCTATTTTTGAGATAGTAGCATTAAAAAAACCTTTGTTAAAGACAATGAAAGAGGATTGCATTTGAAAATACTTAAGCTCTTTGTGATGAAAACACCAGTGTTATTTATCCTCAGTCCACACTAAACCCTTTATAGAAAACAGTTTCCAGGACTGATTCCTGGAAAGGAGCCAGCCTAGTTAGGTTTCACCTTTGATATTGCTACAGTTACGCATTTTCATTTTACACTTAAAAAAAGTTGTCTTGAATAAGAAGTATTTTTTTGTACTAACATCTGTAAGCCTTCAGTAGATGTTGGCAATTTGCTGATGTAAAATTCTGGGTTACTGCTGTTGTGAGTGATCAGAATTCCCTGATGTGGAGAGTACTTTGTATTTTTTCTCAGGCAGGTATTTGCGTCACCAATTTTTTTTTTTTTTTTTTTGAGGAACATTAGCCCTGAGCTAACATCCACTGCCAATCCTCCTCTCTCTCTCTCTCTCTTTCTTTTTTTTGCTGAGGAAGACTGGCCCTGAGCTAACATCCGTGCCCATCTTCCTCTACTTTATATGTGGGATGTCTACCACAGCATGGCTTGCTAAGCGGTGCCATGTCCACACCGGGGATCTGAACCAGTGAACCCCGGGCCACCGAAGTGGAATGTGTGCACTTAACCACTGCGCCACCAGGCTCGCCCCACGTCACCAATTTTAAAGCCAGTTTGTGGTGAACGTTCTTTGCTGGGGAGTAAGTGCACCTCTGTCCAGCATCAGTACACTCCAGCTGTTTCTGTCTATTGTTGATTGAGATGCTTTGTTTCTTTGTGAAAACATTCTTGTCATGTGAGAGGGGTGACTTTAATTAGCCTTAAAGGAAAAGGCAGTTAATTTCTAGTAGGAAGCTATGCACAAGGAATGTGAAAGGAATATGATTTGGGAGAAAGACTGGAGCCAGTACAAATATTTTCCTGTTCAAGAATCCAGCAAATTGAGGTTTATTTTGACTGTTAGCAATTTTTCCATTTCTACAAGTTCTTTAAAATGAGAGGCTAAAGTGATAGCGAGTGATGTTTTCCCAGGATCTCTCCAAGAAATCATTTATTCCCAGTACCAACAGGTCAAAAATAGGACATATGGTAGTCCTATGTAAATACATTTCTCTTTCTGTAAAATCTATAGTTTCCCCAAATCTTGTGATTGGGGAAAAATAATCGCATTACTTTTGCCAAATTTTGAAGTTAACAATAGCATTTAAGATACTAAGTAAGAATTAAAATGTACAGCAGTGACAGACTGTTACCAGCACTTGTTTGTTTTTTAATGGCATCCAGAGAAGAGGAATTTCAGTTTTTAGGGAATTTTGAAGAGTATTAGGATATTATTGAGCATAGAAAACAGAAGTTTTAAACTTGATCTGTTAGGCAGCAGAATCGATGACTGTGAAGATATTAGGACTTCTGTTTAGGTTGTAGAAATAAAAGGACCCAAGGATTGTGAATTCTAGTATTGGCATGTGGGCCACAGTTTATGAGAAACTTCTAAATTTGCCAAGTTTTTCTCCCCATTGGTTTAGTTTTGATTCACTTTTATATTATTTATGTTTTTTGGAAAATACTGATGTTTTTCTCTGGCTGTATTTTATGGAAATAATTTGAATTTTATATTTTAATCTTTTAGGTATGATGTTGATTCAAAGAGTCCCAACTTGTCCAAACATGTAAGTTCATATTTTTATGTTCTTTATGATGATGGCATAATATAAATTATGATATTATGATTTATAATTGAAATTTATGTTGATTTATTAATATTAAAGTTATATGTCCCTACCTTTACATGTAATAATTGTTATAGAAAATAAATAACATTTTTAAAGGACTCTCGAATAACATTTGGAGAAGCTTATTAAAAGAAAGATACCTTCAGGATGTGAAATGCATTAATTTTACTTATTTTTTATTTTTGTGTTTTTAAAGAAATAATGTCCGTGCCCTGGAATGTCCGAAGTTGGGTCAAGGCTAAGCAAGATGAAATAGTGAGCCTGTCGCTTTTAGGGAAGTTTCATTTCTGAGAGAACAGGAAGTGCTTGGGTAAAGACAGAGTGGTTTTCTGTTGAGCTGTCCCTGTAGCTCATGGGCTGAACAATATTTTCTAAGTACCTTCTCATGCCAGTCACCGAGCCAGTTTCTGAGGGTACAGTATGAGCAAGACAGACGTAGAGTCTGTCCTCAAGTCACCTAGTCTCTTTTATTTTTGGGTCCTGATCTTCCCATTCCTCTTTTCTTAAGAGCGCTACTCACCAGGCATCAACCCTTACCTGGGGAAGTTTCCAGATTCAGGAGCAGCAGGGGCGGCAGCGCTAGGCAGATAAAGAGGCGGAGGTGGGAAGAGAAGGAAGAGCTTGAGATCCCCTGTCTAAGCACAGAGTTCCATCAGTGTCTTTATTGACCTGTGGGATTGGGATTAGGCCAGACCTAGTAGGAAGGGCTGAATGGGGGTGAAAAGAACATTCTGAAAGGGGTTTAACTAGGTTCCAAGTGATCTCTGAGGATATGGATGTAGAATTGGCAGCTGTGCC
The DNA here is from genome assembly GCF_041296235.1 of Equus asinus. Taxonomy (NCBI): domain Eukaryota; kingdom Metazoa; phylum Chordata; class Mammalia; order Perissodactyla; family Equidae; genus Equus; species Equus asinus. The sequence continues at coordinate 42,333,911 of NC_091811.1, read as the reverse complement.
AGGGTTGAGGCCGATAGGACTAATGTTTATGCCCAGAGACTCAGGAAGGTGAGATTTTTCACTTCTCCAATGTTGTAGCCTATTAACTAGAATGGATGGATATATATTTATCATATATATTTGATTTCCAGTGTAGTTTGGAGAGGGAGAATGTCATTATTCAGAGAAAAGAGGGAATATAAGGCATGATCTCAAGCTAAGAAACTGATTTGGGAAAACTGGAAGCCTGCTAATGGCAGTTAAAAATCATAATTTACTGCTTCTGTCCTTCATTAAAGGACGTATGGTATTTATTTTTGTTATGAAGCATAGAGAAGAATCACTGGAAGAAAAATTCAAAGAAAATCTGTCTGATTGATTTTTCTACAAATTGAAAAAAATTCTATAATAGGCTCATTCCTTCCCAGAAATAAAGTTCATTGTGGTTGCCATGTCCCCTTCCTTCTCCTCATGATAAGAATTACAGCATTGTGGCTGGACATTAACACTTATTTGCATAGCTTTATATTGGAAGTTTTCCACAGTTCATTGGAAGAATCAGAGGAGAAACCACATTTTCTAGTCAAAATTATTTAGATGCAAGGAAAGAAAATGCGTTCCCTTATCTCACATGTAGGTGCTTTGTTATGGGGATGTAGGAGCATCTCATAAACCTGACATGTGGCTTGCCCTTCTGGTAACTGCAGCTAGAAACAGGCACTTTGGGTTGGGACTGAGACAATTATTTTCTCCATTTTTTTCTTTCTCTCTGTGGCCATGTATTCTTTGCACTATGACTTTTCTCTGAGCTTCTGTTTCTCTCTGCAGACCAAATTTCTCTGTTTATTCATCATTATGCACATAGGAAAAATAACCCTGACTAGACATAGTCTTTCAAGCGCCCCCTCTCCCTGAATATAATTTCTGTGTTTCTCAGTTCAAACTGTCCTTCAGAGGGCATAATAACCGGACAATTAAGGACATTAAGGGGTTGTATATTTTGAAGGTGAGTGTGAAGGTGGTAACTTGTGGTTCTTACCAACGTAGTTGCCTTGAGTTCAGGGCAGAGAGTAATATTTGGGATAGGAAGGTACCTCAAACATGATTAACTATATCTTCCTTAATAATCAGTAATAACTATTATACGACATATGTCTTGTAGAAGTCATGAATATACATATCTTGTCAAATATTTTTCTTTTGTAGAATGGCTTTTTTTTTTTTCCATGGGAAAACTTCTGTCTTCCTCATGGTAAAAATTCTTATCTTGACTCTACCCTCAGGATATCTCCTTTACTATCTTCTCATCACCATACTTCTTTACAGAACATCCTGGGTTTCTATTATAACTTCCTTTTCATTCTCTCTTCAACTTATTTTACTGTTTTCTGGTTTTCATTTCTGCTTTAAGTATTCTGACACGGGTTAGATCAAAATTTAATGTCCTCTTTACCTTACTTGACCTCCCCATTATTTCAGACACAATTGACTACTCTGTTCTTGAAATACTCACCTCCTCTGACTTCCGCGGAAACTTCTCTCTTGCTTCTTTTCCTGCCTTTCTGTTTACTCATTATCTATCATTTTTCAGTTTCTCTTCCTCCTCCTGTCCCTTAATATTAGTGTTTCTCATGGCTATATTTTCAATTTTCATCTCATCTCACTCTATAAGCTCTCCTTGGGAGAACTCAACCATTTCCACACCTTATGCTGATGACTCCAAAGTGTTTATCCCTCTACACACCTTGGCAAACCCACGTCTCCAACTGCTTGTTAGAGATTGACTGGTAGATATTCTGCAAAAGCCTGAAACTCAAATATCTAAAATGTATTGCCTTTTCCATCCCAATTTTGCTCCTCTGCCAGTATTATCTATCTTGAGAATTATCGTCAACACTGGATACTTAGAAAACTATTGTTAACCTCCTTCTTTCTCACACACCACCTCTAGTGAGCCACCAAATTCTGCTCACTCTAACAAAGAATTTTTTCTCTTCTTTCCTTTCTTGCTGTTACTACTTTAGTTCAGATTCTCATCAACTTTCTCCTAGAGGATTGCATAGCCTCCTATAGTTCCTGAGGTTTATATTAGCTCACATTTTAATGTATTCTTTACATTTCTCTCTGTGTTATATTTCTTAAATAGTTTTAATAAGCAATGCAAATTAGTTAATAACTGCCTTAGCTTATAAGTAGATAAAGCATGTCAAAAGAGGGAGGAAATGTGTTTCTAAATTGTTACAAGAGTTGTTAGAGATGACTGCCTTGAATTTCTGGTAGAAATTAACAACAACAACAAAAGCCCTTCGTTACTTGAAAGCATCCAAGTACAGATTTTAGGTAAAACAGCATATAACTCATTCAACCCAAAATGAATTCAGGAAGCGTTTGGAACATCAGAAGTACCAATAAACAAGCAGTTCTATTCCCTGAGGATACGATTCTTTAAAAATATTGTTGTCTACCTGCCAATTTTGCAAAGTGAAATAAAAACTGGAACCTTTTAAGCAAGACTGTTAAGTGCCTGGGTATGCATGTGGAATGCAGGCACTTATCTTTTACAAAAGGGATTTGGTAGCAAGAGAGATTCCTTGAGTGAACAATAATAAATCTTTTTTTTTTCCATTCTAATTACTGATAGTTTTGAAAGAAACCCCTTTCTTTCAAAGGATGACTGTATTTGGTTTCTAGTACTTAAGGATCTTGGGGAAAATTCTTAAATTTTTTGGAGCATTATGGAAAATGGAGATATAATATAGAACTGTACCTTAGATTTCTAACTTTGCAAATGAATATGAGGGAAGTGGATAAAGGATCAGTGGATCAGTATAACTTTGATTCTATTGGTGTTGGAAAAGTTTTTAGTGGAATAGCATCATACCCCAGGGTGACTTGTGGAATCCAGGGACATATTCCTTTAGAGGATTTATCCATTTTAGGGTTCTTTAAGGAAGCTACTTTACTAAAATATTATCCCCTCAAAGTATTAGATCCTGTGAACAAAATCTGGCATTTTGTTCTCTAAGTTACTGTTGAGCCCACTCATCTTAATGCCGTTAGGAGAACTACACAGCATATTTTCATTTGCATAATTTAATTGCATCAGCCAAATCATTAATGAAAAGATTAGTAACAGGCTCATAATTGGTGTATTTAGGATTCTACATGGTGTTCTGGACTAGATGACATTGAAACTGTACTTTGTGTACTAAATTTTCATATCCACCCATCCAAAGTGCATTTATGCATTTGATTGCTCTCAAAAAGTACCCACTAAAATTTTTGTTTTAGACTTGTTATTGGCTCATTGGATTATTTTGACCACAAAACATCAGCCTTCCATGAAGTTGTATATGTTCTTTATTATATTTTCTGAATATCATATATATAAACTTCTACATGTAGACTAGTTGCATTTGAAAATTTCATTTGCAAGTTAATTGTTTGGACCGTGAAATGCGTTTTCTCATAGGAATAGATTTATGTGGGGCAAGATTCTTTCATTAGAATAAAAGCCAATTTAAGCTATATATAACTGAACTGAATTCTAATGTGTATTCATACAGTCAGGCAAGCACTGTTCCATTGCTGAGGAAGATAGCAATGAAAGAAAGAAACAAGGTCCTAGTCCTAAAACAGGTTACATTTTGGAGCTGGAAGGTGGAGTGGGCAGATTTATTCAATAAAAACAAACGCAAATAAATGATTAAGATAACTGACTTCATTATAACACTCATATTAATAAGATATTGATACTGACAGAGTGACTGATAAAGCATGTTAGCTAGAATCTTAGGTTTCCCTTAACCAGGCAGCTTGATTCTACACCAGGTTTCACCCTGAGTATACTTTTTTTTTAAAGTTTGTCCTTCAGTGTAATTTCCTTTTTTTTTTTTTTTGCTGGGGAGATTCACCCTGAGCTAACACCTGTTGCCAATCTTTCTCTCTCTCTTTTTTTTCTCCTCCCCCAAACCCCAGGACAAAGTTGTATGTTCTAGTTGTAGGTCCTTCTAGTTCTATGTGAGCTGCCACCACAGCATGGCTACTGACAGATGAGTGGTGTGGTTCCGCACCTGGGAACTGAAGCCTGGGTATACTTTATTAAAGAGAAGAAGGGAATATTGAAAATCTAGGGGAATAGTATTCCAGGCAAAAGGAACAGCAGTGCAAAGACCTTGGGTCAGGAAAGAATTTGGAACGTTGGTGTGACTACCACATATGGAGTATTGTGAATGATGAGGAGAGCAGAATGGAAGAGTTGGGAAAAGTACACAAAATTCAGATGGCGTGGAAATTTGTAGACCATGGTTAAAAAAAAAGTTGGGTTTTTTTATGGATTTCATTGGAGGATGATATGTTCTGATTTATACATTTAAACAACCACTGGCAGCTGAAGTGGAGAATGGGGTTGGGAAACAAGACTGGAATTAAGGAGATTGATGAGAGGTCATTGAGAGGACGTGACCACCAGTTGACCCGTGAGCTGGACTCTGGCAATCAGAGGCTCCTCACTCCCTCCCCTGTCTTTGGAATGTCCTTTCTGCCCGCTGTTCCCATAGTCAGAGCCATTTCAAAGACACGGCCTTGAGAGAGTCATGTGTTGTTGAGACCATCTGGACTATATATGTGACTGAACCCCATTAAGGCCTCTGTATAAACTTTTAAGATTCTGGTGGCTGGGGTGGAGATCTACTCATTTTGTGGTCACCCAAGAAAAGGAATTCATATGTAAGTTCCTTTGCTTCTTAAACCTGCCACCTACCCATCTGGAGTGGTCTGCCTCTTTCTTCCGTCTCTGCTTGCCCTCTGTGTGTGGGGGCCAGTTTCAGATTTCCCCTTGGGAATTCCCTCAGTTGTGAACCAACAGAAACCAGTTATAAGGCTGCTGTAATTTGGCTAGGTGAACAATATTTGGTGGGTATAACCCTTGAAGTAGTAAGAAGTGGTCAGATTTGGAATATATTTTGGTGATATGATTGCTGATGAATTGGATATCAGATGTGAAGATAAGAGAAATTACAATGACTCCTAGGTTATTGGCGAAAACAGCTGGATAAATGATGATACAGTTTATTGCATTGAGTTACATTGGGTAGGAAGAGATTGAGGTGGTGGGGGTGAGGATAGAAATCATAGAAATCCGTGGTTAGAGCAGGTTTATGTTATTTGAGACCCCAGTAAGCCCCATCTGGAGATACTGACTAGGCCATGTTTGGAGACTATAGAGACATAGATTTGGGAACCATCAGCTTATATAGAGCTGGAACTCAATAAAGTTATCTAAAACAAAGTATAAAAAAAAGAGAAGAGAATAGGAGAGAACCTTGGGGGAACTTCAGCATTTAGAAATGTAGTGGAAGAAGATTAGCCAGAATTGTCCTTTTAAAGGGATGGTCAGGACATGTCACTTTCCAGTTTAAACCCTCCAATGGCTTCCCTCCACACTTAGCACAGAATTCACAGTCCGTCAGGGGCCCTTGGCTCCCTCCTCTCCTCCCATTCCCTTCTTTGCTCATTCTGCTCTAGCCCCACTGACCCTCTTGCTTTTCCTTGAACACCCCAAGTATATTCTTATCTCAGGGACTTTGTTTTTGCTTTGTCTCCTACCTGGAATACTTTTGTCCGAAATATTCACATGCGTTTGTCCCTCATATTGTTCAGATTTCTACGAAATTGTCATCTATTGAGAGGCCTTGCCTGACTGCCCTGGGTAAAGGAGCTTTCCGTGTTTCCTCTGATGCCTTTTCAATAATAACTTTCTTTTTCTATGTAGCGTGTTTTCTGGTCCTAATTAAATGATGAGAGCTAGCCTTCTAAGCGTATTCAAGCTGAAGTATTTACGACTGATGCTCTATAAATGGATTATGTTTCTATTTGCATTTTCAATAGAGTCTTATAGAATCTGTCTTAGACTTTGAGACGGAGATAGGGACAATGTCTGAGGTGGGTTTGATGACGGTATCTTCAGCACTCATTAAGTTACATTATGTGGGATTGTTGCATGTTAAACTGGCTCTTACTCAAGACTTAGTATTTAATAATGATGTTGTGTGATAGTATTATATTTAATATTATTACTTAATAATGCTATAGTATATTTCATATTATTTAATAATAATATTTAGTGAGTTTTCTAGTTCTTTGGCCTGTCGGCTCTCTCACCATGTTTACTAGCATATGGAATATTTACTTATTTTCTGTTAGCATCCTACATTTCTCACTTCTTTACTAATGAGAGCTAGTATTCTACAAAAAATGATGTGCCTCTGGAAAGTAAATATTTTCCATAGATGTTATATTGTAAATAGTATAGCTTTGTTTTAAAATTTATTTATTGTATGGTTTACAAGTATTAAATATGTATGTTGTGGATAATTTTTCAAAATTGGCTAATTTCAATCAATGACCACCCACCCACTCATTGCTGAAAACTTAATTTTCACTTAATGTCTTGTTTAACTGTCTTCATTTGGACTCTTAGCAAGCAAAAAATATTTTGAAAATAAAAAATTGTGCTGAGGGAAAAGAAAGAAATTCAGCTTCAGAGTATAATTTTGAAATTGTATTTGTATTTTAACTACTGATGTCTAAGTTTAGAACTTTTTATTAATCTCTTGGAAGTAGGATTGGCATTTTAGGTTTGTAGATCTATCCATCCATTAAAAAGCCATATCTTTGCTTGAAAAAAAAAGTGTTATTGTGTTAAAAATGTGACAAATTAGTTCTACTACAATATTGAATCCAGTTGTTTCATGTTGAGTTTACGTTGTACCCAAAATAGCATATAGATGTGCTAACAACCATTAATAAAGTAGGAGTCATTGCTGGAGCAAAGGACAACCATGTTCTGTTATTATAAATGATTGCCATTTTAGTATCTAGTGCATAATATAACTAAGTCACACTTTAGTCTTTAGAGTTGATGTGATTAGTATGAATTAAATACAAAGGAAGTCAGCAATATTAGCTGGGAGTACTGGCAATAAAATATGAGTAGATAATGCCAACAATAAAATTTCACAGGTAATACAAACTTTCCTCATCAGTTTTTTTCCACATTGTCAAAATATAAAAGCAAGAAATTTTGTATCACTTATTTTTTATTGCTCTTACTGGCTTAGCATGAATGTGCTTATAATCAGTTAAATGTTCACAAGATGAGTAGAAGCAATAAATGGAAGCAAATCATGCTCTATCTTATCAAGAAATTGAATGATTAACTCCTAAACAGTTGACTGCACCCAATCACTGTGCTTTATTAAAACTTAGCTATCAATAAGCCTATTTAATGTCTTTTGATTTAAATTATCTATTAATTAGAGATGTTATATTTCAGATACTCGATCACTTTATAAGACGAAAAAGCCGTTTAAAGATTTTCTTGTAGACCTTTTAGGAGAAAGATGCCACACTATTGAATGCTTATGAGATTGTTTATGATGATGCTAATAATAAACTACATGCATTGATTAGCTTTATAACAGTATAGAAATCAGAAATTTCACTTACCTTAAATGCCTCTTGGTTCATTATACCATTGTTTTAAAAATGTCTTTCTTTTATATATGTATGCTTATATGTGTACTATAGTCATGCATTGCTTAATGACGAGGATATGTTTCGAGAAATGTGTCCTTAGGTGATTTCGTCATTGTACAAACATCATAGAGTGTGCTTAAATCAAGCACAAGAGAAAACGATGCAATGAAGAGATGTGGTAAACACAAAATGTGTGAGGCTGCTGCTGGAGTAACAAGGCATACTGTTTTGCAGTAAACTTTTTTAATAAGTAGAAAGAGTACTGTCTAAAATACCAATAAAAAGTCTAGTATAGGAAATATATAAACCAGTAACATAGTCGTTTATTGTCATTATTATTATGTACTGTACATAATTGTATGTGCTATACTTTTATATGACTGGCATCACAGTAGATTTGTTTACACTAGCATCACCACAAGCACGTGAGTAGTGCCTAGGACAGCTATGATGTCACTAGGCAATAGGACTTTTTCAGCTCCAATATAATCTTATGGGATCACTCTTGTATATGCAGTCTGTCATTGACTAAAACGACATTGAAATGACTGAAATGTCGTTATGTGGCGCATGACTGTAGTTAACATGTAAGATAAGTTAGTGTATAAGAAACATTTGGATTTTATAATGGCACTCAAAATGAGCATTTGTATTGACCATGAGTATAAAGTGGTTTGGCAAAGGAAATATATAATTTATTCACATAATTATAGTATCTCCTGTATTGGAATCTAGTGACAAGTGGCAAGGTTTGAGTATAGAGTAATATTCTTTTAACCCCAGGGAAGTAGGGAGGAGAAGGGAGGCATATATTTATTAAACGTTTACCATGTTCCAAGCATCTGTTCTAAGTGCTTTGCATACATTATCTTATTAAACACTTTGCTGGGACCGGCTGGTGGCACAGCGGTTAAGTTCGCATGTTCCGCTTCTCGGTGGCCCGGGGTTCGCTGGTTCAGATCCCGGGTGTGGACATGGCACCGCTTGGCAAAAGCCATGCTGAGGTAGGCATTCCACATATAAAGTAGAGGAAGATGGGCATGGATGTTAGCTCAGGGCCAGTCTTCCTGAGCAAAAAGAGGAGGATTGACAGTAGTTAGCTCAGGGCTAATCTTCCTCAAAATAAATAAATAAATAAATAAATACTTTGTTTAGTTCTCCCAACAATTTAATATGTAGGTATTATTTATTATGTCCATTTTATAGATTAGGATACTGAGACAAAGAGACATTAGTAAATGGTTCAGCCAGAATATAAGCACAGGCAGTATAAACCCTCATAATTCTCACTCCTAAAGCGTGGGTTATATTGCTTTGCTGAATAAATAAATGTATGTATGTATGTGTGTGTGTAAAAGATCTTTTAAAAAGGATGCATAGGAATCATTTCTTGCAAGCAAGCAAGCAAACCAACAAGCAAAACCAGTTCATTTACTGCAAAATAAATTACCTTTTTATATATGTGGAATTTTTAAAGCACATAGCATAATGTAATTTTCATGAATATAGATAAGTAGCCAGCTACAATATAATATAAAATGTAGATGGATGAAATCAGTAAAAACTGATATTAAAGAAATAATAAAGTAATAATTTTGAAGAAATTAGAATATTATATTCATGTGTATAGTTTAAGTAGACATTCTCCTGAGTATTAACAAGGAAGAGAACAGAAACATGAATGTGTTTATATATAGTCAGCTGGAATATGGTGGTATGGCAATGCTTCCCTGGATTTCGAGCTGTGTTATGCTAGTAATAAAACTAGATTTAGATTGTTGTGGGAATAATCCACACGCTTCCTCTGATTTGCTGTTTTTTTAAACTACTTATGCAATGTGAAACATATCATTATTATAATGCTTTGTATTGCTATGCTCTCTGCTTTTTTCTTCTTTTCCACTTCTCACTGCTGGGTCTTTCAGCTTTAATACCAGCATATTGGATTCAGGTTAATATTTGGATACTTTTAAAGAGTGGTCGAATGCATCCTAGATACTAAGAATATGGTTTGTGTACATTTAAACACATTATCAAAACTAAGTTTTGTCTGTGTCTTATTTAGATTATAAAGTTATAATTAACTCATTTAACAAATATTTATTGATCTCATGATCAGCTTTGGGAAAGCCCAATAGTTAATGTGATTGAATAAATTGAGGTATTTCTCAACTGCCAGCCAGTCAAAGCTAGATTTGGTCTGTTTGGTCTATGCGTGTGTTAGAGTTGTGGAAAGGTACCTGGATTTATTACTGGAAATTCTGTTATGACCTAATTATGACTCATCAACTGGAATGCAACATCATAGTAAGAAACAATAAAGCAGTTCATGTTATAGCTAATTTTTATTTCTATCTTTATCTAACTATAGACCAAAGTATCTAAAAATATCCTTTAAAGGACACTAATTATATCACTAATTTTGTGTAAAATGCATAGGAAATGTGAATCGTTGGGATGACAAACAAATGGATTCAGTAGAGCTTTCCAAAACAAGGAGTAGTGGACAAATATTATGTTTGATTTTTGCATTGTGAGTAGTAAATGTGTTGCTTGATTGGGAATACACAAACATAGCAGACGTGTAACAACTACATAAATGCCATTAATATTTAGAGGCAAAGTGTGCAATAACTATAGAGACAATGTGTGTAGATGCACACCACATCTTTTTATTGCACATTTTGTTGATTTTATTATTTTAATTTCCTTTTTGGTCCAGAATGATGATATTTGCGTGTTCTCTGTTAATATGTGTCTACCCTAATATGGATATGCTCAATGCTTCTGTTTGTTTTCTTGAGTAATTATAGCACAGAACAGCTTTTACTGAGACTTATTACTCCATTGGCCAAATCCATTTAATATGTAGTATGTGCACCTGCCCATCAATATCAGTATCTTTATTTTTTCTAGAAAAGCTTTCTAGAATCCCCCATATGTGATTTTGCTGCTGACTCAGAAGAGCAATGATATATTCCAAAACTTCAGTATTCAGTTCTAACTTTCTTCTGTGAGACTTAGAGAAATTTAGATTATTTTTTAGCCTGTAAACCTATTTGTAAAGTCTCTTTTGAAATTGGGAAAGACATGTTATTATTAAGGATATTTAATTTAAATATGTCAGAGCTTTACTTTAAGTACTTTTTACCTACTTTGAAGCAAAGTTTAAAACGATTTGCAGTTTTATGAAGGTATTGTCATTCTGTCAGCCACCAGGTTCCAGATTCAGAGTTATTTTCTGTCTCTCTCTCTTCCTCTCCCCACTGCCCCACCCCCCACCATGAACAAGTACAGGTTACACCAAATCTTGTCACATTTCTCTGCACTGTTCCCTACCATTTGCTACAACTTTAGTTTGGACCTTAACACTTGGCTTCTTATTAGCTACAATTACCAAGCAAGGGCTCGCCATCCAAGGTGCATAAACAGCCTGTTATTACAACATCAGCCTTTGGGAAAAGAAAAATAGCTTTATTTACAAGATCGATCTGCAAGGAGACAGGAGGCAGATGCTCTCAGATCTGTCTCCCTGATCCAGGGCTTGGGGCAAAATTTATGGGAAGAAGAACTGGGTGGTCTAAAGTGTGGAGATAGATGATTGGAGGTAAGGAGAAGTGAGGTAATTCATCTGTGCAAGCTTCATGAGGTCAAGCTTCATGGCTCTTCATAGGACTCATGTTCACAAAATGGTGGTGTTAGCATGATCTGAGGGTGCAGTTTTCAGCCCTTTGATATCAGAAGAGTCACTTATCAGGCATTTGCACAGGCCCAGTTGATGGGTTGGTGGTCTCAATCAGCCTGAACTGGACATGGAGTCGTTTTTCAGTTTTGGAAAAACCACTCTTAATTACTCTGTTAAGATGGAGTCAGTTGGACTAGTGCTAGAGGGCCTGTGGTTACACTAGTATCACCTTCTGATTGTTCTGGCTTCTGGATTTTTCCTCACTCCTCAGTCCATTCTGCAAATTGGTACCTGAGCAATCTTCTGAATGCACTGTTCTAATGGCATCCCTGCATTGTGAAAGGCTTCCAGTTGCTTCTGATTATCCTGAGGCAACTTTTTTTTGCCTGGCCAAGAGGGCCTTCCACAATCTTGGCTCTTCATCTTCATTTCTGCCCTTTACTTGAGACCTTCTCTTTTTTCATTGCATTCTTGCCTAAAACTCTGATCTGTTCTCTAGGACTATGTAGGGGAGGAAAAATAACTTTCCCTCTACCCTTTTGGGTTCTTGGCTGAGACCCCTCTGTAATAAAAAGGACAGATTAACGGGAGAAAAACAAACAGAAGCTTAATAACATGTGTCTTCTTATATACATGGGAGATACCAAGGAAAACTGAGTAACTCCCCCAAACGGCCCAAGCCATCACCTGAAATACCATCTCCAGCTAAAAACAAAAGAGGTTCTTGGGGGATAGGGAGCCAGTTATGGGAAGTTTTCAAGCAAAGCATAGTGAAGGAGGGTATGGTGGTTGTACAAATTTAAGTCTCTGCCTTCTCTGGTGATAAGAGTTTCTAGAGATTTAGTCATCTTCCTCTTAATGCAGGAGGGAGAACACTCTTACAGACAGAAATTTCCCTTATAAATGTAAATATCTCTTACAGAAGGGCAACTTCTAACTCAGTTTTCAGAGCCTTTTCTGTGTCTGCTGTTTCTTAAAAAAAAATCAGCCTAAAATAATCCTTATGCCAAAGAGGCGTATTTTGGGATGGCAAGTTCTGCTCCTTTTTGACTAGAATGTCTCTCTGCTCTCCATGATCTGATTCCTACCTAGTTCCCAAGGCTTATTTCTTTGGGGGGACATATTTTGCTGATTATCCTAGTCTACAGTGGTATTTTTTCCCCTCATGAGACTTAGAGCACTCTCTCCTTCCCTTTTTTTCATTGAACAACATAGCTTTTAGTTTTGTGATTTTACGCATTTTAAAATATCATTTAGTAAAATCTAAAGCAACATTTTGTTTACTGTCATTCCTCTGTCCATCCTTCTTAGAGTTTCTCCTGGGCCAGGTCACTGTACAATTTAGGGAGATCTGCCACCTTCTCCTTGAGGACAGATTGGAATCACATACGGCTAAACTAGAGAGTGTGTCTCTCCCTGAAACACCTCTGTATTTTCTTGACCCACTTTTCCAGATGGTGTTGGAGCCCTTATTTTATTGGCGTGTGAAGTTGCCTTGTATTTATGATATTTAAATTCTTAGGCAGCATATCAATCTAGAATCAGAACATCTGGGTTACTCCTGACTCTGCTAGTTATTGACTGCCTAAAACATGGAAAAATCAACCTCTTAGATGATTGGTTTCTTTATCTGTGAAATGACATATTGATAACAGACTTCACATTTTCCAAGGTTAATCTGAGTCTTGAAAATAAGATTCCTCTACTTGTACGCTAATGAACTTTATAATGTGTTATACTTAACCCATTTTTAGGCACTTCATATATGCTAATATTAACTCATGCAATAACTCATTGTATCCTCAAAACAACTCTGTGAGGGGGAGTAATACATGTTAGAGATGAGGAAACTGGAGAGCTTAATTAATTGCCCAGAGTCACAGGCTGTCAGGGGTGGTACTACAATAGACACCTAGCAGTGTGGCTCTGGACCCTAGTTGTAGCCGTGACATCACACGACCTCTCTGTAAGTAGCACTGATATTTTTAGCCGCCTCTGCTCTGTGCTGTCACGGTTTGCCTCTTCAGCCCAAAGCTTAGTAGTTTCAGAGACATCCAAAGTCAAATTAAATTGTGACTTCAAATCCTGGAACTTTTTCCCATTTTTCATTTTAAGTTAAAAAAGAATAAGAAAAGAAATGCAATGTCTAAACACTCAACAAGGCTGCTCTGTTATTAAAAAGATAAAAGGCTGTGCAAACTTAGGGGAGAATCACGTGCTAAAATTAATGCATATTGAGCTCATTTTATTATTGAAAGTTAGAGAATTCAGTATTTCAGCAATGAAAACAATGCAAGTGTGATGTACAAAATAGATAGTGTAAAGACAGTGTGGGAACTTATGAGCTTTAATCCTTTTATCTATTGCAGGACTTTCTGGGACAAGTGTTTTGTACATTGGGGGAGATTGTTGGTTCACAGGGAAGTCGCCTGGAAAAGCCGATAGTGTAAGTATCTTTTAATTCAGACGATGAAATGTTAACCCTTCAGCTTCTATCTTGGCAGTTTGGAATTGATGAATACATGGTTGTAGACCAAAAGTGGGTGTTATAATCTTATTTGAGTTTTTTTCTCCCAACAAATAATTTTGACATGTTTGTAAAGGATAATTTCTATTTCCGCTGTTGTATGCCATGCTACAAAATGTTCACAAAATGCAGTGAGCAGATTTAAATAAGAAAATGTGTTGTTTTCCTTTTGGTTGTGCTAGTAAGTCTTACACTTAGTACTTTTTGCGGAAGATTTTACTCTTTTGGGCCAAGGACTATATGTAGCACTGCCTTTTATACCATATGTTTAATAAATGCATTTTTGGTGTTTGAGATTTTAATAATAATTTTTTCTACAAAATCGGTCTGTAAAGACGACAGCAAGTGTGTAAATGTTATGAGAAGGCGGTCACTAAGAATTGCATCTTCCATCTTCACCTTCAATTACTGGGATCATGTTTCATTTTCAGATCAATTGCATGGGATGATCCAGTTTTCTCCAATTCCAAATAAGACAGAAAACAAACTCTAGATATTTTCCCTAGTTCTTTCTCCTCCTCATCGTCCTTCTTCCTCCCTTGCTAACCTTGATTATATTTGGATTCACTTAACTGTTTATAAAAATCAAAAGATCTAGGGAGAATACTAAGGCATTTGCAGAGCTAACCACAATGTTTAAAGGTTTGGGGAATTTTGAAGTCTATATCTTCACCAATCTTTTAAGAATCTCCAACTCACAAAATAAATGTCGGTCGAAGCTCCACAAATTTGTTCACCTTTGACATCAAACACTTGAATTGGCTAAGGGATCGTTCTCACTTTCCGTATATAAAATGGAACTTCATACTTAGTGTCTTCAGTGCTGTGCAAGAACTTTGTAGGCTACTAAGAAGTCTATGCATTCTAACTTCGTTTATTTAACTTGATTTTCTCAGAAAATTATTACTGAATGTCAGTTTGAAAACTTTTGCATATCAACTACTTTTTAAACTTTCTTTTCATGTGTAATTTGTTTTCACATGATAGAATTTGGAAGCTTATGATTCAAATATATTTATACCCACTTTAATAAGTAAGAAGTAATTTGTAAAGCAAATACAAATATTTTATTAAGTGTGTATAATTCTTATTGCGTTTTCTAGGCTAGTGACTTAGGCTCATGAGGATTCTTGGAAGATCACTAAATCTACCCTTTTTTTGTTAAAGAAAAGAATCAGTAATATACACAATGCCACCTTAAGGATGCCTTTAATATTCTTCGAGAGAAAACAAAAGCAGTTAAAATAAGGTATTTTTATTTCAGAGCAACAGAATAGAGATTTTTATGGAACCTGTGCTCATATTTTTAAATTGATAATTTTATTGGAAATTTTTCTCTGGTGTTATTTTCTGCATAAAAGGAAGTCATAACTCTTCTTTCAATAAACTCTTAAATTACATAGAATTTTTCCCAGTGGAAAATCATCATTATATTAGCCTTGATACATGTTAAAAAGTTAATATTATATTGGTTGGGGTATGTGGTAAATAGAATATACTGTGAGATGTGGTCCTTGTTCAGCTGACTCAACAATTCCCACTAGACAAGACCAGCAAAAACAAATTCATGCTAAGGGGTGAAGATAGCTAGAGAAACGGTTGGCAGAATATGCAAATGTTGTAGTATCTGCTGGCAGTCGAGTCATGATCATTTTACATAATCAGAAAGGATGCATTGCCCTTGAGATTTTTCTTAGCTCCTGCTGAGGATGGGGTAGCGTAAATGTTCGGACAACATGGAGCTATTGTAACTACATGTTTTGCTACACCTATAGGATATTTTTTAATTTAGGCAAGCTTACTAAAAGTGTTGATATTATTTCTTTCTTACTGAAAAAGGTACAATTCATTAAATTTTTTGAAGTATATTTAACTAATCTTTTATTCAGCCTTTGATCTTATTGGGCAATCTTTTCAGGCAAATAAACATTAAGAAAAGTGTTTAAAAGTGGGCTTATTGTTTGAGCAGTGGGAGATTTTTATATTTTTCTAAGTAAATTTAGCTAAGCAAGTGTTAATACTAAATGGGTAATGAAACGTAGAGCTTGGCTGTAACAAAGAGGTTGGTACAAAAGAAAGAAAGAAAGAAGAAAACTATAAAAATGGCAGAATGATGGCTTATTACATGGAAGAATTAAAGTGAATACTTGAGATAAAGAGAACAAAGGAAAGAGATGAAAGAGGGAACTCAAATAGGAGATTAATAAAAAAAAGGGCAGTGAAATTGAATGCAGTTATTTTGCTAGTGGAAGGATATTTTGGATTTATTAATCAAAGCATTCAGTAATATACTCATGTGCTCTCACCTGAGCAGTTACTCAAACCCAGGTGAACACTGGATTGGAAAAAAAAAAAGGCATTTTGTAGTCACCCACCTTCTTGCTTGAGAAAATATTGGCTTTTATTAAAAACTCTAGCTATGAGACAGGTGTGTGTCTAGAGCAAAGGAAATAGGTGTATTTAAGAGCCCGGTCCACTGGGCTAAGCATGCTGTCTTGGGCTCCTGCAAGTTCAAGTGCTTTGAGAGAAGATGCAACTTCTTTTCAAATGGCATTTTACCCCCTTACCTCAACCTCAAATGAAAAGCAATCAAAACCGTTCATATTTTTTCTTTGAAAAAGCATAATTGGGTTGAGGGTGTGAAATACTGTTTGTGTAGAAGCTTTCTTTGCCCGTAATATTGAAGTAGCCCTTTATAGCAGCTGGTTGCTCCATGGATGCTTTCAGATTCCACAGTCATCCCCGCTCAGTGACATCCTTTTCTATGTAGTTGAGGTTTTGAACCAATTTAATGGACAGATGGTGGAGAGAGATGGGAAGGCTGGAAAACAGGGGATGTTTCAGTGGAGGAGGGAATGGCTTTAGAAGAAAGGATGGAGCCAGGGAGAACATTGTAGATGATGCCAGGTCAGGGAAGTGTTTTCTTCTTTGACAGTAAGCTTGATGACAAATACATCTTCTAAAGATTTCATGTTTTATCACACAACATATAAAAACAGTGGAATATATGAAAGCATGGCAGAAATGATGAAGAAGTTCATATTGGGGAAATAATATGTAGCTAACACTGTAGCCCTTATATCTCTATCTCGTAGTTCCTTTTACCTCTGCCTGTCCCTCTCCTCCCTAGGGAACCTGCCCTGGGCAGGGCTTAGCTGTCCAGTTAAAGATAACATTGTAGGATGGTCCCTCAACATCCGACTATTTTTCATGGTCTGTTTCTCATGGCTGGAGATAGAAATAGAATTTGTGTACTCTCCTGCTAACAGGCATTACTTTTGGCAATCTGGTTAAGGAGTTAGGAGACTTTCCCTATCTGAATGGCTATAGGCCTCAGAATTCCAGCACAGGACATCTCCTAAGGCAGATAATCCACCCATAATTAATAGAATGGGCTCATCTTGAATTTAAGAAGTCTTTCTGTGTCCCAAATGTTATTTATCTTAAATAGCATTATCCAAGTGATTTAGTGCTTATTTATCAATTTGTTTTAGAATGGAGATTTATTTTCCCATTAGTTTCCCATTTATATTCTAAATTATTCAAAAATATTCTTTTGTTTTCTTCCCTTTAAATGGCCTGGTTTAGATCATTTTCTGTTAAGGTTTCAGAATAATTTGTTCTTAATTGCCTCAGAAGTGGTCTGTTAAAAATGATGGCAACTGTAAAATTTAGAGATTTAAAGCAGACATACTAGAGCTTTAAATTATTTATTATTAATCAAGGCTTTGAAAACTAAATCACGTTTATTGCAAAGGAAGTGTGGCTTCCTGTATATAACTCATGCCCTATTAAATAATCAGAATTTAAATTTAAACTTGTCTTTATTTTCTGCGCTTCAGTTATTGTCACTTTTAAAAATAGATTTTCTCATTTTATTATGAGAATAGAAATTATTATTTTAAAAATATTTTGTAGGAACTTAGGTAAAATTTTTTGAAATTGATATTCAAGAATTTTTAGTCTACTTTTTAATGGCAGCTCAAAATTTTCACAATTTCCAACAATCTGTTCTGTTGGATTCAAGTTTTGAGCAAATACATTTCTCATATCTTAATTCCCTCCTACACTTTGGTCTTTTCCCTAACCCTCCTAAAATGAGTCTTGTGCTGCTTAATTTGTCTGCAGCATTTACTGTGTCTTTCTATGACTCATCGGCTCCTCTCTAAATCGTCCCATTATTATTTAGCATTATACTCACTCAGCAGTGTGTTTTCTCATGCTGTGAGATTGTATCCAATTTTCTGTGTGATGCTGTCAGAGAATCTTGCTTCTTCTATCTTTAGGGATCTCAGTGATGGATTCAGCAAAGCCTTCCAAAATGCTAGAATCAGCACCAGTTTAAAAAAGATTGCTATTCTCTCCTCTGGGAGGAAAGTGTTTATTATATTCATCAAGTAATAGACCTGTTTGTTCCCGGTACTCTCATCCAGGTGTGCCTGGTTCTATATGAAAGGATGGGGCAAAGAGGCAGGGACTGGTGGTGATTAAAAAGAAGATTCTAACTCTGGGAAGGAGTGGGAACTCCAAGGGTAACTGAACCAGCAGCTGTTTTGGCTAAGGGAAAAGATTATGTTCTTTGTAGGCTGGCTATAGCAGCAGTTTGTGATCCAGGCAATCAGTAGTGTGAGAGGATAAAGGGAAGGATGCAGGAGGTATTAGTGAGTGTCCTGACAGGTGTGAAGAGCACAGGGACAGGGACTCAGAGAGGCAGGTGGTAACTGGAAGACCGGCTTGCAGCTGTCTCATAAACATGGGAATCCCAACTCTGACATAGGGTTCAAGGACCAAGCCCATTGGGTGCTGAAGTTCAACAATGGAAATGGGGGGAGAAGACAAAAATAGAAAGGAAGCTTGGGAATAAGGCAGAAGACTGAAATAGAATATGGCTGGAGGGGGACTTGAGGCTGAGCCTTAAAGGTTGGCTTAAAGATCCGACTCAAATGTTGCCTTATCCTGAAAGCTCTGTGTGTCTGTGAGTGCATGTGGAGGTCACGAGTCAGTGTGAGAAGGAAGAGGAGGAGGAAGAGGGGTGGGAAAATGGTTAGTGTTGAAGGTGAGAACCACATAAACTCACAATAAAGCAGTGCATGTCTTTGTTGTGCAGTTTTTTGCATGTGGAAATATAGTCAACTTTGGGGGAAATTTTGACATTCAAAGTCATCCTGACTTTAGTAACTTCCCTGAAAATTAGATTGATGTTGTCATGCTTTGGTTTATTTTATTAGAAAGAATATTGAGTTGGGAATCAGAAGAGGATGTTTTCAGTCTCATCTCTGCTACTGGCTTGTTATATATTATTACAAAATTTGTACATCTATATTATATTTTTATCTCTGTAGGTCACATTTGTATTATGAAGAATTTAGTCTAGAGATAAATAAATAGCCACATAATGGAGTTGGTTGTACATGGACTTTGGGGGCAGTCAGCCCTGGGTTTCTTAATTTATTAGGTGTACAATTTGAGCAAATTGCTTTAAATTCTTTAGCTCCAGTTTCCTCACCTGAAACTTATGAATAATGCACTTTTAAAAGAGTCGTTGTAAGAAATAGCAATACTTTATATAATTGTCATGGAGAATACTGGAACTTAATAAACACTCAAATGGTGATTATTGATATTGTGTTGTTATTAAATATAGCCAATATCTTTTAGGAAAGACTTCTTAAATCACCTAATAATCTTCTCCATCTCCCCTTTCCTCCCTCACTCCCATCCTTCATTCCTGTCTTTCTGTCTGTATTTTTGTCTTTATTTTTCTTAGAGAAGTGTTTAGCTAGGAATTCAGCAAGCTTACATAATGGGTGATTTTGAACTAAACTTGATTACATTTATATAAATTAATTATAAAGCAAAGATAAATATTAAAAACTATTTTGTCTCTTTTCAGTATAGAGCTGAACAGTCAAATTGGGGGAGTGAGTTAAATTTCTGCTTTTCATTAGTTTGGGTTTTATAAGCATACCTCCTTTTGTTGTGCTTCGCAGGTGTTGCATTTTTACAAATTGAAGGATTGTGGCAATCCTGTGTTCAGCAAGTCTGTTGGCACCATTTTTCCAACAGCATTTGCTCACTTTGTGTCTCTGTGTCACATTTTGGTAATTCTTGCAATATTTCAAACATTTCATTATTATTATATTTGTTATGGTGGACTGTGATCAGTGATCTTTGATGTTACTGTTGTAATTATTTTGGGGCACCATGAACCACACACGTACAAGACAGCAAACTTAATTGATAAGTGTTGTGTGTGTTCTGACTGCTCCACTGACTGGCTATTCCCCGTCTCTCTCCTTCTCCTTGGGCCTCCCTATTCTCTGACACAACAGTATTGAAATTAGGCCAATTTAATAACCCTACAATGGCCTTGAAGTGTTCAAATGAAAGGGAGAGTTGCACGTCTCTCAGTGTAAATCAAAAGCTAGAAATGATTAAGCTTAGTGAGGAAGGCATGGCGAAAGCTGAGATAGGCTGAAAGCTAGGACTCTTGTGCCAAGCAGTTAGCCAAGTTGTGAATGCAAGGAAACGTTCTTGAAGGAAATTAAAAGTGCTGTTCCAGTGAACACATGAATGATAAGAAAGCGAAACAGCCTTGTTGCTGATGTGGAGAAAGTTTTAGTAGTCTGGATAGAAGGTCAAACCAGCCACAACATTCCTTTAAGCCAAAGCTTATTCCAGAGCAAGGCCCTATTAACTCTATTCAATTCTATGAAGGCTGAGAGAGGTGAGGAAGCTGCGGAAGAAAAGTTTGAAGCTAGCAGAGGTTGGTTCATGAGGTTTAAGGAGAGAAGCCATCTCCATAACAAAAAAGTGCAAGATGAAGCAGCAGGTGCTGATGTAGGAGCTGCAGCAAGTTACCCAGATCTAGCTGAGATGATCATGAAGGGGGCCACACCAAACAACAGATTTTCAGTGTAGACAAAACAGCCTTATATTGGAAGAAGATGCCATCTAGGACTTTCACAGCCACAGAGGAGAAGTCAATGCCTGGCTTTAAAGCTTCAAAGGACAGGCTGACTCTCATGTTAGGGGCTAATACAGCTGATAACTTTAATGCTCATTTACCCTTCTGAAAATCCAGGGCCCTTAAGAATTATGCTAAATCTAGTCTGACTGTGTTCTATAAATGGAACAACAAAACCTCGACAACAGCACATGTGTTTACGACATGGTTTACTGAATATGTTAAGCATACTGTTGAGACCCACTGCTCAGAAAAAAAGATTCCTTTCAAAATATTACTGCTTATTGACAATGCACCTGGGTCACCTAAGAGCTTTGATGGAGATGTGCAATGAGATTAATGTTGTTTTTATGCCTGCTAACACAACATTCATTCTGAAGCTCATGGATCAAGGAGTAATTTTGACTCTCAAGTCTTATTATTTAAGAAATACATTTTGAAAGACTATAGCTGCCATACATAGTGATGCCTCTGATGGATCTGGGCAAAGTAAATTGAAAACCTTCTGGAAAGGATTCACCATTCTATATGCTATTAAGAACATTTGTGATTGAGGGGAAGAGGTCAAAATATCAACATTAACAGGAGTTGGTAAGAAGTTGATTTCAGCTGTCATGGATGACTTCGAGGGGTTCAAGACTTCAGTGGAGGAAGTTACTGCAGGATGTAGAAATAGCAAGAGAACCAGAATTAGAAGTGAAGACTGACAATGTGACTGAATTGCTGCAATCTCATGATGAAACTTGAACAGATGAGGAGTTGCTCCTTATGGATGAGCAAAGAAAGTGGTTTCTTGAGATGGAATCTATTCCTGGTGAAGATACTGTGAAGATTGTTGAAATGACAATAACAAATTTAGAGTATTCCATAAACCTAGTTGATAAAGCAGTGGCAGGCTTTGAGAGAACTGACTGCAGTTTAGAAAGAGTTCTACTGTGGGGAAAATGGTGTCAAACAGCATCACATGCTATAGAGAAGTCCTTTGTGAAAGGCAGACTCAATCAATGCAGCAAACTTCATTGTTGTCTTATTTTAAGAAGTTGCAGGGGGCCGGTCCTGTGGCTGAGTGGTTAATGTTCCACATAATCCACTTTTGGAGCCCAGGTTCTCAGGTTTGCATGCTGGGTGCAGACCTCTTCCACTCATCAGCCATGCTGTGGAGGCATCCCACATACAAAGGAGAGGAAGATTGGCAAAGATGTTAGCTCAGGGCTAATCTTCCTCAACCAAAAAAAAGAGGAGGATTAGCAATGGGTGTTAGCTTAGGGTGAATCTTCCTCACCAAAAAAAGAAAAAGAAAGGGCCATTCAATAAATTAAAATGGAAAAGAAAAAATTGTGCAGCCACCTCAACCTTCAGCAACCACTGCCCTAATCAGTCAGCAGCCATCAACACTGAGGCAAGACCCTCCACCAGCAAAAAGATTATGACTTGCTAAAGGCTCAGATAATGGTTAGAACTTTTTAGCAATAAAGGATTTTTTATTTAAGATAACGTTTTTTCAGACGTAATGCTGTTGCACACTTAATAGACTATAGTTTAATGTAAACATAACTTTTATATGTACTAGGAAACAAAAAAATTCATGTGACTTACTTTTTTGTGATATTCACTTTATTATGGTGGTGCAGAACTGAACCCACAATATCTCTGAGGTCTGCCTGTATAAGATAGTGTTATTATTTTGTTGGAAATGTCCTGAATTTCTAAAGCATTGGAGCTGTGTTCGTATGTAGTTGCAAAATGTAACAAAATGTAATCTAGAGTTCAATATCAATTAAAAATTATTTTTCTCTCATTTGCAAAGATCACATAGATGTGTATACATATTAGTAATTTTCATATTATCCCACACATTAAAAATTGAGCCATTGATTGCATCTTAGAGAGATGTTACATGCTTCATGGACTTAGAGTAAGTCTCCAGGAGAGCCCCAAATCAAAAATTGTGCCTTCTCCAAAGGCCAAGGGTAGAGGGAATTGTAGTACATTTCCTTATGTATCTTGTGCAAGATTGTGAGTCTTCTATATAACGGAAATTTAATAAATGTTAAGCTGGACCACTTTGTTAAATTCATTTGTGGATCTGACCTCATGCTCTGGAAGGATTTGCAGAGATTGAACTGTTTTAACCCAAAAAAGCAGACTGTATACAGCTACAAGCCCCCACCCTTCTCTGCTTTACTCAGGAATTCCAGTGGTTATAGCTATAGGCATATAGGTGAAGAACTCTTCTGAATAGAAAGGCTTGTAAAGGGTATGGCCAGTCGTGAGAGAGATATAGGTAAGATAAATAAATTTTTCTCAAAATAGCCCTGTATGTCATCATCAGAGACAAACCCTAGAATGGTAGATCTGTTGTTCTGATTTGAATATTATATTTTTCTGTTCTATGAGGCTTGTGTACGAGTAACTCCTTTAGGAACCCCAGTTTAAGAAAGAAAAACAAAAGGCAAAATCATTTTATGTCAGTGTTTACTATATAGACTATATTACTGACTAGATTTGTTTACTTTTCTGTCAGACAGAAGCTGAGTACAGTAGAGGTCTTAGAGATTTTTATTTCTTTCTTTTAATTCACTTATTCAACAAATCTTTACTGAGAATACGTTATGGACCAGAAACTGTTAGGGACTAAGTAGACAATTATGAAAACACAGAGTTGTTGCTGTCCTCCTTGAGTTTACCATTTATTCTTTAAATGAATAGTCACACAAATAAATGTAATTACATATTGACATAAACCCTATGAAAATTAGATTACTGACTTAGACCAGAATATATAGGCCATATTTAGTATTTGAATGTTTGTCATAAGTGCATTGGGAAAGTTCATGATTTTTTGTTCAAAGAGGTTCATTCACTTCTGTGTGGAGAATGGTTGTGGGTAGTTAACAGAGAGATGAGTACATTAACTACTGTTGAAATAATCCAGTTCAGAGGAGAAGTGGGCTGATTAAAAATACGTTTTGAAGGTTGATTTCACAAAGATTGGTGGTAGGCTGGTAGTCTTGGTTGAAGAAGATTTCAAGAATGACCCTCAGATTTCTTGCACAAGTAACTGAGTAGATGGATGTACTGTATTCTAAGATGAAGATCATCCATTTCTGGATTTGCCAGAAGTGATCATCAGCTTTAGGAGTAGATGAGTCATTCTATCCTTATATTGTAGATGCTGGTGTTTACCCAGAGTAGAAACCTTTGCAACAATTTTTTTTATTTGCATTTGCCTAAAGTCATTGGGTTAGATTGAAAACTGGTGGAAAATCCTAACCGAAGGAAAGAAATGCTGAGACATGATCCATGTTATTTTGGAGGATGGGTTCTAAATTAAATAGTACCTGCCTTTATGGAATAAACATTCCTAGTTTCACTTAGTTTAAATATCAGATGAGTTTCTAAAGGGTTACACTTTTTATGGACAATGTTTGGGATAAAATCTTTCAGAGAAACTATAGCTTCCTCTGGGGTGAAATTCATTTCTCCTTTGTTCCTTCTCTCCTCTTGTTCGTATATGGCATAATTTGCTGGATTCTTGGATTCAAAATGCAGGCTGGGAATATTAGTTCTATAGTTAAGCAAACTAGTAGGTGAGAAAAGACCTTTATGGGCCAACTTTGGAATAGACACATTGGTCTGAGCTCTAACTCACTGTTGAGATGAATGTTTGGAACAAACATTTGGGGATTGTCTCTGTTCTTGTACTTACACTCAACTGGTTCTTTGTCCTCAAAGCAAGTGGAAAGGGAGCAGTAAATGTTTTTTAAAATAATACTAGCAGCTAACTTGATTGAGTTCTTATAATATGTCAGTCGCTATTCTACCTGCTTTACACATAGTAACTTCTTTAACCCTCAGAGCACCATTATGAGGTAGGTAGAGATTGTTGTCATCCCCGTTCATCAGGAAGAAACTGAGACAAGGACTCAGGAGTAACTAGCTTCAAATAGGGTTGCTTGTTTTGTGAGCCTATATGCTTAAACACAGCACTATATTGCCTTCAATAAATATATACTTATGTACAGCTCTAAAAGAAAATTTAAATTTTTATTATATTTCATTTTAGTAATACAGAACTATTTACTTAAAAGTCAAGAACATCTCTGGATAGTGAGAAGAGCTTTCAAGGGACATCCATTCTGACTAAGGTCATTTCAAGGATGAGATTCCTTCTCATTATCTTTTACCCACACAGCTCTTCTTCAAGCACAGTCCAGTATCTCACTTTTTCCTGAGATAAATAGTGCTCATCCCTACAAAAGTTTCTGCTTCTTGCATCCATCTTGGGTCATGAACACCCAGCTTCTATAGGCTACTCCAGGCTTCCGTAGGATGTGTGCTGAGATTTTTCTCTTCCCTGTGATTACTGAGAAGACAGCAATAACCCTGGAAGTAAAGAGAGGTATAACTTTCCAGTGCCAGCCAGGTATGTCCAGCGGGATTGCAGCCACTCTTTCTGTGGTCAACTAAGATGAATGTACTCTTCTCCAGGGGTAGCATTAAATTTTCTCAGAGCCAAATAATCTAAATAGAAAGACTACTAGAAGAAATTTTAAAAATAAATCCATATATAACTTTTTGGAAAAAAGTAAATAAGTATATCAGGGTTTTTTTTTCTGGTCTTCTGGAAAATCATCGTTTTGAATTCACTGTGTGTTGACAAGTAAACTGCACCATGTTCTCATCCTTCCTGGTCGTTTCTTCCATTTGGTAATGCAGGATGACCTGCCTCCATTTCCCAAAACACAGAGCTCTCTGCTGCCTTCTTCCCTTAGAAAATTCAGGAGAGAGAGAGATAAAACATACTGTTAGTGTTTTTATTTATTTATTTTTATAAGCCTTTGTGAATAATTAGCCTTGATTGGGCTATGGTGCCATTTTAGGTACAGGTCGATTTTCAGCAGGTTGCCCTGAGAATAAATTCTAGTAAATGAAAAATCTCAGTAACCTTTGCAACTCACTGTCTACTTTGATACCAGTCTTGTTTGGCTCCTCCCCATAATCATGGAGGTAGATCAATTGAATCTCAACTATTTCTGCATTTGAGTGAACTCTGAGGAAAGACTCTAAACATGGAGGGCAGTTCAGTAAACTGACATTTCCAAATATATCTATATTCCAACATATATTTTTAGTTATTTGCATGAATGTATTGTTTTTTTACTATAAATAGCATTTTGAGCTAACTGAATTGTTAGCGTCTCCCAGCATTATGAGGATTCTTTCCTCCTTCCTTCATACTGTTTTTGTTTGTATTAAATTCTCTATTGTCCTTTCTTAAGCAGGTCTACTGAAAAACATAATCAAAGGAATACACAGTAGATGCTCCTTCTCTTTCTTATTATATTAATTCACCTGTGAACATATGTGGGCTCCACAGCATGCTGGAGCAAAGCACCTGAACAGCCTTCTAAAATTCAATCAAGAGGCTGAATCCCACTCCATCCCTTTCTTCATGTAACAATTGTTAGAGGCTTAAAAAGAAACCATTATATCCTCTGTATTGTAGAGACCTGCCTTGTAAATAGTAAGAATTAAATAAATGTTTATTGAACTGAATTTTCCGAATAATAGTCACACTGTTATGCGTCTTCCTTTTTGTTAAGTACTCTAAGTGTCTCTCCTGCACATTATAACTTTGTGCTTCAGTTTCCCAGAATTTGGAACAGAATTCTTAGATTATATCATTGCTCCATACGCATTTTACTACAGTACAAATGCAAAGTATACTTTTAGTGATATGAGCAACCTAATATTGGATAAATGGGTAGAACTAGTTTATCATAAGCAAAAAAAGTAATTTCTTAAAAATTTTGACATGTGGTATTTAAGAGCTAGGATCACACCATTCTTGTCAATAATTGCTTTCAAAGAAAATCTCAATCTCCAGAGATTATGAGCAGTTTCCTTTGTTTTTATTACTGAAAAACTGTGTATCAAATCATTGATTGTACTCATAGTGATTCTGTACCATGATAATAACCATCTTGTTTTCCTTTTAATGTCAACATTTACATTCTAACTATAAAACAAGATCACATTTTATTTAATTGTAGTGTTAAAAATTGCAGAGTAACAGATGGAGTTCTTGATGAGCACAGTGTTTCAAATTTTAAACAAAGGTTATAGTTTCAGTTTTCTGGTATATGACTTATTTTACCAGTGAACATAGTGTGTTTCCTTTTTTGATCATTGGTTTAATAAAATCTTAGAAATGGCATTTTGTTAATATTTTAGAGATAAAACATTGCATAGAAAGATAAATGCATCAGCTTTGAATTAAATGAATCATTAGTTTTGAAAAAACTGTACTTGCATGGATCTTTTATCTTTGCCTTTGGAAATGACATAATTTCCTCATGTAATTAGATCTCAAAAGAAAACTAATGTACTAAAAATAAGTTTCTCTCCACTTGAATGTTAGAGTTTTCAATTATTGGGCTGTTTATGTGTCTTTGATTTTTCTTTGTTTAACAAGAAACATTTGACATCTTATGTCAGCAACCCCAGCTATTTGCCTTTTCTGTATCCACACCCATGGATGCACCATAGGGTCGTAGCACAGAACCAAATGGTCTGGTGACATCACTGACTCCTGGGCTCTGTCCCCAGTTCCACCTTCAATGCTCTGTGACCCTCTTGGGCACATTTTCCCTGTCTCCTCAGCAGCTTTTCCAAAAGGTTATAAATAACCTTCTTCAAGCTCTCTATCTATCTCCTCTCATCACTCCCAGCCTTTTATTTTTACAACTTTACCTTTGATTCTCAGAGAACATAATGCCAAATAATATTAGTTGCTATATTTGTTATTTAACACTCTATCGGACTGCACCAAGAACTTTACATATATTATAGCATTTAATCATTCCTCAATCTAGCGAAATAGAGATTATTAGTTAGATTTTGCAAATGTGAGGCTTAAATAAGTTAAGTACCTTGCCCAAAATCAAGAGAAGAAGTCAGCAGAATGGCTTGTTAAAAATCAGGTTCGGCTCCTTAATCTTTGTTCAGATTTTGTCCACTACAGGTGAGATTCATTTTACCTTTTTCTCTCCTGGCTTAGTTGTGCATATGTTTCTCTTCTTCAAGTAAACAGTTTCCTCCATCTGAGCCCCAAATTGCGTGCTACACAGACATCCCGGGGGGCCTTGTATATATCTTCAACTTTCTCCCTGCCGTCCCCAAGACGTGCAACTGTGCTTCTACCTTATGCTAGGGCTCTCTCTCCATTCTTCCCATCATGGCAGATAATCTTCAAAGACTCTTCTTGTACAGCTTGTCAACTACCACTCCCTCTCCAACCTATCTTCATGATTCCACTCAAATGGCTTACTTGGGGCCAGATACCTCCTCTGTGCCATATCTAGCAGGTGCTTTCAATTCTCAACTGATTTGGCCTCTCTGTGGTTTGTGTGCTATTGACCACCTCTTCCTTGAAATTCTTCTCCCTTTGTTTTCATGACACCATCTCTCCTAGTTTTCCTCCTGGATTTCTGGAAGTCTTCCTACTCTCCTTCACTGGCTGAAGAATGACCTGAAATTGTGTGCAGAATGCTGGGTGACATTTTTCTCCTAGCTTTTATTGAGTCCTAAATGTATCTGTGACTCAACAAAGATTAAGACCTACAGCCTACATGGTATGTTACTCTGGATGATCTCTTATATGGCCCTAATTTTAACTGTCACCTATATGCCATTGATGCTCACATCTTATATGTATTTCTCTCCTTGGCTCTAGATGCATACGTAGAACAGCCCACTGAACACAGATGTCTCAAAGAAATTGCAAACTGAATATGCCCCAGAAGTGAATTTATCATTTATTTTGTCAAAACTCCCCCTGTTCTGTCCTTTCTCTGTGATAACATCACTGGACAGTTTTCTAAGCAAGATAGCTGAGAGCCGTATTACGCTCTTTCTCCCTCTCTCCTTCCTTTCCCAATAAGTAACCAAGTTTTCCGGAATCCCTTGTCCATCTCCACCTCCACTACCCTTGAGCAGCAACCCTTCTTGCTTAGATATTTATACAATTCTCCCAACCGGGCTTGATGTCTGTAGTTTCAATCTGCATCAATCCTGTCTGCATGCACCAGCTCCTACTGGTCTTTCTTGAGTCAGATATAAAGTCCAGCCCCTTCCCTTGTTTGAAATCCTCCAATTCTTTCTCATAACCTTTAGGGGAGAAAACTCAACTCTTTGCAATAACACTTGAGACCCAGTTGTGTACTCTAATATTCCCAAACATACGTTATTCTCTGAATGACTTGCATTTCCTTCAGCGGGTCATATTCTCACATTGATCTCTGTGTCTGGAAGGCATTTCTGCACATTGTCCCACTTGCCAGTGTGCTCACCTTGTTAGACTCAGTTCCTGTCACCTGTGTACAATCTCCTTTATTTCTGCCAGAGTAAGATTGATGTCCCATTTTTGGTGTTCTAGCACACGCGTCTTATTTCAGTTATAATATTCATCACATTTTATTGTTACTGCATCAGTATCTGCACCAGTTACAGCATCTTTACTGTGTGTTTATTTGTTTTTCTTCCCACTGAGCTCCTTTAGGCTAGGGACTAAATCTTCTTCAACTTTATTTGTTTCTTTACTACCTAGAAAAATGCCTATAAAAGGGTAAGCACTCAATACATCTTTTTAAAATGATTGTATTACAGAACCCTAGAGAGTACTAGTTGCCATGCCTTGCACGTAAGGTGATAACTCAACAAATATTTGTTGCTTAAATAAGCAAATGTATTTTATTCTGTTTGTATTGCAATTCTGTAAAACTAAGTGATCTATGCATCTAATTTGTTTTGCTGTTTGGACCTATAATTAATATGAAATACAAACTTCTATTTTCACTAGTATTTCACAGTCAAAAAGTCAGTTTGACTATCATTTTCATATATTAGTATCATAAGTTCATGAAATAGGATCATATGAATAATTCATTTTGGGATTAAAGAAGGATTCATACATTAACAAAGAAAAATCATAGTTTCATGTTAGGCTTACCTCTTATGTTAAAATCATTAATGTTGATGAATAACAAATTAATTTTTACATGTTTATTTCTGTATCATATAGTTTGCATTTCACTACAGGGCAAGTTTCAGTCAATTATTTGTATAATCTGTTTCCCTACTAAGTTCTAAGTCTTTTCCTCTCACAAGGCAAGTATAAACAGAGCTCTCATCTATTAATTATTTAGGTGTTACCAAATTTTAGTGCAATATTACATAAATACTTCATTGTGCCACTGGATAACTTTTTTTGTTGTTTTTTTGGTTTTGGTGAGGAAGATTGTCCCTAAGCTAACATCCACTGCCCATCTTCCTCTTTTTGCTTAAGGAAGATTGTCCCTGAGTTAACATCTGTGCCAGTCTTCCTCTATTTTTTATGTGGGACATGGCCACAGCTCGGCTTGATGAGCGATGTGTATGTCTGCACCCGGGTTCTGAACCCGTGAACCCTGGGCCACCGAAGCAGAATGTGTGAACTTAACCACTGTGCTACCAGGGCAGCTCCTACATTAACTTTTTTTAAATTCAATTTTTAAAAAAGAGTTAATCCAAACAGTTTACTTTGAGTTGTTCTTACCCCAGTTGAAATAGACTGGTTTATGGTGGAAAAGGTGTTTATTTACCTTCTACCCAGTTAGGAATTAGCTCTTACTAGAGCCTATGTCCGCTCCACTCCCCCTTATAATTTGGGTATTTGTTACCCAAGTACCACTATTTCTTACCCAAATAGCAGTCAAGACTGGTCCAAACCATATGTCAAGTTGGTAAATTTTTTATTGAAGATTATCCCTTAATTCTATTACCTTTACAGGTAAAACACTTAGAATTCTCATTCTGCCCCTTTAGCTGCCTGACCTTCTGTATCATGTACTACACTTTCATTTCTTTGTCACCTTCCCCTCTCTCCCTGCCCTCAATCAATGAATGCACTGCATCCTGTTATCTTTGGCCCGTTCATCAGAGAGCTAGTACTATAATAAACAAATCAGTGCTAAGGTTGTATTGAAAGTATGCTACTGGTTTAATTTGTTACTCTTCTTGTTGATCCATATTGAGTTATATTATTTAGTTGGGGGCTTCTGAAATCACTCTCATAAATCAAATGCAATTCAATTCAACAAATGCTTAGAGAACATCTAATAAGTGCCAGATGTCTTTAGGTATAATCATGCAGAGATGGCAATGCATAATTCCTCCATCCTGGAACTCACTGCTCTTATGAATGATCCATGTAAACACATAATAACAAGTGTAATTTATTGAGTACTTGTTCTGTGCTATGTTTATACACATGTGATATTTAAAACTGCATTATTATCTTGACTTCTCAGAGGAAGAAACTGAGTTTCAAGAAAGTTAAACAACTCATTCAAGGTCAGAGTCATTAATTGATGTACTTGCGATTTAAACTCCCCAACACAATCTCTATGCACTAGGTCTCATTGTAGCCCCATAGGAGTATCTACAAGGTAGAGAGGGAGAGGAGGAATTCACCATAGTTATGGGAGTCAGAGAAGCAGCATCTGAGTTGGGCTTTGAAAAATGAAAAAGAGTTTACCAAGTAAACAGTCTAAGTCTAAGGATGAATCTGAGACCCTGAAAGTTTTAAACCTTGAGAAAGGCTGATAAAGGAGATGTTTTAAGGCAGGAAACTTTATGTTACTGAACACATACCCCTTTGGTGATATGACTTACTGCTTTTAGCTCAGCATATACAGATTAATTTTCTGAAAAATATTAAGCCTGATAGCAGCTTAAGTATGGTTTCGTTTTTCCTGTTTTTTTGACTTATATAACTGAAATTATACTATATATTTTTCTATGACTTGAGTGTTTTGCTCAAAATTGTTTGTGAGAACCATCCATGTAATGGGTGATGTGTGAAGCTGTAGTTCATTCTTTTCATTGCTGTGTAGTTATCCATTTCATGAATTACAGATAGATTTACCTTATATTAAGTTGATGGACATTTTTTTAGTTTCTTGTGTTTTTTTCCTATATAAGTAACGCTGCAATAAAAATAATTATATATCTTTTTATTATATGCCTAGAAATGAAATTCTGGGGTCATAGGATATGTGCAGTAAAGAAGGGAAAATTTTGGCCCCTAGAACCTTTGCTGTGTGATATCACACCCATGGTTATGTTACTGTACATGGCAAGAGGAACTTTGCAGATATAATTGCAATGAACTAATCAGCTGACCTTAAGATAAGTAGATTATCATGAATTATCTAGATAGTCTCAGTGTAATCACATGAGCCCTTAAAGACAGAAGAGAAAGGGAGAACAAGAAGTCAGAGAGATGCAGCAGATGGAAGTCAAGGAGATTGAACACATGAGCAGTATCTTACCTGCCTTTGCTGTCTTGAACATGTAGGAGACCACATGGAAATCATGAGAAGGAAATGAATTCTGCCATCAAACTAAATGAGCTTGGAAGTTAATGCTCTCCCAGATCCTCTAGATAAGAACCCAGGCTGGTTGACAATTTGATGTGAGCCTTGTGCAGCCCTAAGCAGAGCACCCAGCTGAGCCTGCTGAAATTCTGACTTACAGAACTGTCTGATAATGAGTGGGTGTGTTGTTTTAAGCCACTGAGTTTATGGTAATTTGTTATGGCAGCAATCGGAAACTAATGCATATTTTGGTAGACAGAAGTGGTGTGCTACTATAATAAATACTTTAAAGTATGGAAGATAGATAGAAGACTGCTCCGTGGAGGAGCTTTTTATCTAATGGAGTCCCTATGACATACACAAGAGACCCACAAAGCTCTTGAGAATTTTATCCCAGCAGAAACCCTGTGAGCTTGGACTGAAAGACAGAGAAAGTATAAATGAAAGAAGGCTGTTGGACCCCCCAAATTATACTGGCAATCTCTTGCTACCTTTTATCAAAAAAGAAGAATAACCCAGAGGTTGTAGTGTAAACCATAGAAAACTAGTAGAGTAGCTCAGCTGGATTTCAAAATCACTTTGGACTGATGATTCATCTTACCTTACATTTTTCCCCTTTTGGAACAGGAATGCTTTAAGTATTATCCTATGCCTGACCCTTAATTGTATGTTGGGGTAGATAATTTGTTTCTTTAGAGACACAGGTGTCCTGTTGGGAGGAATTGTGCTCCATGATAAATTATACCCAGAGCCTTAACCGCACTTGTTTAGATGATGAGATTTGAAACATTTGAGCTGATAAGATTTAGATGAGATTTTTGAACTGAGTCAGTGTTGTAATGGGATGAAACCTTCGGGGACCTGTGGAGGAGGTGAATGTGTTTTGCTATGGGAGGGCCATGGATCATGGAGGGCCAACGGGTGGACTGGGGTAGGCAAGGTTTGGCTTCTATGACCCTCATATTCTGATGTCATGCCTGTGGTTATGTTATGTTGCATGGCAAAAGGACCTTGGCTGATGTAATTAAAATTATTAATCAGATGACTTTAAGATAGAAAGGTTATCCTAGATTATGTAGGTAAACCCATTGTAATCATGTGAGCCCATAAAGGCAAATGCGAATGTCGGAAAGATGCAGCAGAACAGCAAGTCACAGAGACTTGTAGAGTAAGAAGGACTCAGCTCTTTGGTTGCTGGCTTAAAGATTTGGGCGGCCAATGAGAAGGAGTTCTATTCTACTTCCTGACAACTTGAATGATCCTGGAAGCAGATTTTTTCCCAGACAGCTGATTCCTTGATTTTGGCCAGACACTAAGCAGAGTTCCTAGCTGAGCCTGCTGGACTTCTGACCTTCATAACTGTGAAATAGTGAATGGGTGTTGTTTTAAGCTGCTAAATGTGTGATAATTTGTTACGGCAGTTACAGGAAAATAATAGAAGTAGCTTCAGAGTTATTAGAAATGACCAAATTGTCTTCCAAATGGTCCTACCCAATTTGCTTTTCATGACAGTATAAAAACATTCCACTTGCTTCTACTTCTTGTCAAAACTTGACATTTTTAGAATTTGTTGTTTTTGTCAGTGTGGTATATATTTCAATTAGCATTTCTCTAGTTACCAATGTGGTTGAATATCTTTCCACATATTTATTACCTGTTTGTTTTTTATCTTCTGTAAAATACCTTTCGTGATTTTGGCTCATTTTTTCCTTTTAGACTATTTCCCATTTTCTTGCTGATTTTTAAGAGTTCTTACATATTCTTGATACTAATCTTTTGTTGTTTGACTATTTGAAAACATCTTCTCCTAGTTTATGACTTTTTTCTTCTCTTTTTAGTCTGGTGTATTTTGATGAATGGGCATTCTCAATTTTAATATCAAATTTTCCATTATTTCCTTGCTCATTTGCATTTTTTATCATTAGTTAAAGAAATTCCTCATTATCTTGAAGTCACATTTCTTTTTAAAAATTATATATGTTTGCTTCCTGTTTTTAAGTTCTAGATTTAAAAATATTACACAATCTTGTATTCTCAGAATAATCGCTATTAGTAATTGTTATGTTATTGGTTGTTTGATTAATTTTTTATTTACCATCTTCAACATTTTAAGTGTACAGTTTAGTAGTGTTAAGAATATTCATGCTGTTGTCAAACACATCTCCAGAACTTTTTCATCTTTTTATTTTTGTGATTGGCTTATTTCACTTAACGTAATGTCCTCAAGGATCATTCATGTTGTAGCCTATGACAGAATTTCCTTCCTTTTTAAGAATGAATATTATTCTGTTGTATGTATACTTCACATTTTGTTTATCCATTCATCCATTGATGGACATTTGGATTGCTTCCACCTCTTGACTATTGAGAATAGTGCTGCTATGAACATGGGTGTACAAATAGCTCTTTGACACCTTGCTTTCAATTCTTTTGCATATATAACTGTAAGTGGGATTGCTGGATCATATAGTAGTTCTACTTTTGGTATTTTGAGGAACCTCCATACTACTTTCAAAGGCAGTTGCACCATTTTACAATTCCACCAACAGTGCACAAAGGTTCCAATTTCTGCACATCCTCACCAACTCTTGTTATTTTCTGTTTTTTTGATAGTAGCCATCCTAACAGATTTGAGGTGATGTCTCATTGTGGTTTTGATTTGCATTTCTCTTATAATTGGTGATATTGAGCATCTTTTCATCTACTTGACCGTTTGTATATCATCTTTGGAGAAATGTCTATTCAAGTCCTTTTCTCATTTTTTTTGTTGGGCTATGTGATTTTTTTTTCGTTGAGTTGTAGGAATTCTTTATGTATATATGTAAACCCCTTATCAGATATTCTAGATGTTAACCCCTTATCAGATATACGATTTGCAAATATATCCTCCCATTCCTTAGATTGCCTTTTCGCCCTGTTGATTGTGTTCTATGATGCACACAAGTTTTTAGGGTTGGTATAGTCCCATTTGTCCATTTTTGCTGTGCTTTTGGGGTCATATCCAAGAAATCATTGTCAAGATCAATGTCATGAAGTTTCCCCCCTATATTTTCTTCTGGAAGTTTTATATTTTCAGGTCTTATTTCTCAGACTTTAATCCATTTTGAGTTTATTTTTATGTATGATGTAAGATAAGGAGCCAACTTCATTCTTTTCCATGTGGATATACAGTTTTCTCCATACCATTTGTTGAAGAGACTGCTTTTCCTCCTTGAGTGGTCTTGGCAACCTAGTTGAAGAGCATATGACCATATATAAGAGGGTTTATTTCTGGGCTCTCTATTGTATTTCAAAAGTCTATTTGTCTGTCTTTATGCCAGTGCTACACTGTTTTGATTACTGTAGCTTTGTAATATGTTTTAAAGTCAGAAAGTGTGAGTTCTCCAACTTTGTTCTGATTTTTCAAAATTGTTTTGGCTATTTGAGGTCCTTTGAGATTCCATATGAATTTTAGGATGAATTTTACTATTTATTTCTGAAAAAATTGCCACTGGAATTTTGGTAGAGATTGTGTTGAATCTGTAAATTGTTTTGGGTAGTATGGACATCTTAATAATATTAAGCCTTGCAATCCATGAACACAGGATGTCTTTCCATTTCTTTGTGTCTTCTTTAATGTCTTTCAGCAATGTTTTATACTTTTTAGTGTAAAAAGTTTCTTACCTCCTTGGTTAGGTTTATTCCTAAGTGTTTTATTATTTTTGACGCTATTGTAACTGGAAGTGTTTTATTTCCTTTTTGAGTTGTTCATTGTTAGTGTATAGAAACACAACTGATTTTTTTATGTTGATTTCGTATCTTGCAGCTTTGCTGAATTTGTTTATTAGCTTTAAAAGTTTTTTTTTTAAATCTGGAATCTTTAAGATTTTCTACATATAAGATTATGTCATCTGCAAACAGAAATATTTTCACTTCTTCCTTTCCAATTTAGATGCATTTTATTTCTTTTTCTTACCTAATTCTCCCGGCTAGAATTTTCAGTGTGGTGTTGAATACCACTGGTGAGGGCTGGCAGCTTAGAGTTCATGATCTTAGAGGAAAATCTTTCAATGTTTCACTGTTGAGTATAAGGTTATCTGTAGGCTTTTCATATATGGCTATTATTATATTGAGGTAGTTTCCTTCTATTCCTAGTTTGTTTATTAAGTGTTTTTTTTTTTTTTTATCATGTAAGGGTGTTGAATTGTGTCAAATGCTTTTTCTGCATTGAGATGATTTTTGTCCTTTATTCTGTTAATGTGGTGTATTAAATTGATTGATTTTAAAGTGTTGAGCCATCCTTGCATTCCAGGAATAAGTCCCACTTGGTTGTGGCATATAATCCTTTTAATGTGCTGTTGAATTCAGTTTGCTAGTATTTTATTTAGGATCTTTGCATTAATATTCATCAGGGATGTTGGTCTGTAGTTTATTTGTAGTGTCTTTGTCTGGCTTTGGTACCAGGGTAATGCTGGCCTCACAGAATGAAGTTGGAAGTGTTCTTTCCTCTTCAATTTATTCAAAGAGTTTTAGGAAAGCTGACATTAATTGTTCAAATGTTTGGGAGAATTTGCCAGTGAAGCTATATAATCCTGAGCTTTTCTTTCTTGGAAGGTGTTTGATTACTGATTCAGTCTCCTCATTAGTTATTGGTCTGCTCAGATTTTCTATTTTTTCATGATTCATGCTTGATAGATTGTTTGTTTCTAAGAATTTATCTATTTCTTCTAGGTTATCCAATTTGTTGCCCTACAATTGTTCATAGTATTCTCTTATAATCCTTTTTATGTCTGTGACATTGGTTGTAATGTCCCCTCTTTCATTTCTAGTTTTATTTGTTTGAGTGCTCTTTTTTTCCCTAGTGGAGCTAAGATCAATTTTGTTGATCTTTTCAAAAAACTGACTCTTAGTTTCACTGATTTTTTTTGTATTCTTTTTCTATTCTGTCAGTTATCTCTGGTCTAATCTATAAATTTTCTTGTTGGCCCTGGTTTCACAGTATCTCATATTTTATTATGTTGTGTTTTCATTTTCATTTGTTTCAAGGTATTTTCTAATTTTCCTTGTGATTTTTTCTTTGATCCCTTAGTTGTTTAATTGTGTGTTAATTTCTATATATTTGTGTATTTTTTCCAATTTTCCTTCTATTATTGATTTCTAATTTCACTCCATTGTCATTGGAGAATATATTTTTTATAGTTTCAAGCATCTTAAATTTGTTAAGACTCGTTTTGTGGCCTAACATGTGATCTCTCCTGGAGAATGTTCCATGTGCACTTCAGAAGAAAGGATACTCTGCTGTTGTTAGAGTGTGCTGTATATATTTTTTAGGTCCAGTTGTCTGTAGTGTTGTTCAGATCCTCTCTTCCCTTATTGATCTTCTGTTCAGTTGTTCTATCCATTATTGAAAGTGGAATATTGAAATTTTCTACTGTTATTGTGTTGCTCTTATATTATGTTTTATTAACACACTGCTGGATTTTTGTTTAATACCACTTTGTTTATATTTTTTTGCATATGCAATACTAAACTAGCAGAATCCCATAGGTGTTATTTTTATTACTGTGAAATTTTAAGTATTCTCTCTTTTCCATGATTTCTTCTTTTAATAATGAGCTTTTAGACTTAAAAATTGCCTTTTGTCGTTAATCTCTAACAATTCTTTTTGGCTAGTAAAAGTAAGACATTTTAGTAAATATTCTATGACATAATATCTGGTCAATTTTAGTAAATATTCCATAAGTTAAAGCAAATTTTGAGGAATGAGTAGAAATCACTGAGATGAAAAAAGTTCCTTAAGTGGTTGGTAGGGTGAGTATTCCTGGTGAAGTCAGGGAGAAATGAAACATCTGTTGTGAATTCAGGGAACTAGAAGCATGGCTCTGTTGAAAAGTGGCAGGAAGGATGAAACTAGAGACTTAACAGTGACTGCATTATGAAGGATGTTATGTCCTAATTAATAAATTTGAAATTATTATAGGATCTATATAGAGCCACTGGAAGATGGAAGGCTTCATGATTAGAATTCATGATCAGATCAATCTGGCACCAATGGAGAGGATAAATTAAAGGAGTACCAGCCTGAGACCAGTTAGGAACAAGAAAACTGCAGTAACCCAAGCAAAGGTATAAAGGTATGAACTAAGGCAGTGGTAGAGGTAAGGAAGAGGTAGTAAGAGATACAGAAAATTGTTGCAGTTAGGAAAAAATCCAACTGCAACAATAAACAAAAAGCAAAACAAACCAAATCAAACAAAAACAAACGACCCAGTCTCTTAAAAGACCATTTGTTCTTCATGTGCTCAATTTTGGAAAGAATTACTAATCTCTAATAATTCTCTTGAGATATATCTTCAGCTGCTTTGGGGATGAGTTCTATTATTCTTTCTATGTGTTACAAAATAGAATGGAGGAATACAAGTATGGGAAACTATTTTCAAAATTGATTTTTGGGGGTAACTTTCTATTTTGATATAATTTCAATTACATGGAAAATTTACTAGAGTAGTACCAGAAACTCCTGTATTGCCCTTTACCCAGAATGTTTACTGTCAACAAATGTTAACTCTGTCCTTTGTGCTTTATCATGTTCTACCCCACAACCCTTCCTCTCATCCCCCTCTCTCATATTCTAGTTCTTTTTCTTGAACCATCTGAGAGTAAGTTGGAGACTCTAAATACTTGAATGTGTATTTCTTAATAAGGGTGTTCTCTGACACAACCACAATATGATGATCAAAATCAGGAAACTTCATAATCATACAATGATGTTCTGTAACCCACACTCCATATCGAAATTTCAACAATTGTCCTAATAATGTCCTTTATAGCTATTTTTCCCCAGTCTAAAATTTAATCAAGAATCATACATTAAGAGACAGCCCTGATGGTCTAGTGGTTAAAGTTTGGTGCTCTCACAGCTTTGATGGCCCAGGTTCGTTTCCCAGTCGTGGAACCACACCACCCATCTGTCAGTTGCCACTCTATGGCGGTGACTCACATAGAAGGACTATATGGACTTACAACTAGGATATACAACTGTGCACTGAGGGTTTTTGGAGGAGAAAAAAAAAGAGGAAGATTGGCAACAAATGTTAGCTCAGGGCAAATCTTTCCCTGCAAGGAAAAAAAAAAAGAATCATACATTGAATCATACCTACATTATCAAGTCCTGATTTTAGTCTCTTTTAACCTGGAATACTTCCTCAGGTTGTATTTTTCTTTTCCTGCTTTGCATTGCTT
This sequence comes from Equus asinus, assembly GCF_041296235.1. NCBI lineage: Eukaryota > Metazoa > Chordata > Mammalia > Perissodactyla > Equidae > Equus > Equus asinus. Next base: position 42,294,573 of record NC_091811.1, on the reverse strand, counting down.
TTAATAAAATTTGTATTTTAGAATAGGTTTAGATTTACAGAATAGTTGCAAAGATAGTACAGAAAGTTCCTGTATATCCCTCATCCAGTTTCCCCTAACGTTAATGTCTTACGTTACCATGGTACATTTGTCACAGCTAGGAAACCAACATTGATACACTAAAATTAACTAAACTCCAGACTTTATTTGAATTTCACTGGTTTTTCCACTAATGTCTTTTTTTCTGTTTCAAAATTCAATTCAGGATACCACATTTCGTTTAGTCATCCTGTCTGCTGGTATCATCTGTTCTGGGACAATTTCATAGTCTTTCCATGTTTTGTATGACCTTAAAATCTTTGAGGAGTGCTAATCAGATATTTTGTAGAATGTTCCTCAATTTAGGATTGTCTGTTGTTTTTCTCATGGTTATATTGGACTTATGGGTTTGGAGGGGAAGTCCACAAAGGTGAAGTGCCATTCTTATTACACTATATCAGGGGTACATTATATCAACATGGCTTATCACCGCTGATGTTAACCTTGATCACTGGCCAAGTGTTTGACAGGTTAAAGTTGCTCAATGTAATGGTATATTTGTCCTTTTGTAGTACGGTCAGTTCTTGCTTCCTATATTTTGGAACTATAATGTTAGATGCATACAGTATTGAGATTATATCTTCCTAATTAACTGAACCTTTTGTCATTACACAGTAACTATTTCTAGCAATCGTTTTAAATTTAAAATCTGTATGTTTGCTGTTAGTGTGGTACACTGGTTTCATTTGGTTTAGTTTTTTTCCCTTAGTATATCTTTCCATTCTTTTCTCCTGAATTTTCTAAATCCTTAAATTTTGATGTCTATTATAAATAGCTTATGGATGAATTTTATTTTATACAGAATGACAATCTTTGTTTTTAATCTGGAGGATTTAGTTCATCAGTGTGTACCTCCATAACTATTCCTTTGGATTTTATTTCTGTCACCTACTTAGTGCTTCTCATCTGCTCTGCCCTTTTTTCTTTAGTTTCTTTTGAATGGGTTGTATTTTTAAAGCATCATTCCACAATTTTCCTTTACTAACCTCTAGATTATAAAGTCCTTAAAAAAATTGTATTTTCCTAGAAATTTTTTAACATATTTACTTAATTTATCAAATTCTATTTACTTTAAAACATCTTTTACTTTCTTCCTGAACAAAGAACATCAGAAGACTTTAAGTTCTCACCCTCCTGATTAATGCTATCATTATCATTTGTATTTGTTATTTCAGTTTTTAACATTACTATTATTGATTTATGGTCATATTTATTAAGATTTATGTATATTTACCACTTCTTTTGTCGTTTCTTCTTTCATCTTAGACTTTCCATCCGTGATCACTCTCCTTCAGTTTGAAGTCCATCCTTTAGAAATTTCTCAAGCAAGGGTGCTTGGATAGAAATTCACTCAATTGTTGTTTGTTTGAAGATATCTGTAGTTCATGCTTGTTCTTGAAAGAAATATATACAATATAAATTCCTAGGGTGACAGTTATTTTCTTTCAAACCATCGAAGATATTTTTTCAGTTGTCTTTCATCTTCCAGTGTTTTTCTGAGGAGTCACCTCTTAGCTTAGTATTCCCATCTTTGTAGGCCATCTGTCTTTTCTCTCTGCTCCTATGAAGACATGCCTTTCATCACTGGTGATTCGCCATGTCCTTATCATTTGTATTGGTGTAAATTTATTTTTATTTATGCTGCTTGGGATTTATTGAACTTTTTGAATCTAGAAATTGATTTTGTGTTTGTGTGTGTGAGGAAGATTGGACCTGAGCTAACATCTGTTGCCAGTCTTCCTCTTTTTGCTTGAGGAAGCTTGTTGCTAAGCTAACATCTGTGCCTATCCTCCTCTATTTTATATGTGGGATGCCTGCAACAGTGTGGCTTGATAAGCAGTGCTAGGTCTGTGCCTGGCATCCAAACCTGTGAACCTGGGCCACTGAAGCAGAGTGTACAGACTTAACCACTATGCCACTGGGCTGGCCCCTGGAAATTGATTTTTTTAAATCAGTTTTAGAGGTTTCCCAGCCATTCTTTCTTCAAATATTGCATCTCCTCCATTCTTTCTCTTCTTCCTGGACCTCTGATTAGATGTATATTAAAACTTTTGCCTTGGTTCTTCGTGTCTCCAAACCTCTTTATGATAGTTTCCATGCCTACTCTCTGTGCTGCCTTATGAATAATTTCTTTACATCTGTCTTTCAATTCACTAATTCTTCTCCTATGTCTAATCTGAGATTAAATCCATCCACTGAGGTCTCTCTTTCTATTATTATTTCTGGAAGTTCTATATTTGTTTTTTTCTCCAAATATTCTTGATTATTTTTATAGTCCTTTGTAAGTTTCTCATATTTCCATTCTTCTACTTAAATTTTAGGTACATTATACACACTTACATTTTGTATACTGTGCATAATATTTCCAATATTCTAAGTCTGTGTTTGATTCTGCAGCCTGTTATTTCTGGAGACTCTAGCACATGGTACATTTTTCCTTTGGTGTTTTGTTTAAAATGAGTTCGTATATATATTTAAAGTTTAAATTTTTTAACTTTTATTTTATGTAGTTTGAAAGCAGGCTCTTCCAGAGAGGTTTCGCATTTACCACATACCTATGATCACTTGAATTCAACTGAATTCTTGATTTTTGTAGCTACCCATGTAGTGGAAATTAAGGCAGCAAGTCTGGTTGAGGTCTCAATTTTTAGGAAACATTTTTTTCTCTTTTATTCATCACCAAGTGCAAAGGCAAGGATTTATTTTGTAGCCTCCTCCAAAGTGAATGTTTATTTCTAATTCATGTTACAGTCAGGCAATGTAGACATTGTGATCCACGCTTTATGCTTCAAGTTGGTCATTTATTGAATTCCCTATCTTGTGAGTATCCCCGTTTTTTGTTTCTCGTCTTTATGCCTTAAGGATCCATAAAAACCAGCCCAGTCTCAAACTTCAGAGCTCACCTCTGCTTGTCTTTCTGGCACTCCGTCTTCAGCTTCTGATTGGTCCTCACTTTCTTGCTGGGTTATCAGAGCATCTATAAAGACTTCTTTGCAAATTTTATTCAGCATTTTAAAATATTGTCAGGTAGACGTTCATTCAGGGTGTTTAGTTTGACATAATGCTAAAAATGGAAATCTTGTGATTTGCAGTTAGAAAGAAGACCAAAGGTACAGCTGGATTAGAAAAATTAACAGATTAAGGATGTTGGAAGGATGCTAAAAATGATGTATGTAATATTCTAAGAAAAAATGTGCAAGGATAAATTAGTTGATCTCTTAGTCATTAAGACCTGGAGAAAATGGAAGATCCTGATCTGTACAATTACCCTAATGGGGAGTAAAGAGATAGAGGAAACAATGTTTTGTGATAGGCAGTTTCCTGCGCAAGCTATGAGATGACATTTTTAGCTGAAGACCGAGTGGTGCTCTCCAAAAGAAATTTTAGGACAGGAAGAAAAAAAGGATAGAGCATTTTTAGAGCAAGTATAATTTACATTGGTATATTTACAACTCAGAATATTTTGAACTTCCATTCTTTTACTTTATTCCCAGTCAAGATACTAAGACTCCAATCCTTTATACATGGAGAACAAGGGGTTAAATATTTGTTGCATGCATACTGGCAGAGGTTATCGGAGGTGAATTATATTCTTGAGGACAAAAACACTTACTGGGCTCTAATTCCACAACCTGTAGTTCTGACGCCAAACAGAAGAGTCTGAACTATGATTTGTGATAGGACAAAAGAAGCATTAGGTTTCCTCTTTGGAAGATTCTCATGGACTTCTCTCTACAGTCCCTCGTGTAAAGCAGGGAACCATGTACGCAGCTTGATTTTCCTAGTGGACTTTTATATTTAACTCTGTTGGTTTACAAGAGGTTTATGTCATGAATTCTGCTCTTATAGAGCTTATAATCAACTTGAGAAAAGAAAGGGTAAAAATATGTGATTGTAACAACGTGGGAATAATTAAATGTTAAACGTGTGGCACTGACGTTAAGTGCAGTGGGAATGCAAAGAAGACTGAGCTTTGTGTGGGGTTGACTGGGGTAAGGTTTCTTGGAACAATTGGAACTTCATCTCGGGGTATGGAAAGTTTGAGGTGGAATAGGGAACAGTTAACACTGTTGGTGTTATGGTATGTCAGGGTGTGGGAGTGGGCACAAAGAAGAAAGAAGCACAAATAATCAACCATGTTGATGAAAGGGGAAAGACATTGAAAACCAAGTTAGGAATAGGTTTTAGTCATATAATAGAAAGCTTAGAAACCACGGGAGAAAGTTTTATTATATTTCAGATTGTTATATTATATTACATTGCATGTGGCAGACAATATGATGTTATTGAAGACTCTTGGACAGAAGACTGACATATTGAAAGTGATCAAAGTTTAGCTTCATTAAGAAATGTGGACCTATAGGATTATCTCAAAGTTAAAACTGGGAATGTATTTTATTAGGAAAGAGCCCACATGCTCTTTATTTGGTTATATAAAAATAAAATATATAATAGTTTATTATAATATATATAATATTATATTATAAATATATAATATTAGATATAATGTTAATATAAAATATAATGTATATAAATATATTTTTGCTGTTTTAGAGGAATTCCAGGGAAGAAATGTGGTACAATCATACTTACAGCAGAGGAATTAAACTGTTGCAGGGTGAGTAAATATTTCCTTGGTTTAAAAAGTATTTCCAACAGTTTTTTGAATTGATTTTTCTGAAACTATTCTTCAATGATTAGTTCTGGAGTAATTTTAGCTAAAAATAATTAAAACTGTGTTATATAATTCTATACTCTATAAAATATCATTTTAGATGCTTAGTACCTTATCCAGAGAGACTACATTCTATAGTCCAAAAAGGATAATCAGTTATTTCAGCAGTCTTTTTAAAGAATAAAAGTTCTTAAAATAAAACCTAAGGTCAGTATAATTTGGGGGGCATTAATATAATGAATCATCAATTGTACAAATCAGTTCAGTCTTGTAAAAATTTCAACGATGTATGTGTAATACTGAAGGAACATTTCTGTTCACTTGACTTGAGCCTTTGTGCGTAACAGACTTGTTTTTCCGTATTTCTAATTGAATTAATTCAGAATTTATATAGGGTCCCATCTTTTATTAGCTTGGGAAGCCCACCTTTGAAGAAAAGACCAGCTACCACTCCAGCTAGGTTAATGACGGCGTAGAGTGCATAGTCAGTATTTTTAGAAAACTGCTGTTTTTATTTGTGATTTGCTGATACAGCCATTGACTCACGGTCAGTGATTTCACTGTCATCCAGAAATGAGGTGATGCCTGTGACACTCCACACTGGAAGTAGTGATGGCTTTCTGAATCTGAAGTCAACATTATCTATTTAACATGGCCCAGCGGATCCCTGGGAATTGTTATTTCTGGGGGAAAAAAAGTTTGCCCTGGATTGTATCTCTAGGACTCTTTATTTTCACCTTTTGGTTCGTGGTTTTAGGAGCAAAAGCTTCCAAAGAATACCAAAAACTTAATACTCTGATATTGGCCACAGTTTTCATATGGAGAGCTATTATTTATTATCTGAGTTTGTAACTTTAATCTCTAAAGGTTTTTTTTTTTTTTTTTACAGATAATTACTATGACTTTATATACATAATGTATTTCTGAACTGCTCTGTTTCACTTTCCATATGTGCAGGGGAAACCAAAAGCCAAAAATGTGAACCAGTCACTAGAGTATTTTAAAAAATTCTCCCAGCTGATAATAGATTATGATAACATTAAATTTGAAAATATAATGTATATGAAAGCACTTTATGTGTACTAAAAATGCCTTACAAAAAACAGTACAATTATTTAATTGCAGAAATAATACTTACCGTCCTATTTTTTAGTTAAAATGGCACAATGATTTCTTTCAATTATGTCATCTAATCATCTTTTTTACTTCTTATCTCTGAATTTGTATGTGTATGATAATATATATTTTGTATAATGAGGGAGGAGAGAGAAAATGAAGTTCAAGGTCAATAAGATACATGTTCTTTATTCTACTTTGTCAAATCTTGACATTATCATGATTTTGTGTAAATATGCCAATGAACACATTATTATTAGTTCTATTTCAAAATAGAACCAAGATACCAAGGGCATAGATTGAGTATGGCCAGGCTGCATCTTAAGTATCTTCCACTTTCAATTCTACTGTTTTGCTTGGAAGAATGGGAAAATTCTTCCAAAGCTTCCTTAGCGATCTAGAGGCAGTTTTACTCTTTCTACTACTAAAGCTTTCAGAACATCTGGAATTGTCTTTTAATAAGTAAACACATATGTCTCATACTTAGAAATTATAACTCTGTTTTAAAACTTGTTTAGAATCTTGATTGAACTTCGCTTATGTATCCTATGTTCTGATTCTTACCTATAACCTCATTGATAATCAGCATCATTAAGGTGTATAAACCTTGAAATAATATTATGATGCTAGTATAGTAGAAGAAACAGGTATAGTCAAAGCAACGTTCATAGTTATTTCAGAAGAGACAATGCCTTTTAAATGTACATTTTAAGGTACTTTAAAAATATCAGGCATTGTCTTTTGGAGTTTTGATAGAAATAATTTTATTTTACATTCAAAATCATACAAATTGACATTTTGTCTTCTTTAAAACTTATTGTCAGTTATTAACTTGAGCATAAGCTTTGGAATCAGGACACCTAAATTTCCGTTCTGTCTCTTTCATGATTCAGCTGAGTGAGGATATGTATGTTCTTGGAGCTTTACTTTCTGCATTTGTTAAGTGCCAAATGTCTTAACACCTCCTCAGATGGTTACTTTGCAGAATAAAAAAGGAGCAACATTTGAAAGTTGTGTAAATTGTGAATTTATACAAATGTTTCTTTTTAGTGTGATAATCCTGATTATCTCAACCTAGTATTACATATTTTATCTCAAATGCAACTTTTGTAACATATCTAGTCAAATGCCAGAGTAAGAATTAATGTAATTTTGAGGTCATATTAGGAATGTTTCTGCACTCAGTATTTCAAAAGTAGCTTGAAATTATCCAGAAATCATATTTTTCATTCTTATCAATTGATGGATTGATTCAACAATGTTCGCAAAATGTATAATGTGCTAGTCCCTGTAATGAATGCTTAGAATACAGTGGTGAGAAAAAACAATAACAAACAACCCTGATCCTTGTCTTTAATGAGCACGTAGTTTGTGGGGAAGACAGACATTAATCAGATGCAGGTAAACATGTCACGGTATGGACTAAGTGATCAACTATGAGAGAGTACCATGGAGAATCTAATTTATATTGGGAGGGGGTCACTGCAGATCTCTTTGAGAAAATGACATTTAAGCTTAGCCCTAAGGAATGGTTTGCCAGCCAAAGGGTAAGAGTTCCAGCAGAGCATGCAGCTTGTATAAGGTGATAAGGAGGGAAAAGAGTGTGTCTGGTGTGTGATAGCAAGGGGCTTGGAAAAGGGTATGATTGGGGCAAAACTTTGCCAAGTGAAGGTGGAAAAGGCTGCTCAGAGCATGTTTGGTGTTGGGTTTTGTAGACCATGGTAATGATTCTGTGTTTATGCTAAATGCAAGGGAAAGCCTTGAAGCATTATGAACAACATTCTTTCTTTCCTGTTTTAAGAACTTTACTCTGTCTGCTGGATGGAGAATGGATAGGACAGGTCCAAGAGTGAATGAGGGAGAAAGGAATAAATGCCCCTGTGTGTGTCCAGATGAGAGAAGAGGTTGGCTTGGACTAAGGTGGTGCCGGAGTAGCTGGAGTGAAGATTTGAGAAATGTTTTAGAGGTAGAATGATGCAACTTGATGAGGATTGGATAAAGGGTCAGGAAAAGGGAGGAGTCAAGGACAGCTTCCTTGAGTACTTCGGGTGGATGACAAACCACTACGCGAGCTGGGAAAATGGCAAGAGAAGCAAGTTAGACTTGAACTTGTTAGAAGTATCTGTGAAACATTCACGTGTTTTTCTGCACTAGGAAGTTTGTTGTGCTTGTGTGGAGTATTGAAGAAAGATATTAAAATTTATCTCAGGTGGCATTAAGCATAAGAGATTTTTAAAAAACTGCAATGATGCTTGTATAGTTCTAAAAGTAAGTAAATGCTTGGTTTTTCCCCAGAAATTAGATTTCTTTTGTGCTCAATGCAGATGTAATCTCTGCTAAGTAATTAACTCGGGCAATTGCAAAAAAGATTTTCCCCAAGTTTATATAATTTGGTGCATTGAGAGAAATCTTTATTTTAATCAGTTATTCATTTTGCCAGCCTTCAGCAGTATAATTAGAAAAATTACAATTTGGTATTACGTTTACCTGTGATCTTATAAAAAATGCATGTTTTAATAATATTTAATCTCTTTGAAGTTTTGTTCACAGTCAATTTGAAATATACACATTGTAGTAATCTATTATGCATTTTAAGTATATCAGAATGCTTTTTTGTAGTTTGTGTTTAGGTCCAGGTGCTTTGGGAGAATGTCTTAAAGGAATGATTTTTCTCTTGGCAAGAACAGTATCCTTGTCTCAGGTGCTTAGAAAACGATTCTCTCCTGAGAGTATTTTAATATATGTGAAGGTGAAAGGGTATTCAAAACAAAACAAAAAAACAAAACCAGTCCTTCTCCATTTTTCCCTGATTTTATATTGGATTGTCAGAGTGACTCTCTCACTGCTTTCTTAAAGATAGTATAGAAATTTTTGATCTTTAAACCACAAATTTGAGTAGTGATGATGGTTGAGAGGTTGGAGGTGATAATGATGTCCATATTGTCCTTGTCTTGGTTCTTTTAATTTTCTTTAAAATGTATGTTGTCACTGTGCCTGCCTAGAAGCACATTTCCTGCTCTGTAATGAGTGTTCCTCTGGCAGAAGTTATCACATCTAGTGCTAAAGAACAAAGTAAAATGACACTCTACCAATGCTTTTGAAAACCAGAAATCTAGAGTGAGAACTTTGAGAGTAGAGCTATGTCTTGCTCATCTCTCTCCTCCCAGATTCTAGCTGCATATTGCTTGAGAAATTTCTGCTAAGTAAGTAGATAAATGAATGAATGAAAAAGAGAGATAGCATCTTCTGTTGTCTAGTGTACTGGAATTACTCAGGAAATAATAAGAATTTTAGACAGATTCTTAGTAAGTATTGCTGGACTCTGCAAAATAAAGAAGCGGTGAATAAGGGTGTGTCTTTTTAGGCATTGTTGACATTGTCACCAAATAGTATTTAAAACTGTGACCTCTGGATTTAGTCTGAATTACTTTGACCTTCCACCTATTCCAAAATTCTCAGCCTCTCCTTTTAGTCAAAAAATCAAACAAACGCAAGATACTGATTTTAATTTTTAAATTACTGTATATTTTCTACCTTTCAAAAATCTTATCCCGTGTAATTGAATAGTGTTTTACTTCCTTGATTTATGATACCCCAGCTTGTTTACCTTTAAGCTAAACCATGTAGATAATGAGTGCTTCAGTATATAAATTGATGAGAATCATTGGTTTTGCATAATAATTACCATACCAATATGCAATTTAAATTACAGACGAAAATGAAAGTGCCTTAGTTTTCTTGATGCCCAGTTATCAAAATTATTTTTAAATGTAGGTATTGCGACATTGTGGTACACTTGTGTATACTTAAGAAGGAACCTTTTTTCCCCTCTAGATTGCAAACTGTGTGGTCAGTCTGGGTCTGTCTTGTGTCTCATCTAATCATCTAATATATCTCAAAATGTAATATATGGTAGGTATATAGTAGATGCTTAGTAAATAGTTCCTGAGGAATTAAGAAAACACTTAAGTTCCAAAATGTCTGCTTAATTGGAGATGTGAATGAAGATGTTGTACTGTAATGTTGGATACCTGAAGTCATCCAGCATTTTATGTTGTCTGGAATTCTCTCATACTTGGCTGTTTGCATTAAAATGGCAAATTTGTTTTCTTGTCAAGTCTTGCTTGTGATTTGCAGTTTCTAGTTATTTATAACCCAGGTTTTGAGCTATTTTATTAATTTTGTTTGTAGGATGCTGTTCTGATGCAATTTTGTGCAAACAAATTGGACAAGAAAGATTTCTTTGGAAAATCAGATCCTTTTCTTGTATTTTATCGAAGTAATGAAGATGGCAGGTAGATATATCTTTTATGCATTTTAACTCTTTGGTAAGGAAGATACTTGAATTATTATTTTTTTCTCAGAGAAGCCCATTAAATTGATAAACAGAGTAGAATAGTTTGGTATTTTAAAATTTTATTTGATTTTACATCTCAATAATAATGTATAACTTTATAAGCATTTTATGTTTTGTTTGATATTTAAAATGAATGATTTTCAGCTTCATAGAAACAGTTCCTCTTTACTTTTCCTAAAATTATAATATTGCTTTAATAGTATGAAGAAATTGTATTTTTGCAGAAAGCTAAAATGCGAAACTAATGTATTTTGTTGTAGAATTGAACTCAAACCATTTTCTTGGATAAAGATATGGATTTTGTGGGTTGCTTTTTATACTACAGGTTTTTTTTTCAGTAATATCTAAGTCTAACATTAAATAAAATTTTTCATTGCATTTTAGTAATTTGGATATTTTTATCAGTCATGGTTACATTGGTTTCTGAATGGTTTGAAAATTTATCCATAGGTTATAGAGCATAATTTAGTACATATGACTCTACCATTAAATATGTTTTATTATTGTTTTCTGTGATTCTTATTGTGCTGTCAGTATTCATGGGAAAGTTTAGTGGTTAAACTTATGGGCTAAGGTCCTGTTGCCTATGTTTCCATCATAATACTGCTACATAATAGCTATGGGACCATAGGCAAGTTTTTCTAACCTGTGTGAAACTCAGTTTCCTCATCTGTAAAATGGTCTAATAGTCATAGCTACCTCACAGGGTGTTTGAGAGTACTAAATGAGTTACTGCACAAAAATTATTTAGAAGCTTGCCTAACACATAAGAGGATTAGCTATTATTATTATTATCTTATAGTATAATGTTTCTTTTTTGTTTTCCTTAACTATGCATAATAAAATATTAGCTAAAGAGGAAATATCATTTGGAGATTAAAAATGAGGGTAATAGAATGAAAAAAATGGTTACTCTGCTACCCTTATAAATGAAACTATACATGTTAATGTTATGTAATATGTGTATAAAATGTTACATAAAAATAGAAAGTTTGCTATTTAAAGTGAATATACTTGGCAGTGTAAAATGATGCTTTACTTAATGTGCAATTTTTGTTGATGCAGCTACTGGGCAACTCTTGGCTATTTTTGTTGTAGTGTCATATTATTGGATTTTACATATTTCCCTTCTATTTTGGTGGTAAAAATGTCAGTAGCTTTGGTATCTGAACACTGATTTTATCCGTATGAAAAATATTGGACAGTGAGGAAAATAATATTTGCTACTTATTTCAAAGGTAGAGGAAAACTGAAGAATAATTCAAAATTTGTTGAATCACAATGTTCTTATTTTCTTCGTGTCTGAACTACTTGTTTCCTGACTTTTCTATTTTTATTCTTATTAATTTTTTTATTTATTAAGATTAGTTGTATGATTGTAGAATATCACTCTATTACACATTCACTGCTACTGGTGAGAGTTATGTTACAAAAATTTATTATGCTTGTAAATATGATACTAACTTATGCATTAAATGAAATCTAAATAGTAAGAGAAAAGTACAACTAATCCAAAAATCTCAAATCATTTTAAAACAGCTATTGCTAGAATTTGGTGAGTCTCATTTCAGAAAACTTTCCACTTATATTTACACACAGAAAACTAGTTCACCAGCTAGATCCAAATATATATTAAGGCACATGTATTAGTGTGTTTATATATGTATGTGTGTGTTTTGTTTTGATGAGTTTGAATGAGTGAAAATACTTTTACTCCTCACTTTTTATCTGTAAGTCTCCATTTGTACCTGCAAAGATTTTAGTTTTATTTTTATCATTTATTTGCTTGTGGAGCTATTTCAAAAATTGCTTGTTGCCTTGCGTGTTTGAGGCTCATTTTATAAGAAAGAGTAAAACTTAATTTCTACCAGAAGCATTAATAGAAAACCTTAATAATATATGATTATAAATTCATATTTTCTTGCTTTCACATTTAGTTAGTAACACGACCAGATGCATAATAAGGTAATAATTTCCCTTTAGAATAGCTGTTTTTTCGGGTAAATGGCTTCATTTAAAGTATTTTAATACAGGTTATTTAGTAAAATATTTTCCTGTAATACGTACATACATATGCACTTATATTTGTATAGCAATACTTCTGAATGTTGGAGAGCTACATCAGACTGCTGGCAGAATTTTCACTAGTTCCACTAGTGCTGGAATTACTAGTGGGATTTTGCGGTCTATGTCACATCTAATGCGTTACAAGTGAGAATGATTAATGGAAGACAGATGACTACCTGGCTCATAAATAGCTCACTAAGAAGATGAGTCATTTTCTTAAGACAAGTGTCAAAGTATTGAATTACTGTGGCTGCTGATACTAGGGGTATAACAGAAGTTTTGACTTAATCATAAACAAAGAGATTGTTGAGCATGTTGGTTTGAAGATGGTCGGTTGGTTTGTGTGTGTGTGTGTGTCTCTCTCTCTGTCTTTCTAGCTAGAGATCATCTATCTAGCTATCTATCTGTATCTATCACCATACCAAAGACTTTCTATATATTAGAATATGATACCAGAGAAGAAAAGCAAGCCCATTTGTAAATCTTTAAGAATGTAAAGTATTATATTATGAAAGAGTCAGATGCCTGTTTTTAAAACAAAATATGTAATTTTGTCCCTATGAATTTTTCTTAACCATTTTTGTGTACATTTGCCTTTTCTCATTTGATTTGCTGTTTTTTCCCTGCCGACTTCTCCCTTATCCTCTTGGCTTTTCTTGCCTCTACTTTAGATATCTTGCTGTCCTTTTCCAGTCTTCTCTTTCTGTGTTTTCTTTTCATGCCTTTTGCCCCCAGTGGTTCCTAAATTGCTTCAGGCGAGTCAATTCTGAGCACATTTGACCACAGTTACATTTTCTTGAGCTCTGTCAACTTAGTAACAGGAGTTTCTTTAGATGGGTGATGATACTCCAGGAAGGGAATGGCACTAATGCCATTAGTCTTGTAATGAATACTTGATCCCTATATATGACATTTCTATTTGATCTCTTAATAGAAACAAACTCTTCTTGCCTGAGAGGAGGAAAATGGACTCGAAAGCTTTTCAAAATGAGAATATTTTCTCGTAGTGATTAGGTGCAGCATGTCACTATGGTAATTATGTAATATTCTCACGTTCAGGATTGTTAGAGAGATCCTGCATCTGGAACACTTCATGACTAAGGTCTTGATGAGGGCTGGGTTTAGTTATTGTTCTAACCAAGAGCATTATGAATGTTTTATAGCTCACGAACTGCTGCATAAATTTACGTTAGGCAGGAACATTTCCAGGACCTGATTGGTGTCTAGAGATTGAATGTTTTGTTGGAAACAACACTGGAATTTGAATCAGAAAGCTAAGTCTAAAGCTCTGTGGATTCTACCCCTTAATGCGTATTCTTGAATTGCTATCTTCCTTCCCTCCAGGAATTCTTTATATATATATATGTAGCCAACAGTTTAGATAAACAAAGAACCATACACTGAGTGATCTCACTTATAAATTCATGATGTTAATCTTAAATGGGCTCTTGGGGATCCCCAGGAATCCTACTCCTTTTCCTCAATCCATCAACTTTTCCTCCCTCCCAGACACTTGAGTACTTCTCTCCGTTTCCTTCTTTGCTGATGATCATGCTTTGTAATTCACAAGAAAATGGAAACAATTGGAGAACTTTCTCATGGCTCATCATAACATTTACCCATGTACTCAGCCTTCACGAATTTTCCTGCCAAATGACTATCTTTGCTCCCAGGGCCAACTTCTCCGTTGATGCCCTGGATCCCATTCACTTTCATCTTCTAAGGACATTGCTCCAGGCTTTCTCCCCTTACTCTCACACATCACAAATTGTTTCCTCTCTGTTGGATCTTTTCCTTTGGCATGCAACCTTACTGTCATTTCTTCCATCTTGGAAAAAAATGAAAAAGTAACAAATCTTTTTTCACTTGACTAATCTTTTTGCTTGACTAATCTTTCTCCTTAAGCTACTCCCAATTTCTCTCCCTATCTTTACAGCTAAACTTCTCAAAAATGTTGTTTATACACTCTCCCTCAGTTTCTCTTCTCTTTCTTAAACCCATTTCAGTGAGGTTTTTGTCCCCAACACTCCAACAAAACTGCTCTTCTCAGGGTTACTGATGACCTTCATATTCTTTGTGACTCATGGATATTTTTCACTTTATCAATATGTCATCACAATTTTTATAGAGATTATTTACGAAGCATCTTTAGGATTTATTGAATTTGCAGAAGATCGTTTTTGGTAAACTTATTGCAAAATCTCATTGCTTTATATTACAGCGAGCTAATCTTTAAAGTTTTAAAACCAGAAACTTCATCTTATTAAATGATATAGCAGCAATAGAGGGACTGACGACATTTATTCTGTACAAAAAAAAGAGAAGAATGACTTCTGAAACAATATTTCATAACTGAATCATGAGCATAACTGGAAACCTTTTTTTTTTTTTCAGTTTTACAATTTGTCATAAAACAGAAGTTGTCAAAAACACTCTAAATCCTGTATGGCAAGCATTCAAGATCTCAGTCAGAGCATTGTGTAATGGTGATTATGACAGGTAAAATAAATGGGACCTTTTCTGAGAGTTTTGAATATTCACTGTATCCCATATTCATTGTATCTGATAATCTAAGTGGAACTTTTTTTATTAAAGTAGCTTCTTTACCTGTGTAAATATGTATTTACAAAAACATGGATGATTTATTCAGAATTTAAAAAATAACTTTATTTTTAATCCCTGATGATTTGGGGAAGAGGGATAATTCAGCTAATTAAAATTTGGTTAAACTGACTGATTTTACAAGAACAAAAATGTGCAAGGTGCTAAAAGTATGTTGGATATTAGTTTATCTTAACATATTAGTCAAAAATCATTCCAGGATTTTGTTGCTTCAAGGTTTTCATTTGGTGTTAGCTTTCTAGAGGGGAATAAGTAAATATATAACAGATAGAAGACCATGACCATTAATGTCATCAACCCTGACGTACTCTTGAAAATGCTGTTGGCATCATTGCTCTCATGGTTACTGAATCATGAAAGTTCTAGAGATGTGAAACAGGGAGATTCTAGTGTTTTACAAGTAGGTAGGTGAGTTGGCCCTGAAGATATTCCCACAAAATACCTGAAAATTTATTAATATCAAAGTTTTTTCCTTTTTCTTATGAAAGTTGATCATAAGGTTATAATTAAAAACCCCTACACACCCCAAAAGAAAAACAAATATGTAGAAAGTAAAAACACAATCTCTTTGTTATTTTATTTATTTTGTTACTTGTATGTTAGAAAAGTGTGAATTTATTCTGTGTACTGATATCATAGAAGGAACTATTGATTACCAATATGTCATTAAATTTACTTTAAAATTTATCTTGCCACTTGACTGTCATTTTATTCATTTCAAAAGACCATAACTTTACTTAACTAGACTCATTCTTTTTCTAAGAAAGTCGTTCTTATAATGTGGTTCCTGATTAGCAGCATCAGCATCACCTGGTTAACCTTGTTGAAATTCAGATTCTTAGGCCCCAAGCAGGCCGACCTAACCAGGAACTCTGGGCATGAAGTCCAACAGCCTGTGTTTTGACAAGCCCTCCATGTAATTCTGATGCTGAGTCTGGGAAATCCTGCTCTAACAGAATGGTTTTCAAGAGAAGTAGTTGCATAGCTCCCTATTGAGGAGCTCCGTCAAACCACACAGTCTTCTCCCATATACTTTCCCTACTCCCTTTAAAGAATCAATCCAGATTTTGGAAACGTATTTTAAGATAAATTGAAATATGGTAATAAAATTAGCAAAATTAACTTCAAACTATTTTGTAAAACCTATGAGCATACACTATTTTATCTAAGAAAATCTGCAACTTATTTTTTAATTCTCAATCATATGTTATTTTGACCTTACTGAGTGACTTTACTCTGTGTGTGTTTTCCCCGTGGACAGAACAATCAAAGTGGAGGTGTACGACTGGGATCGAGATGGGAGGTAAGACGTTGCCTTTTCTTTTATTCTTGCTCTTGAAACCTACTCTGCTTTAAGAAGCAAGTATACTGAAATGACCACATTTTTTAATTTTAATGTTCAGGGTGCAAATTTTGTCTTGTTTTTTCAAATGTTACTAAGGAGTTTCCGTGACATTTTAAGAATGAATGTAATTTTCTCAACTTGGAGAATTAAATAGAGGTCTTCCTCATTTCCAGTAACATAGTCAACATTTTCAGGCTGGACCTGATGATTTCTCATTATGTACAGGTTAAGGTGTCTTGTTTCATAGCTGTAGAGTAGTGATTCTCAAATTTCTATATCACATCCTTTCAAAGATTCCTATAACCTGGCTATCCAATATGATTCATGGGAATACTACTGAGTACCCCACCACCAAAAAAAAAAAAAAAAAGACACACTTCACAAACAAATAAGGAAACAAAACTCTAGAATTATGTCTGGTGATTTCCAATACAAATAGTCGTTCTGAGCTCCAAAATCATGGTCTCCCTCTGCATCTCACGGCAGATGTTAAAGACTGAAAGAGAGGGAGCATGCTGCTTTTCATTTTTCTTCTTTAAGTATTTTTCCACTGTTCCTACTGTTTTAAGTAGGATTGATATTGAGGTGTTTTTAAATGATGTCAAGCTAAGGGACCCACAAATGTTCAAATCTCGCCTTGCCCTAGATAACTGCCTCTCCGGGTGGTTCCTGAAGACACTGATTACAGAGGCCAAAGGACAATGACTAGTGGGAAAGCAAAGGGCACCCAGTTTTACTTGCCTAATGCCCTGTACTCCAATGAGCTCAGAGCTCACTGGTAAATGGAGCTGAAGCAGGAGGTTAAAGCTCAAGATCTTGGCAAGCCTGGCCGTGCTCTCTGTGTTTTGTGTAAGCCAGCAGCCAAGCTCGAAGGGATGAGAGTGTCTGGATACCTGAGCACTCCTGTTAATGCAGAAACAAGTTTGATCAAGAAGCCTGGCCTGTCCCAAGGGGGCAGCGCCCCTCATCCCTTCTGCTACGTGGGTAGGCTGATGCCTAATTGGAAAGCCACACACAACCACGTATATGACTTTTGCCCATACGCTCATTTGCACACATGGTCCAGTAGGTATCCTGAAATTTGACCCAATTAGTGTTTTCTCCTTTTCAAGGAGTGATAAGGGGGATGGAAAAAGAG
Source organism: Equus asinus (assembly GCF_041296235.1). Classification (NCBI taxonomy): domain Eukaryota; kingdom Metazoa; phylum Chordata; class Mammalia; order Perissodactyla; family Equidae; genus Equus; species Equus asinus. The sequence goes on along the minus strand of NC_091811.1, from coordinate 42,277,175 downwards.
GTAGAGATATTTTTTACTCCACATGTCAGCTATCACCAAATAACTGATTTCAATTTTCAGGTTATATCGCAAACATGCTGGTGCTAAAGCATCCTAACACTGTTGGAAGTTTATTCTTAAAGACAATCTGTATTATCACTGAGCTTTACATTTCTGCCAGGTTATTCATTTAATTAATTTTTTATTTAGATTTCCTTTCCAAGAATTCTGCATGCACTCTGGAGAAATCTCAGTAGAAAACCTTATGTTTCCCACAGGGACTTACGCTCCATTGCTTCGTTAAACTTTATTCACTGAGGAAATGAGTTTTGCTCCTCAGAATAAATAGAAAAAAAAATAATGCCAATCTGAGTAAAGCAGGACTTTGCGCCCTGTATCATTTACCCTGTTTTAAATTTTAATTGAGAATGGGCAGAAGTGGTGACCTTTCCCTAGTAATTTCAGGAAATTGGGGAAAGGCTTTTAATTTGGCCACTTAGAAATGAGGGGTGTAAATTTAGGTTTCATTTATATCCATGACCATTTTATCCCAAATTTTTGGAAATTGTAGATATTTTATTGTCTTGTTCGGAAGGTGAGTTTTACTTTGGCTCCAGTCTACTTCTGAGCCACAAAAACTTTGAATAGCTTTGGGGATCAGAATTACTTTGGCATTTAATTAGCCTTTTCTTTGATGTTGGAGTTTTGTGCATTCCTATCCGGGATATAGTTTATTCAGTGTTTCCAGTGTGCCAGGTATTCTCTAAGCATTTTTCATGTTATTTCTCATTTAACTTTCACAATAAGAGATAGGTACTGTATTAATATCATTTTACAGATAAAGAAACCAAGGCAAAGAAGTAACATGCCTAAGGTCACACAGCTAATAAATGGTGGAGCCAGGACTTGAACCCTGGTAGTGTGCTTCCAACAGTGTGCTCGTAACTTCATTGTTTTATTGTTGTTAGTGCTGTCGGGTCGATCCTCACCCCTAGGCACCCTGTGTACAGCACAGTGAACCCTGCCCAGTCCTTTTGTGCCATCCTCTCACCTTCCGGCGCTACATCAGACAATGCTCTGCTGCTATTCATAGGTTTTCATGGCCCATTTTTTCTGAAGTAAGTGACCAGGTCTTTCTTCCTAGTCTTAGTCTGCAAGCTCTGCTGAAACCTGTCCACCATGGGCAACCCTGCTGCTATTTGAAATACTGGTGGCATAGCTTTCAGCATCACAGCAATATGCAGCAGCATGACAGCCAACAGATGGGTGGTGTGGTTCCCTGACCAGGAAATGAACTTGGGCTGCAGCAGTGAGAGCGCCAAATCTAAACCACTAGACGACCAGGGCTGGCTCATAACTAATCACTACATTGCTATAGCAGTATAATTGTAAATTCTGGCATTTAAATAAAAGCCTTCAACCTGGACATTAGTCTCTTACTCTATGATTCTTTGGTAATTGATAATGTGGTAATTAAGAAGAATGCAAGGGCTACTTAAGAAACCTTTTAGCAGAAGTATGTTATTACCTGAGATTTTATATTATCTGCAAAAGTGGATGAAGCATCCCTAAGTAGCAAGACTTATGTAACACAAAGTTAGGTAGAGAGAAATGAGTATTATAGATTAAAAAAAAATCCTAATGGACATCAAAAGGGACAATGAAATGTATAAAAGAGCTGTCTTAGATTATGAGAATGAGAGCTAGCATGAGAGCAAGAGAAAGTGAAAGAGAGTAGAGATAGAAAAAGAGAGAGAGAGAGTCAAGGAAAGGTTCTTTAGGAAATGTAGTTAAAAGAAGTGAAGGATTCGAGTCGCTAGATTGGGGAGATTTTTTTCAATAAAAAATGATGATTTCCTTTGAGATACCAATTTCAAAGGAAAGAAAATATTTAGATATTGAGATTTTGTCAGCTCATGTTGTCCTGGATCATCAACTGTTTGGGAGGGAAGGTTGTTGTTGGTGGATCCAATGATGATGTGTTTTTAAATTTCACTTTAATATACCATCATTAACAGCATGTTCAAAAGAAACTTGAGTAGTTGAAGACTGTTTCACAATAAAAGGGATGAAGCTGGGAGGGGAAAAATTGTTAGGGGGAACTTTAAATATTCCCTAGAAATGAATTAGATGATTACTACAATAGTTGGGTGAATGTATTGTAATTTTATAAGTGGTCTAATAACTTTTTAATGTTGGGGTAAAATGTTCTTTCTTTAATCCAAAATATAGATCTATATTTTAATATAAAAAATTTCAGTGTGTAATTCTATATAATCCATGTGCACTAAAGCAGCCTTTTTCAATGTTTGCAAAATTATCATGTTAAAATCATAATTAAATAATTCTTGATAACTCTTTCAACTAAATAATATTATTTATGAAATTTGAAAGGCGTATTAGTCTCCAATAAAAACGATGCATAAAAGCTATAAAATCCAGATATTAGATTTATAATGCAATAATAATAGTCACTTGGTGGGTTGTTATACAAGTTGATATTCCAGCTTGTGGTTATGCGTGGTTTAATAACATATGGTTCTTATATTTTTACATATATTTTTCTTTATCTGACATAATTTCCTAAGGTAGTTGTTTTTCCCTTAAATCAGAGTGAACATGATATGACACTCCTTATATTTCATGATACAATGTAATCATCAGCAGAAACTGTTTTCTATTTCTTGTTTGTCCTCCTGTCATCTTTAATGTTTGTCGTAAATCCTGTACATGTATCATTTTTTGAATTCCATATCTAGATTGAGAACTTTTGATTCCTCTTTTTAGAAAAGATGATTTTCTCAGTGGATTCCCTCCCCTTTTTTTGACAACTAGACCGGCATTGTCCAATAGAAATACAATGTGAGTCCCATATGTAATTTAAAATTTTCTAGTGATAACATTAAAAAGCAAGAATAAACCAGTGAAATTGATTAATAATATTTTTTACTTAATCTTATATACATAAAATGTCATGTTAATATGGAATCAACATAAAAATTATTAATGAGAAACTTTGCATTTTTATATAAATGTAAGAAAAAAATGTAAAGACCAAGTCTTTGAAATCTGGTATGTATTTTATGCTTACAATACATCTCAATTGAGACTGGCTACATTTCAAGTGCCCTGTAGCAAAGCCTGGTTGGTGGTTACCATATTGGGCAGCACCATGTAGAGGTTAATGAAGTGCATATAATATCACCATAAGTAACTTGGTATCAGTTATTTGTTTTATTTTTAAATCAGTTTTATTTGTCTGCATTTAATAGAAGTTTGGAATTGCCCCGTTATAAAGTGGGGAAAAACTGGTCAGACATCTGTATTATTTTGTGTGTAAATTTAACCATAGGAAATCAATAAAGTAATCTGATCTGTCAATCTAGAGAGAATATTTCAGTCAAAAATTCCAGTGAAAAATGCTTGACAGGATTACTTGTTTACAAATGAGATGATAATGATACTCAGATTAGGAACTTCAGGAAGTAGTGTGATCTTGGGTCAGAAATCTGACAGTATATTTGACTCAATTCATCAACTTGAAATTAACTCTGTAATGAACATCTCGTGCGTCTAGGAGGCATATAAAAATGTGGTAATACTGTTGGGCAAGTAAGCAGTTGACATTAAAATGGGTATCCTGAGCTAATCCAAGATAGAAGAAATATAGTCATTTGTCCTTTTTGATCTAAACACATTGTCAATGGATGGTCTGAGAGTGCAGGGACTTGCTTGACCTTGATATGAATAGTCAGTTTAAAGGTACTTAATTTTCAACTAGTTAAATCACTTTATCAAAATCATCCCCCTAATTTCCACCATTTCTTCAAGGGACATGAAGGAAGAATATTAAAACCTCATTCTAACAATTGAAAAGCTGAAGTGCTGAGAAACTGACTTGTCTGGGTTACAAAGCAATCAGTAGTGGTATCTTGGAAAAGCTTCAACTGCTTGCAGTCGCTTCAGCTGACTTTGTAGCTTAAGTTAAAATTCAGGGAGCATTAGCGGAACAGTTCTGCATTAAAACCATGTGACTCTCATGTGGGACTGATTGTAAATGGGCCACCAAGTAGATCGCTGTCTCCCAGAAAATGATGATTTGATGAAAAGACTGAGCTAGTGAACTGCCAATCATAAAATTCACCGTTTGAAGTCTGCTGAACAGGGAGAGTAAAAGTTCGTTATTACCAGTCTGCGTTTTTTCAAATGTAGTCATTTTAAATAAGGATACTTATTATAAGTAAGTGCAAACATCCTTTAACTGTGGAATGCTATACAAATGCTATTATTTTCTAGTATGTTACCTTTGAAGACAATATTTGATAATGCATTTGATGTCTTCCTTCTCTGATTATGTGTCATCATGGTGTGAAATAAGTGATTCTTGGTCCAGTGCTTTACTTGAGAACTTTCTTGTAAGTTGTCAAAGACATTATAACTCATTTAGGAGGAGCATGTGTAAACCTTTTATATTTTACTCATTTATTTTAAATTTCCTCACTTATTCTAATTAATCTTTCTCTAGCAATCGCTGTCTGTTTGCTTGCGGTTAACCCTGAATGTCCTAAATGTAGACACAGTAGAAAAGATTTAGCCTTTGCTTGTTCCACTACCTGTCACTTCTTTGAGACTTTTAGAAAAGGTTGATAAACAGAATTTCATAATCTACTTATTATTTACTGACATACTATTTTTTCTTCCACCTACTATAAATTTAGGTATTAATTTTTTTCACATGTAGCTTGTAGGGTTTTTTTGTCCCTTTTTCCCTTCAATCTATAATTCTTGCCCTCATGAGAGACTGATTTAATTATGTATATATTCGATACCTAAAGTGGTAATCAATTTTTTTACTTCTGCATGTCTTTATTTGTGGAATTCCAATAGAAATTCTGTTAATTAGTTTTGGAGGAAATTATCATTGAGAATTTATTATGTGCCAAACAGTTTGCAGGTGATGTGTCTTACCAAAAAACTCCAATCATTGTAACAACAATATTTTAATTTTCCTTAATATTTTTTTATATCCTTCTGCTTACCTTGAATGATTTTGCATTCTTTCAGATCTATATTTCAAGGAAAAAAGCTTTCTCGCATCTTCAATAAAATTTTAAGGAAAATTATGTAAACCTTTCATACTGGCCCTTTACTAAAAGATATTTGCAGGATCGACTTTTGGGAAGTAGCATTCTAGCCAATTTTGACCGACTGGCATTCCAGAGATTGCCCCCTACTCTTCCATCACCATGGATTTGCTTAGATAGCCTCAAAACTTTGAAAGCCCTTCTGTGTTCATTTTTGCCTCTTGTTTTTCTGTTCTGGCCTGTTTATGTTCTGTTATGTTCTGTTCTGGTTCTGTTTAAATGCTATCAGTTATCTGAAAGCTTTCCTTATACATCTAAATTCATTTAATCCCTCTCTCCTGTGTGTTGTGTTTACCCTTTAGGAATGTTTATTAGCATATCTAACCTATATGACTTATATTGAAATTGTTTGTTTCTGCTTTATCTTTTTTTTTTTAATTTTATTGAGGAAGATTAGCCCTGAGCTTAACCGCTGCACCACCAGGCCAGCCCCTCTGCTTTATCTTTAATATTAAATTGTAAACTCCCTGAGGGTTAAGGACTGTGTTTTGTCTTATTCCTCACAGTGTAGATTACAGGGACTTTACGGTAGTAGCTTCTTGCTGTGTTATTTCAATATTACAGGAGAGATTATTTGAAATGACTCTGTCGTCTTTCTAGTGAACACTCAATCCTCCATCATTGCTTGTTATTTGTCTCCTCATTTCCACCCTTTACTTGAAATTGTGGAATTACCTTGAATAGTATTAGAGCTTTGATTTCTCTAGTGAGCCTTCAGGCAGTAATTAATTCAGCTGTCATTTTCTGTCTTTATTTTTTTACCACTTGCAGACATCTTAGATTTTATATTCATGTAGCTATGATCTTCTTGTCATACAGATTAATTATTTTTTCTGCTTTATTCTGTGTTCAAATACTGATGATTCTAACTCAACAGCAGAATTATCAAATTCAAATCAACAAATACATTTGCATCGTAAATTTTGATTTTTGGTCACTGTACTGAAAATAGTTTTTACAATGTGGCTTAGGGAAAGAGAAAAGAAGATAGAGCTAAAGAAAGCCTGAATCATAGTAAGGGAAGAAACAGAATTTACAGAGTTTACATAGTCATGGAAATAGAAGCAAGGGAACTTAGAGAAAGCACTGTCGAGAATAGGACAAAATCTTCTAGCGAGCTCTGCAATGAGGGCAAATGGGTGGAGCTGAGGTTTTATAAATGTGTCAGAAAAGATGTGGGTTATAAGTCCACCCTTCCAAAATAAATCAGATTATATCTCCAGTGTCACCATTGCTGAATTAGAGTTCACTCCTTGGCATAGAAAAAGAACTCGAGTTATCTGAATATGTTACTTTTCAATTTGGTCTGCAGACGTAATTTAGTATTAAAATCTGTCGCTCTCAGAACCCAACATTCTACAGTAACTCAGGTTGAGACCGAGCAGGGAAGTAGGCTGTTTGTTCAAGAGCAATGAAGCTTCTACTTTAGAATAAGAATAGGAAGAATGATAAATTGGGAAATAACCACTTGAGCGTTTTGTATGATTTGAAATAATTTATGTAAAAGATTCAAACTAACCTAAGAATTAATCAAAACTCACACCATTGACCAAAATAATTTCCATGTAAATGGAGAAAATAAAACTCAAAGAAAAGAAAATAGAAGACTATGAAATAATCTCTGAATTTGGAAGGGATTTCTAAACATAATAAGAGATGGAGCTAAAGGATCTATTTTTAAAATAAATTTTGTAAGTCAATTATAATGTAAAATAGAAAAGTGCACAAATCATAAATATGCAGCTCAGTGAATTTTAGCAAATTGAATATACCACGTACATTCAGCACACACGCAGCTTTATGAGCACTGCAGGAGCCATTCTCTTTCCTCTCTCGTTCGTTATTTCCCCTCCTGCGAAGGAACCACTTTCCTGACTTTTATCATCAGAGTTCAGTGTTGCCTGTTTTTGAATTTTATGTAAACGGAATCGCATAGTAGGTACTTTTTGGTGTCTGGCTTTCCTTAACATTGTTTGTGAGATCTGTTCCTGTTGTTACATGTGATTTGTTCATATCAATTTCTTTAGTGTGTTCTGCTGATGAATAAGCTATGATCTATCTATTCCTTCTACTATTGATGGATATTTGTTTTTTTTTCCCCTATTATTATTATGATTAATGCTACATGGAAGTATCTGTGTATGTCTTCTGGTTATATATGGTAAAATTCATTCTAATTGGATATATACCTAGAAGCAGGTCATGGATGTGCATAGGTTTAGTTTTAGTAGATACTGACAAACACTTTCCCAACGTGATTTTGCCAATTTACCGTACTACCAGGACTGTATGAGAGTTCTAGTTACTCTATATTCTTGCCAACATTTGGATCCAATTTTTAAATTTTAACCATTCTTGTGGGTAGCTCATTGTGTATATCTATCTCATTTTGCATATCCCTCATGACCAATCAGGTTGAACCTCTTTTCATAAGTTTATTGGCCATTTGCTGAAGTCCATAGATTTAAATACTTTAGATATATAGATTTTACATAGATTAAAGCTTTGTAGATAAAAATATCATATATTTAAAAGGTAAAAGAATATTGGAAAGTAAATGGCTATATAGATACTAAACATAAGATTTCTGTGGTATATAAAGAGCTCTACTATAATAATAAGAATGTCCACATCCAATTACAAAGGTGCGAAGACTTTAGCAATTTACCGAAGAAACCCAAATGGTGAAAAAATGTGAAAAAATTCAAGTTTGTTAGTAATCAACAAAAAAACAGGTAAAAATTAAAACATACAGCTTTATATATAACAAATAACATATGACTTTTTAAACTAAATGGCAAGTATTTTAAAATATATAAATCAGTGCTGTTCAGAGTGAATTGAGGTAGTTATTTTCATATTTTTAAGGGATTATAAATGAATACAAATTTGGGGAAACCAATTTGGTTATATGTATTAATATCCTTTAAAATACCTCTATGATTTTTATCTACTAATTTCACTCCCAAGAACCTGTTCTAGGGGCCAGCCCAGTGGCGCAGAGGTTAAGTTTGCACATTTTGCTTCCGAGGCCTGGGGTTCACTAGTTCGGATCCCGGGTGCAGACCTACACACTGCTTGTCAAGCCATCTGTGACAGGCATCCCATATATAAAGTAGAGGACAATGGGTGTGGATGTTAGCTCAGGGTCAGTCTTCCTCAGCAAAAAGAGGAGGATTGGTGGCAGATATTAGCTCAGGGCTAATCTTTCTCAAAAAAAATAATAAAATAAAGTTAAAAAAATAATCTATTCTAAGGTAATTATCAGAAAACTGAAAAAGAAGATTTATACTAAAAATTTATGATAGAGCAACATAAATTAATTTCCAAATTAAAATGTGAAACATCTATCACAAAGAATATTATATGTCTATAATAACATCGTTCTCTGGGAATGCTTAATTATTTGGGGATATGCTTTTAATAAAATGACAAGTGAAAAATTCAGAGTGCTTTATGTCAGTACTACCCAATAGAAATTTTATATGAGTCACATACTTGTGGAAGCCACATTAAAAAAAGTAAAGAATCAGGTGAAATTAATTTTAGTAATATATTTTACTTAAATCAATATAGCTGAAATATTACTATTTTAACATGATTGATATAATGATTATTAACAAGATATTTTGTTTTTTAATGTACTGAGTCTTTGAAATACAGTATGTATTTTACATACTTACAGCTAACCTCAATTCATGCTAGCCACATTTTCAGGTACTCGGGAACTACCTGTGGCTGATATCTCCCTTATTGTGCAGTGCAGCTTTCTACACAGTATCTAGGACATCTTTTAAAATATGTAAATGGAAAAGATACATTAACCATCAGAAAGGTTTTCTCTGAGGTTAGGTACCCTTTTAAATTATTTTTTTATGCATTTCTGTATTCTCAAAAGTTTTACCATGAGCTCTTAAAGTAGATTAAGAGAAAAAGATGGCAACCAAATATCTAGAAACACGACATTATAAATAAGTCAGTTTGACGTCATAACTCTCCAGTTCCACAGTGTGACTAGAGAGCTCAACTCATAATCCAGTTTGTAACTCTTGACCTGTGGGATTGGGAGATGATTAAGAAAACAAGCAGAGGCTGCCTTGGGAGAGAGAGACACAATAGGGGATAAGTAACAACACTGCAAAGGTTCTATCTGGAAAATCTTTGGCAGTAGCTAAAAATATTGGTAATAGTAGCTTGATTAGCTGATAGTAGAGAACATGGTATCTTATTACTGAGTCAGAATCTATTATTTCCTTTAAAGTAAATGCAGAAAATCTTGTTGCTTGTGAGAAGCATGGAAAGATCAGATGAGTGGGATTCTGTATTCCAAGAATAGAGGCTTAGAGTTAAGTGTGAATGAGGGGGGAAAAGATAAACTGACTCACAGATCACGCATTTGTACCGAGTTTCCAATTCATCTTTATAGAAACTATTTTTCCTAATTCATTTAATATATATTATACTTTCGTCTTATTAGTTCAAGAGACAAAAACATCTAAGTCATATGCAAACATAATCTGTATTTTGTGTATATGAGATTCTAGATCCGGTTTTAAAGTTGAGCAGTAACAAAGAGGAAACTATTAATTGCACTTTATTCTCCATACTAATTAAGGTAACACCTGCTTTACTGGTGATGATTTTCATTCAAGTTCCTATTAGCATCTCCATGGGTCCTTAGTTTTTGTCCTTAAAATGAAAACCTTTCTGTTTCTGTTATATTTAAAACATTCAAGAGTAATTTCTTTTAAAGATGCTTTTAGCCAAGGAACAGTCTCCTGATGAAAGAAAGCAGAGTTTTCAATACCATTTTGAGAGACTGACACTTGTGTAGAAAAGATATTCAGTCATTCAACTCTGAAGCAACCCAGCATTGTTTGGTTTTGTGATTTTTGTTATCTCATGGCATATGGCATCCTTTGGACTATCTTACAAGTTTGTAATTTTGTAAAAAATTAGTCTGAAAAAAACTCTACAGCTTATGTATATTATAACATGCATGAGAAATGTGTTGAGATTTCCAAAGAAAAAAATACAAAGCCTTACTCTTTTCCCCATTCATGGTAATCGTTTTTAACCACCAAGTTACTGGATAAAATATTGCATTGATTAACATATTTGTGACTTCAGGTAATTTTACCACGTGTATCCCCAAAGATTTTTGATCCGTGTTCAAAAGTTTTCCCTTTGCTTATATTGAAGAATATTTTGCACATCTCTGTAATGATCTTAAGTGACATTTCCATTCTATGAAATAGAAAATCTTGACCTCTTTCTGTAATCGATAGTAAAATGTATTGAAATTTTCTCACTTATTGCCAGAAACATTGTGGACCATTTACTGCAGTGGTCTCAACTGGAGGCATGCATGAGAAACAACTGGAGAGCTTTTCTCAGAATATCATCTCTCCAGACACCGCTTCAGTAGGCTTGAGATGCAGTTTAAATGTGAATTTTTTGAAAAAACTCCCCAGGTCATCCTGCTGTAGATTTGGGTTGAGAGCTGTTGTTAGAATTCTCAGATCCCGTGAATAGTTGACAACGAAAAATGTGCATCAGTGATGGAAATAGGGGATTAGGGAGTTGCTAACTTGTCAGTTTTGGGGGATAGAGATGGATATGATGGACTTAGTTTTGGACTTGGCAAATTTAGAATCCTAATATCAGCGTTTACTTAGTTTTGATGAGGAGACTCCCAAATGCAAACCTAGTGGATGGTTTCAATCAGGCAATGCCAGAATTCATGATGACCTCATGCCGGAGGAATGAAAACATTTCCGATCACATCAACCTATTTCTGTTGTGCCTTCTCACACAAGACTCAGCTCTCTCTTCCTAGCAGATACACATGGTTCCCAAACCTGGCTAGGTTTTACCCTGCTTCTCTTTATCTCTTCCAAGATGCATCACTAAAGACTTTGCCGTTCACTGTATTTCCTTTACTTTTTCCTACCCCTAGTTCCTCTTTTTAAAATTATATGTCCCAGTGGAGATGTGTATCAGACTATTAGAAATATTACACTAGGGAATTGGAAAGAAGCTGGAGTAAATGTTAAGGGTATAAATTGGGGAATCTTCTACTTAGAAGTTCTATTTGAAACAATAGACTAGAATGTGGTGGCTTAAGGAGAATTTTGGGAGAAACTTTAGCAGAACTGGCCATAAAGTTCTTCCGATTTAAATGAAACTTCTGGATGTGATGAAGACTTTCCGCTAGTATTGAGGCTTGTCCTTTACACAGTAGGGTGATTTTTGGTGTGTAATGGTCACCCACTATTTTCTCTGTGATTCTAAACACCAAGACGATTTGAGGTTTTGTGTTATCAACATGTGTTGTGTAGCTGTACAATATTTGTCAATCACCTATTAGTGTTCCAAATACCCATAAAACTAAGCTTAGCAACAACGAAGTCCTGGAAAAAACAGTTTGTTAAAATTTAGCAAGCGAGAAGTTCACTACAGACTTGAATTTACCAAATACCTTTGCTTTGTAATAATTTTAATATTCCATTTAAAATGGCTAGTCAGAGAGAAAGAATGTGAATGGGAAAGAGAGACTATTGTGGTGTGGTCTTTTTGTTATATAAATTGCTTTTATAGAATAGCTTGGTAATCCAATTTCGTGATCACTCATTATGAGAGTTTTAAATTTAATTTGATAATTGGAATGTGTAAAAAAGCAATTTTACACATTTCCTCTCAATTTTCAAAAAAAAAATCCCAATAAGGAATATTATTAGTCTTCCTTTTTCCCTTTTAGATATGAAAATTAAGGCTCAGAATTTGGAAACGACTCATCTATTTTACGTGACTATTAAGTAGTCATTGGCTTTCAAACCGAATTATTCTCTGTCATAACTGTCTTTCTAAGCACTGCTTTTATCTCCCATCATCCTTTGCAACTTCGTTTAGGAAAAATGGAACCCGATATTCAGAAGTCCTAAACCTTTTTTTGAAACACAAGTTCTTTAGTGTTAGATAATGACTATAGTAGACATAACCTGACAGAATTAAAACAAGACAAAAATATATTTTAGACGTTTATTCATGTTACAGTTAAATCATGCTTAGAAAGGAAAATTTTATAGTTGCTGATCTGGAGGAAAACTGAGACACATAGAATATTGTCACTACCAATGAAGCTTTGGTAAATATTCAAATATATTTGAGTGCTAGTGCTATTTTTTTAAATCTTTTTGACCAGATGACTGTTCCGTGCCTCTCTACTGTGAGTAAAAGCTGAGCTCCCTGAATGATATTTTGTGTCCTAAATTTCGATTTGCTGCTCTCTTCCATCAACCATTTCTACTCTATTTTGTATACCTAAGCTCTAGTGTTCAACTATGGCATTCTGAGTTCCAGCCTGCTTGGGTGCACAATTTTGATACTTATAATTTCTAACTTCTGTCTATACATGCAAGCTGAAGAGGGAAAACAAAGCCTTCAAAATAGTTTTGTTTGAAATATACAGATAATTGTATATTTGAATTATCTAAGTAAATTGCCTTAATTATCTGCTTCATTAGAAATGGAAAGCACAACTTTCTTTTGTGTGTACATTTCATAACATTTTGAATCATTTCTGTATTATAGTTTAAATCAGATAATAACATCTACATTAAGATTTATGCTGCTAAAAATAAGCAGCATTTTAGTATTAGTCTAACACCACATAAAATTTACATCTTTGGCATTGCACAAAATTTGACACCATCAAAGAACATCTGAGACTAAGCCATTCTTTTGCATTTTTCTTAGGACACAAATTTTCACAAATTTCACAATTCACAATTTCACAAATTTAGGACACAAAATATCATTCAGGGAGCTCAGCTTTTACTCACAGTAGAGAGGCACGGAACAGTCATCTGGTCAAAAAGATTTAAAAAAATAGCACTAGCACTCAAATATGTTTGAATATTTACCAAAGCTTCATTGGTAGTGACAATATTCTATGTTTCTCAGTTTTCCTCCAGATCAGCAACTATAAAATTTTCCTTTCTAAGCATTTATTTGTTCTCTGTATATATTAAACAGATGAAATGTAATCGTTTGGCATTAAGGTTGATTTAGAGGAAATACTCAGTAACTGTTTTCTGACTACTAAGTAATATCCTTAAAAAGAACTAGGTACTTTTTGTGTGCATGTGAGAAAGATTGGCCCTGACCTAACATTTGTTGCCAGTCTTCCTCTATTTGATGTGGGATGCTGCCATAGCATGGCTGGATCAGCAGCACTAGGTCCACGCCTGGGATCCGAACCTGTGAACCCTGGGCTGCCAAAGTGGAGTGTGGGAACCCCAATACTATGCCACTGGGCTGGCCCCTAGATATTTTTTTGGTACCACAAAGTCTCCTATGATTAATACTTATTATATAATGTTTCTAAGGTTATCAAAATAATCTGGAGTTTTAGATTTTCAGGTTAATTATATATATATAGTTATAACACAAATGGCATGTTTAATTACAATTGTATATACTATGCTAAGAGGTGTTGCAGAATTACTGGCAACCTTTTCCAGAAACCAAATCTTCTAAATCTCCTGATTCATACGCTCTTGAAATAAAACGTTGCAAACATATAAAAGTATATGAATATTTACAGATTGTTCTACTTAAGTTGCTTGGTTTACTAGTATTATTCTGTGATTATAAGTCTAGGATAGAGATGTAAACTTATATTTTTTAGCCTCAATTTGTAATTTTGTGTATAGATAGAACAAAGTAAACATACAAGCAAGGAAAGAAATTTCCAATGTGCCATTTTCCCTATGTTTATGTTTAAAGTGAATTCACAATTGAAGTGTTTATTTAGATCTATAGAAAAATATCCTTTTATTTCAATCTTCACATATTCACAATGCTTATTTGAACTCATTACCATCTAAACAGTTCTTTCGTGTTCTTTTTCCTAAAAGTATGGAATAAGATATTTAATATGTAGAAAAGAATCTACCAGGAGGCAGCCCCAGTGGCCTAGTTGTTAAGTGCAGCATGCTCTGCTTTGGCGGCCTGAGTTCGATTCCCAGGCACGGACCTATACCACTGTGTTAGTGGCCATGCTGTGCTGTGCTGGTGGTCCACATACTAAAACATAGAGGAAAATTGGCACAAATGTTAGCTCAGGTGAATCTTCCTCAGGAAAAAAAAAAAAGAATCTACCATATGTACTTTAGATCATATGCTAATATACTTGCATGTAGTAGAGCATAGTCTAAATGAGTAAGCCAATTGAACATATGTATTATAAATTTGTATTTTAATCTCTAAAATTAATTTTAATATATATTGAGATTAGGGCTACATTTATGGCCATTTTCTAAGATAGTACCTTTCTTCCAAAATCTTAAAACATATTTCTGGTGGCTTGTTCAGAACGACTCAAATTAATCAACTCAACGTTTTTTGAAGTGAAGTGGAAAACGTATTTTACGGATAGGAGGGATGAAAAAATTTTGCTACAAAGCCTAATGACTTACCCAAAGTCAGTAGAACCCAAAAGTAGAACAAATAGGCAGAGATTATTTTTGTTGGGTTGCATGGATATTTTTTTCATTTACACTAGAAAATTCACAGATTTTTATAATGTGTTTTAAGGACAAGCTTCCTACTATGCTTGTTATTAAAAAGGAAGTGCCTCTTCAAATAGGTGTTATCCCGTCTAAGCAGCCTGAACATTAACACATTCGGTACTTTTAATTCTTTGATTAATGTCTTAGATTTGTGTCTCTTGGGAACTCAGTAATTCTGAAATGTTGCTTCATAGTCTCCTGGAACCTCATTTGGTTAAAAACATACTAATTTATCAAAGCTTGTAACAACAAAAAACTTCCGTGAAATTCCCTATTTCCATATTTTAATACTTTGAAGACATTTTCATTGTTAAAGCCATTATCATGAAAGTAACACCCCTCAAAAACACATAAAAACTTATTAAAGCCTCTCAAAATACCTAAAAAGTCTGCTTCTCTTTAAGTAGTGTAAGAAAATAATTTTCTTTTGAGAAGTGAAAAGAGTAATCATATAGGAATTCAAAGAAAACCTTACAAATCTTGAATGTTGACGAGCAGTTATTACTTTTTATGTTAATGTAAAAGTAAGCACACAACTCCCAGAGGCTAAAATTCTTTCAGGTCTGAAAGTTCTGAGCTGCCAAGTGAGATCTCTGTAAAGGATGACAGTAAACTCTGTCAACTCTAAATGTGAAATTTCACCAAAGTGAGATGATTATTTTTAAAATTTGTAACGTGCATATTTTTCACTAAGAATGCCTTGTCTCTACACAGCACAAAATAAAAGTAAGTTTTTTGAATTACTTGGGTTTTTTTTGAGATAAATATTCTAGGCAATTTGGTGGGAGCTGGGATGACTGGTTTTTGGACTTGAATTATCTCAATTGTCTATACATATTAAAAACTACAACAGCAATAACTCACATAACTTTGAACTGGGTAGACACACCTTTTCTTTGGCTTGTAAGTCTAAAACCTTGACAATGATCAAAGAAAGCTCTTCAAAATGTGTTTTTCCCCATATAGTTGAAAGAATTTCAATAACAAATTTACTTTAATGTCGTCCTCTTTATGACTTAGCCTTTGCAGTTGATCCCTGTTGCCCTTTTTGGAGTCCCTCAGTCTGTCAGGAAGATAATGGACAGTATGGAGACCAGTTGCTAGACAGAGCATGGAAACTGGTACCCGGCTCCACAGGCAAGGATGGCAAGGGAGCTGGAACACTTACAGTGTCTTTTGGCAACTCTGGCACGACTGTGGGAGGTGGGATTCCTACTCAGAGTGGAGAGGATACACCAGAGACCCATAAGGGATTGTTCACCATTAAAAAGACCCTAACCTTGGGTAGCAGTGGACTATAGTGTGCAATTTGCCAACTTTTGCTACTTCAGGCTGGGAGTTTTGTGTCGTATAGATGTTCGTGTGTGTGTGTGTGTGTGTGTGTGAGAGAGAGGTTGTGAGTTACTCCTGTCAGATTTTTTTCCCCTCGTGCTTTCTTTTTTTTTTTTTCTTTTTTCTTTTTTATTTTTTAAAGATTTTATTTTTTCCTTTTTCTCGCCAACGCCCCCCGGTACATAGTTGTGTATTCTTCGTTGTGGGTTCTTCTAGTTGTGGCATGTGGGACGCTGCCTCAGCGTGGTCTGATGAGCAGTGCCATGTCCGCGCCCAGGATTCGAACCAACGAAACACTGGGCCGCCTGCAGCGGAGCGCGCAAACTTAACCACTCGGCCACGGGGCCAGCCCCTTCCCTCGTGCTTTCTTATCAAAATATGAACCTTGGTTTGAGAAGTGGTAGAATTCCTCTGGTCCAGCCTTAATCATTGTGAAAAAGCGAGACAAATTAAGATATTATTTCTTGAATGGCACAATGGTAGTGAAAGTTTAAAGAGAATAAAGAAAGCTAGCAATATAATATCAAATCTAGATAGATGAGTAGAGAGATTTATCTGTGAACTCAGCAACTTTGAGTGAAAAAAGTATTTATACTTATAAATATACTAATATACCAATCTATATTCAGCACTAGCCTAGAAATGTACCATGTAAATAAACAATTTATAAAGTCATACAATGCATAGCTAAAATAACATTTTTTAACACTATGAATTAATTTTTCTTCTTATGACAGTTTTTTAAAAAATTTCTAAATAAAGGTATCTGCTATTAATATGTTGGAAAAGAAGTAATTAGTTTGAATTGCGTTTATTTGACTATAGACCAATGACAGAGAAGAATAGAGATTTAGTGTCCAATTTTTTTAACTTTTGTCCTTTGGCCAACATTAAATTTATCATTATTTTATGCTAATCTTGCATCTGTGTCTTTTTTGTTGTTGTTTTGCTTATTTTAATAATATTAATTATTATTATTAATTCTCATTAGTCTGAAATAAATAACACTTGTTGGCTGATAGTTTAAATTTTGGAAACAGGATACTGAATCACTTAGCCTGTAATCTCTAGAGATTAATGTTCAAGCTAAAAGCTAGTATTCAATCACTTTGAAATTATAGAGGAAAAAATATGTGACATAGATGACATAAATATTTAAAAATCCATGATATTGGAGAAGATTTTTAACTTCAGACAGTACCTCAGTTAATTTTCTAGTTCATATAACCTAGAAAAATATCCAAAGATCCTGGCTGGCTAAGGAAACTCCATCCTACCTTTCAGTAGATTAAATTGCATTGTGAAACTATTGCTGGGTAAAAGCTATTTTATATTAAGAATTTTTGGCTTTAAATAAGGTATGCTTTTTATTTGATCAGGCAGATTTTAATTTGAAGAGCAGTTTTTACTCGAAAATATTTTGATGCATTAAGATTAGTAGAGGCAATAGAAAAGAATTAAAGGTAATTATATAAGAAAAGTTAGACTTTATGTAGAGTTAAATTTACATTATGTCCAAGAGATACACATGTAATTTAAATAACCTAACATTATAAATATACTTTAAAAATATGTCTATGTAGGCATACAATTTTGGCTTAAATGTCATAAATCATCATATAGAACATTTCCTTTATTATGGCAGATATCATTTGCTATATCAATGTAAACCACATTAACAACATTGTCTTTATTTTAGAAAATGTGATTTGTCTGAATCTTTAGGGAGATAAATAAATAAGGGAAAATAATAGACAAAATATTCAGTAATAATAGGTGAAAAACAAACATTAAAATGTAAGATTATGCAGATGTAATATTATATATTATTATATAGAATTTTATATATATTGTACTCAAAAGGACAATAGAACTTATTTTATATATATATATGGTATTTATATCTTTTGAAATTTCTACCTGTGTTAGAAATGGATGAAGGAGCAGGTATGGATAAGACTGATAAAATTGGCCTGTTTCTGCTGCTGAATTGTTACTATTTGAGAATGGTTATATCTATTTCCCTCTTGGAGGCCCAGAAGTATTATTGTAATCTACAGAGGGAGCAAGGAAGTTGTAAACCTCATGAAATTATTTAAAACTTCCACAAAGCTGGAGATAGATGATCACTTCTGCATTGAATACATTCTTATAGATGTTATGTATGATCATTTCTACCAGTAAAAACATAAACCAGAACTTTATGAAGAAAAAAATTACTTTTCTTGGAATGTTCTTATAATCTGTGTTTACTGGGGCCATTAATTAAGAATCATGATAGTTCTGTAGATTTAGATATAAACCAGCTCATAATCTAGGAATATTTAAAGGTCATATTTCTGGACTTCTTAAAGGAAACTAAATTCTCCATCAGGACTTGAGGACATTACAAGGAAAACAAGACTTTATTTTGTTGAAATTTTTAAATAGAACAACTTTCTCCTTCTCCCCAAAGCCCCCCAGTGCATAATTGTATATTCTAGTTGTAAGTCCTTCTAGTTTTGCTATGTGGGACGCTGCCTCAGCATGGCCTGATGAGTGGTGCTAGGTCCGCGTCCAGGATCTGAACCAGTGAAACCCTGGACCACCCAAAGCGGAGAGCTCGAACTTAACCACTCAGCCACAGGGCCAACCCCTAGAACTACCTCCTTTAAGAATCAATGAAAGCTGATATTATCTCATTTAAAAAAAAAACATTCTTGGAGCCAGCCTGGTGGTGCAGTGGTTAAGTTCACATGTTCCACTTCAGCGGACTGGGGTTTGCTGGTTCAGATCCCGGCTGCGGACCTATGCACTGCTTGTCAAGCCATGCTGTGGCAGGCGTCCCACATATAAGGTAGAGGAAGATGGGCACACATGTTAGCTCAGGGCCAGTCTTCCTCAGCAAAAGGAGGATTGGCGGCAGATGTTAGCTCAGGGCTAATCTTCCTCAAAGAAAAAAAAAAATTCTTAGGTGCTGAAAAGTTGTGGCAAAGTCAAAGGCTTTGACTGGTAGAAAAGCAAAGAAAATTAGGAAAATCCTACACAGCTGATATATTGTTTTCTGGACTTAATGAAAACTTTTTGTGGCCATTGTGGGAAATCACAAGTCCCATGTACATTCTACTTGGAATTATGGAGTTAGTGGCTTGCTTTCAGTCACCGCTGGAAAAGCATTGCTGCTTTCTTCCTACAAATACAGTTTTGAAAAGTAAAAATGTCTGCAACCTATCCTTTGAATTAGGGTCACCATAACTACACTTCAATTAAAAGCATCTGTCATTTTTATAACCACTCATTCTCTTGCTATTTTCATAAATCTTGCGGTGCTTACTGAGATTGGAACACATTAGTCAAGATAGAGGAACGTGGGAAATGATTATGTTGAAATACAAATGGAGCAGATAATATCTGGGGCTATTGTTCCCATATGAAAGATCATGCCAGAGTTTTGTGCTGAAATCTTATGAACATCTCAATTAGAGAATTTGTCTTTAATATATAATTTGTTTACAAATCCTCATTTGAGATATCCTTCAATATACACCTGAAACCCATCAAACGGTGTTGTACTCCAAAGAGCCATGCCTAATGAATTAAGCATTCTTCACCAGAGCCGTACAAGGCACAGGTGTGTGTAGCTCCAAAATATCAATTCATAAGCCTATTATATCTTCCCAAGTTATTTTGATTAAAGCTTGTTTAAAACTACGTTTATAGGTGTCTGGAGTCATATTCTTAATAATCAGAAAAATATATTTTAGTAATGTCTTTTTTAAGGAGTTAAACGCCTCTCAGAGTGAATCAAATGAATTCTCTGGGTTTATTTTCAAAACAGTAAATAGGCGTTGCCTCCAATCTTTAAGTGAAGACATAAGGATGTCAAAGTTGACTGACTTACTCAAGACCACGTAGTAATAGAGAAAGGGATGAGATGAATTCAGTATGTATTTGCCATTTATACACGTTATGTGCAAAATTAGTTTAATGACTACAAGGAAAATAAGCATCATCTGTTGTGCCCAAGGCAGGGTGGCCTTTAGGAAAATCATCAGAAATGCCAACAAAAAGCAATATTCTCTACGGTTTTTTCCTATGCCTTTTGTGTAATTATGTGGATTCATTTCTGTGGGAAAAATAACAGTTGTCTACATTACTCTCAGAGTTGTTTTAAGGAGAGAGAGAGTAGCAGTATTAATATGTTTGGCACTTATGCCATTCTTTCGGACTAAATATAATCGATGTGAGGCAAAATTGTTAAATTACTGGCAAGGTAAGATCACAGCATGACTGTGACATTAACTTGAGTAAATTTGTAACATTGAACAGTGCTCATTGGGTACCAGGCACTGAGGTCCATGCTGCGACTACTGAGATGAATTTATCACCTTTCTTACCTTCAAGTATGGGAAAAGCTAGAGGGGAGATTATGTAAACAACAGGTATAATACAATACAGGGAATGTGATGATAGAGACTGAGGACTTCTTGAGAGCAAAGAGGGAGGGCATGAAACAGGAAAGGCTTCTTGTAGGAAATAGCTAATCTGTAGAGTGAAAGGTAAGTGATGCAGGGGAAGCAGGTGCCAAAAGTAGGGGAGGATGGACAGGTTTGTTAAATAGGGACTAGTGGCTGTCTTACAGTTTTCCGATGTAAATGAGAATATACATAATACCCGTTTTCCACTATTAATAGAGCTTAGAAATGATTCTAACATGCAGATTTTATTCAACGATTTAATCGCTTTACTCAAATGAGACATTTTGGAGCCAAACTACTAGCTATAATATTAATCAATTTGCTCCAAGTATCTATTTATTTCCTCAGATTTGAAAGAACATATATAAATTATAAAAAATCATGGAAAAAATTAGAGATGCAAACAGACACAAATGAGATAAAGAGCCCTGGAGTAAACTTTATTTTGTAAATGTGGTCAGAGAGCTTGAGACTTAAAGAGTAATTATTTTACTTACAATTAAATTAACAGGAAATAGCAAAGCAGCATTATTGAATCACAAGGAAGTTGTTGGTTGTGATTTATTATCAAAGTACTTTCCATCATGTTCCTCTGTATAGTGAGAATTGTATCAATATTATGGTATTGACAATCATAAACAGATAGAAATATGACAGAAAATTAAATTTTCTTTCTTTTGATCTAATAGAATCTAGGAATAGGTCATAGGGAGAAAGAATTATAAGAATAAATCAGTGAAAACCATCTTTACTACTTTTTTAAAATACTTATCTATGAATTAATATAAGTATTTGAAGTACGACAGGTTACAAAAGAAACTATAAAAACCTCCATGTATTCCAGGAGATCCATAACAAAATTGACCTGTGAACCTATCCACTTATCCACCTAAATTCTTCAGATTTCTTCTTGAGACTTAGCACCTTATATCTAGTCATGGCTATTTTATTGCTGTCTCTACACAATGCCTTGTGTTTATGACCTTTTGACAAATTCTCACTTCTTGATCATCCATTTCTCTGGATCTGAACAGATACAAAGATGTATTTTCTTTATCTCACAGAAATGTTGTCTTGGATGCTGAAATGTAATTTGTGACTCACTTAATACGTTTTGCCCTCTGCAACACAAAGATAGCATTGCATTTATAAGACGTGCAGATGCAGCGTTTTGTTCAAAATAATCATCTCGAATGTGATTCAGAATGGGGAGCAACTTATTCATTCTTTTATTTATTTGTGTCCTGTCTTATTCTGAAAAGGATCCAAGGAAGCTCATAGGAATGCATGTAATAACACATGGTGAACTAAACTCTGAGGAAATTAAAGCAAAGAGGGAATAGAAGTAAGATATCCCGAAAAGTCTGCAGAGGACAGCACATCGTGAAGACATATCCTACTAGAGATGGGCCACAAATTTGGCTTAAGCTCTCTGACAAATAACTCAGAACAGAAAATCTCCATTTTATGACAAACAAGGTCTTTTCAGAGTAGGAAACACAAATGATTAGCACAGACTCTTAGCATGAAGAACAAAGAGAATTGTACCCCATTGTTCATCACTCAATTCTGTAGAGTAACAAATTTAACAGGAACAAAGCAGAACCAAATATCGAAGAACTGCGTCTTAGAAAGTTCCACAATGACTTCAACATGGGCATGTCAATGTGCAGTTGAGCAAACCTCACCATTGCAGTTGGGTCCAGATTTGCCAGTGTGTTGGGATGGCCTTATCCACATGGATGTATTACGTAATTGAGTAATTGCATTTACTTGAGACCAGTAAATATTGCTTCTCTCTACCAAGTTTTTGACTAGTGTTGCATAGCAAGAATTTAATCTTAACACTAAGAGCTGAACATTGAATTTAAACAATTAACCAAAGGAGGGTAGGATTTGCACAGTAGGAAAACTACCACAAGGGCTTAAATGATCTAGGTATTTTCTAACGCCTCTATATTAGGTTTCCACCACTAGTGTGGTAAGCTCTGATTATATAAGGCTTGCCCACACATCAGTATCAAAGTGTTATGTTTAAAGTTCTCTAATAGAACCTTTTATCTCAGTGATTATTACTTATGATATCTGAAACACGCATAGCAGTGGAGGAGGATAGATTCTAAACAGAATTTCCATAACTCACAGTTCGTAAGATTGCAGTGAAAGATATCACAGTTATGAGCTTGCACTTGTAAGATCAAAGGGAGTTATTTCATTTATGAGAAATGTATAGCATTAAAGTATTGTTCTGTAATTTTTCCCATGTAACTTGAAAGATGAATGCTAGGGGTTTGGGTTCATAAATACAAATGTATTTATCACAGTCTTCAATCCTCTTTCCTTTTACCATTTTCTTGTGTGTAGATCTGCTTCTGAAAGTTAACTCTACAAGAGGTCAAGGTGATACTGGTGTAAAGAACGCCCCAGATAGACTACTGTGATATATCTGCAAGATCTTTGCAATAAGGGAGAACTGGGAAGCTGGATATCTAAACAAGCTATATCAATTTTTAAAAAAACATTTCTTATTGCAAAAACTCTACTAAAATTAACAGCAGCTAGTTTTTTCTTTGAAATCCCATTTTTAGAAACCAATCTTTTGGTTGACTAGACACAACTTATTTGTTGCTTGTTACTGATCATCATGTCTATGGAAGGTTCTGTAGATTTTAGTGATTCACAGTTAAGCATAAACCTGCATGGGGTTTTGGGTAAATATCCATTTTTTACGGTAATGAACACCTTGCATTTCCAAAGCGAATGGGCCAAGCTTAAATTCGGTGATACAAATAGCAGTGACATCCCTTATATTTGTTATACTAAGTTAGCTTTTACGATCTTTATCTTCTTCTGATGTGTTACATTTCACCATTGCACTGAATACCAGAATTTTGCACTTATTTCTCAGCGGTGTGTGTTCAACCTAGTGTTGGCCATTAAATTAGTGTAGAGTAGTAGAATACAAGTCCTCTCTAAAGTGCAGAATGCATAAAATGTTTTTTACAGTTGCATAGGTCAACCTCATGATCACATTGATAAGGACTTTATAGTGAGAACTAACACATCCTCACTCAATCCTTACCCCTCTCCACCTAAACTGAAAAGACACCTGTAGAAGGTCTGCTTTCTGATAAGGCATGATGATTGCTCTAAGGTAAAGAAATTCAGAGTAGCCATATTGGTATTAGCAATGTACCTTTAAATTATTATTATTATTGAAAACAAGGTTTGGTGACTATGATCCATGTTAACATGGGGTACCCTTTTAAAAATGGTGTCCTGCTACATCCTGATCAGAGGAATGTTTGAAGATTTTGTGTATTATATATTTGTGATTATTGACATGGATAATAACAAATTTTTGAGTGTCTTAAACTTTCATCTTACACTTGATCTTAGCCAAAAGGCTGAGAAGCGATTAAACTTTCATCCTAATAAATAGTTAATCATTTGGATAACATAGATGATGAAATATTTTTGAGATATGAGTTATTAAAACTAATATACCTATTTTAAATATTAATATTGGTGGGATAAATTAAATATTGTTTGAATACTAATAAAATGTAATTTTCAAATATACGTAATTTTGAGCTAAAGAACAATGAAGAATTATGCATATCTCTTTTAAATTATCATGTTATCGTTATGTTCATAACATCAAGCGTTTTTTCATGATTAAACTATACATTTCTAAAAAGCCTTAAAATATAATTGACAAATGTGTGAAAGTTAATACTGTATATATTTTTTCCCCTTAATTTTAGTCATGATTTCATTGGAGAATTTACAACAAGCTACAGGGAACTTTCTAGAGGGCAATCACAATTCAACGTATATGAGGTAAGAGGAATTTTATTTTATTATTATTTCCCTCTGGAATAAGTAAATTTATGCTAGAAAAGTATAGATTCTGCAAAGGTTAATTGCCAAAGTTTAACTAAGTACTAATATATGTGAGAATCTTTAAACTTTTTGAGCAGACATTTATGAGATTAAATGATATTACTTCTCTTCAACTCACACAGTCTTTTAAATCTACTTTGAGAAATTTGAAAATTCTTGCCTATGAAACTTTTCCTTATTTCAAAAAAATCAATATGGATGCAATTGATTTTTCCTTAAGCTTCAGCCTTTATGTTTTGCCTTCCTACCAACCTCTTCCCTCAACGCTTTTTTAATAAAAAGAGAACAACTTACGTTTTAGTCGTGTCAACATAGTGTTTTAAAATGAGCTGTGGTTTGCTTGGTGTGTTTGAAGACCTTCACTGTGTTTAGTTAAAGACTGAAGAGAATGCAAAGGGATGAGTCAGTCATTAGAGAAATCTAAGTTACTAAAGCAAACACACTAGTTGTAGAAACTAGTCTGCCTTAAACCTACCTTGCCAGTTAACTACCGGATATGTGTTGAGCATACCTGGTATGTTTCAGTACTGTTAATCCTTGAGTTATGTCATCTGTACATTCTATGTAATTTTTTTTATTTAATATGCATTACTAGTAAAGGAGCTTATCTCAGGATTTAATCTTTCCTGCCAGATTGACACTAAAATTAACCTCTTTTAAGTTAAGAGTAGAAGAATCTCATTCTTCTGCCACCTTCTTACTGGGCTGAAGCAATTTTAGTCCATGAATTTACTCATTTATTAACTTATAAATAAAATATTTATTACATTCAC
Organism: Equus asinus; assembly: GCF_041296235.1. NCBI lineage: Eukaryota > Metazoa > Chordata > Mammalia > Perissodactyla > Equidae > Equus > Equus asinus. The sequence continues at coordinate 42,252,009 of NC_091811.1, read as the reverse complement.
ACTCTAATAGGCCCCGGGGATACAGAGATGAATAAAAATTTCGGTGTCTAATGGGAGAGACAGACACACGAAATATGTTTAGTTTATCTTGACATGTGCTATATATAGTTAGATGCTTAGTGGACTATGAGATACTGCAGAGAAGGCATCAGCCTCAGCCCACGAAAGCTTCCCAGGCAGAGACAAAGATGGAGGAATGAATCAATTTTTCTATCTGGATCTTTCAAGGAAGAAATATTAATAAGGCTCTCTAAACAGGCAATGAAAGTCCTATAAGATAGGTTATAATTCTCTAGATGCCTGTTTTATCTGCCTACTTTTGAGGCTGAGAAGGAACAACACTTGCTTACCAGTCCTCCTTGCACTTAGGACTCATTTACTGCCTTTACTGCCACTCACGCCATCACCCTCCAGAGATCAACCACTTTGAATTTCCTTTGCTTTCATAATGTCTGCCGCTTTTTGGCTCTCTCCTACCCAGCAAAGCTTGCTCAATGAGAAGCCTGGTGCCACATCTGACGGGATGACAAAGAAGCTTAGTAAAAATTATTCTTTATAAAATACCCTGCATGGATATTTGTGCCATAACTTCAAATAAATATGAATGTTTTCTTATTATATATATTATCAATAGAAGAGATAAGTCTGAGGAAAATCTGGGAGACCATTATGTATTATGTACAAGTAATTTTTAGGATTTCAATGGACAGCTCATAATCCAATACCTTGGAAATTTCATTTTCTGCACACATTCAGGGGATTCAGTTTGGTCGAGGCAACCATGGAAATTTCAGCCATTATTCTTTCAGATATTCTTTCTGCTCCTTTCTCTGTCCCTTCTCCTTTTGATACTCTCATTCTGAATATGTTGTTAGGCTTGATTGTGTCCCACAGGTCTCTTAGGCTCTGTTCCTATTTTTTTCTTTATTTTTCTTTTTGTTCCTTAAACTAGAAAATCTCAATTGACCAAGCTTCAAGATCACTGATTATTTCTTCTTCCAGCTCAAATGTTCTGTTAAACCCCTTCAGTGAATTTTTCATTTCAGTTATTGTGCTTTTCAAGTTGAGAATTTCTATTTGGTTCTTTCTTATAATTTTGATCTACTTATTGATTTTTCTATTTGGTGAGACATTGTTTCATTCTTTAATTCTTTTTACATAGTTTTCTTTAGTTCTTTAAACATGTTTACAATAGCTAATTTAAAGATTTTGTCAAATAAATCCCACATCTGCAAGTTCTCAGAGATAGTTTTGCTTTTTTCCAATGTATGGGTTATGTCTTGTATTTTTTTGTTGTTGTTGACTGCTGGAAATTTTTAAAAATACAATGTAGTAACACTGGAGATCGGATCCTCTGCCTTCCCCAAGGTTTATTGTTGTTGCTCTTTGTTTAGTGACTTTCCTGGACTAATTCTGTAAAGTGTGTTTTCTTTGTTATGTGGGCCACTGAAGTCTTTGCCTGGTTAGCTAGTGGTCAGCACATGAGTTGATGTTGGTGCATCCCTTGTATGGTCCAACAGTGTGAAACTCTGCCTTGGTTTTCACTTGCTGTGTAAGTAGACTCAAGGTCAGCCAGAGATGAAGGATTAGGGCTTCCTCAAGGGCTCTCCTGGCCATGCTCACAGTCCTGCACAAGCACTTGGGCTTCTAGATCCCCAGCCATACGCTTGAGCTTTTAAAAGCCCCCTACAGCTTTACACACTGGTTTGGGCAGATAAACACCTTCTTCTGTTGTTCTCTGGGGCTGCTGGGATTGCCTCCAGAATTTCAGTAGTGCTGGGTTGGAGCTGGTTTTGAGGCTGTTGCTAGGTCTGCAGTGTGGTCCATGGTTGACATGCTTATTAGCGGGAACTCAAGTGGGTGTGGATTATGTCTGGTCCCTGGGTGGATGAGACCGGCTACAGTACCTTGTTTAGTAGGGTGGCAGTAGGCCAGGGTCTTCGGGGTGCACAATGAGTCCTCAGTTAGCCAGCTTATTACTAAGTGCATGGATGGGTGTGGCTCCTACCAGAGCCCTAGGAGGACTCCTGCCTGATCACTGGATGGGTCCCTGAGTAGGCAAGACTGTTCCTGGACCGCAGCTGAGAGGGGCTGAAATTAAGCCCCAGGTGGCTTTTAGACCTGGCTCTGGAGGCACAGATGGGCGTAGCTCCCGCTAGTCTCTGGGTGGGCTGGACTGCTTCCTGACTGAGGTTGGAGGGGCTGGAGCCAAATAAGTATGGGCTATTTCAGGATCTTCTGAGGTGCAGACATGGGTGTGTCCTGGCGGGTCCCCATGCTGGCAGGACTGCTCACAGACTGTGGCTGGGAGGGGCTGGAACTGTGTATAGGGCCCTTTCAAGATCTCCAGGGGTACAGACAAGAATGTCTCCCGCTGGGTCCTTGGGCCAACATTACTGCTCATGGACTGTGGCTGGGAGGGGCTGGGGTTGAGTGTAAGGCCCTTTCAGGATCTCTGGCATTACAGACAGGAGTGTTTCCCCACTGGGACCCTGACCTACAGGACTGTTGGTGGACTGTGGCTGTGAGGGGGCTGGAGCTGCATACAGGGCTCTTTCAGGATCTCCAGGAATGTGGACAGGCGTGTCTCCTGCCGGATTCATGTGCCCGCAGGCCTTCAGACTCATCTGCAATCTCTGTGTGTTTGCTCTCTGCTCCAGCCAACCTGGCCCAATTACTTTTTCCTCTTTCTAGAATATTGTATTTGTCTATTCCTTTTTATTGGAGTCCTAGTTTAAATTAATACATTGCAGTTCAAATAATATTTATTCATAAATTCTGTCATCTTTCCTTGTCAAAATGCTTCCTTTCTATTTTGGGTTGAGATGTGCTGAAGGATCCTCTCTGAAGGCACTTAGGTGTTCTATTTATCCTATTAGATTGACAGGTTTTACTCATCTTTGTATTCCTTCTGTCCTCCAGTATCTTGTGCAATGTGAGAATGCAATAATGTTTCCTCATGGGATAAAGAGTCAAAAACTCCATCTTATGTCCGCAAACCAGACCTTTACCAATTATTTGGTAGCTTGGGGGTCCAGTGAAAATTACTACCATTATAAAGCAATAGTTAGGTCGATAGAGCCTTTAAATATTTACATATTTGAGTAATTTGCTATTTTAGTGTATATAATCTAATAAAAAATGTTATATCTCTTGGATATATTTTTCTATAGCAACTATAGGTTTTCCACAAAGCAATCAGTATTGTTTAGGACCTTGAATATTAAAGGTCTCTCTCACATGAGGAAGATGCATATGGGTAGCGTAATCAATGCATAAAATGATTGAGAAGAATATTACTGAAAAAAAGATTTTTTTTTTAAAGAAAATGATCACTAGTAACTTTTGCAGAGAAGTTTCGGCTGAATGACAGTCCACGAGTCCTATGAAAGGCGTTTATAAGTGAATAAATGCATAAGAAGTGAAGGCACTATGTTATATTTCAGTATGAGACTTAACCATTCTACTTGTTTTCTCTGCTTTTTAAGGTGGTGAATCCCAAAAAGAAAGGAAAAAAGAAAAAATATATTAATTCGGGAACAGTAAGTCAAATTTTATGTTATTCATTCAGGATTCAAATAAATATTTTTAAAAATTTACATTTTTAATCTGAATAGAAGCAACTATACTGAGCTAGTTCACTTGGGATTTTAATATGAAGGTATAGAATAGAAAAATTAACTTGCTATGGGGATGGTTGAAATGGAGAATACCTTATAGGCGGTAGTGACCCAGCTTCCTGCAGGTCCTCTGAAGGGTTATTTGGCCTCTGAGGAAAGCTGAAGTTTTCTTATAAATTCTTCATTCAGTGAAATGACACTAGAGAGAACCAGGTAGACAGGAAAAAGTTGAAGTGGTAATAAGAAATACTACGTTTTTATAGGCTACACTTAACTATTAAGACTCATTTTATGAGATATGAAAGTGCTCATTTATAGTGCATTAAAATTTACAACTCTGTGGCAATGTGGACTAAATCAGTGCAAGAGTGTGTAAAGGTTTCTTAAAATTGTGAAAATTCAAAATCATCCTATTTTGACACAAAATATGCTGAAGATTTTATCCAAAGATTAACTCTCCTTGGGAGAAGCAAAATCTAAGTTCTCTCTAATTTCTTAAAGATTTTTCTATAAAGCAAGACTCTTAAAATATTAGATGGCCTCATTACAGGACTGTGACAAAAACACACATTTCTTCTTATATAGCTTAGCTCATTGATTTTGATTTTTTTGATTTTAACCATTTTCCAGCTCCCTTTTATCTTTCCTTTCATCTAAATTGGGAAGTATCACAGTGTCCTTGTAGATAATTTTCATGCTGTTCTTCAAAGGAAATAAACTGACCATAGAAAGGAGTTGGTTAATTTTTTTTCACCCCTTTCCTTCTGATAATTTTAGATGTTAAGGACAACCAGTCCTAGCAGATTTTAATAAACAGTAATATCTTTATTGATTTTCAAAATGCTAGGAAATATGATTTTCTCTCTAATAGTTAGAAAAAAGTTCTTTTGGGGTTGCAATTAGTATTAGCAGGTAATTCTGCCTTGTTTTTCTTTTCTTTTTTTCCAGGTAACCTTACTCTCTTTTTTGGTAGAAACAGAAGTTTCATTCCTTGACTATATTAAGGGAGGGTAAGTTATTCTCTGAAATTGTTTCATTGCTTAGCGTTTCTTTCAATATGTGTAGCAAATGTTACCACTAGGTAATAGGCAACCGAAATGATGACCTTTATTATATTTCGATGGCAGACCTATTGCACTTTCGTTTCAGACCTATAGAGGTAAACTTATATACCAAGAGCTATTACTTTTGGGGAAAATTGTAACTTTTCTTTGAGCAAGAGAAAAAACTTTATGGTGTTAGTAATAGTTGTAGATAAAGCTATTATATGCACTTCCATAGCACATTTTCATTTGCCTAACACATGGGACTTTTTAGGTGCACTTTTTGTTATTTTTAAAGTAGAAGAAAAGCTTGAGGGCTTGTTGTAAATGTATATTCCGGCTCCAGAATAGTAAAGAATGTATCTTGTCATAAAATCATAACGCAGAAACTGGGGGTGAATAGTCATTTAGTTACTCCCTAGGCTTCCAGGCAGGAATGCAGTTCAGAGAAAAGTGATTGTTGTAACCATTTTTGAAATTTTCCACAGTCCAGACAGCCTGTTTTGGTAATGTACTGTGGATTCTTATACTCTTGTAAATAGGGAGGTTTTCTCAATTTTGTTCCTATTTTTAACCTAGTTGCTCATGTTTTTTACCTAACCAAGCATCTATGGAGATTAAAACAATCATTCATTACCATGCAGTCGAAAATGTTCACATATTCTAATTTATTTGTTATCGTCTTGTGTTTACAATATACGGAAATGGTGACAGGCAAATTTGAATGCGTTTAGTAACTTCATGACAGATAACAGCAGAGATATCACTCATGTATCTCTTCCTAATTATGATTCAGCAAATTTTTTTTTTCAATACTGATTCACTGATAGAATGTCGTCAAGCCAGAGAAAGGGATGAGGAAATGAAGGAGCCAAAAGAACAGAGATAGTTTCCCCGGAAACAGAAAGCTTGCCTGTTTTTGCTGTTAGTTAAGGAAACAAAACAAGCAAGAAGTATACTTGCCTAAGGGGGGAATCTCTGCTATATATGGGCATCTTGCAACCTGCCATCTGGCTACACAGATTCAAAAGCTATGGTGGTTGTTTCAGTAAAGTTAAAGGAAAATGTCCTAAGTAGAAAAATGTTTGCCAACTCCTTTAAGTATGTTAATATCTATGCATATTTTTTATCTTTAGAAGATAGGAAAATACACAGTTGAATTTGTCATAAAAAATAGATTCCTGTATAAATAATCAAGCTCCTTAGTAGCTGTAGACACTAGTTGATAAAGAGAGATGGTAAGACAGTGGACATCCCTTAGCATACTCTTTTTTGTTTTTCTTGAAAAAGGTTGACTCTGAGCTAACATCTGCTACCAATCCTCCCTTTTTTGCTTGAGGAAGATTGTCACTGAGCTAGCATCTGTTCCAATCTTCCTCTACTTTGTATGTGAGATGCCACCACAGCATGGCTTGATGAGTGGTATGTAGGTCTGTGCCCAGTATCTGCACCAGCGAACCCTGGGTTGCCAAAGCAGAGTGTGCGAACTTTAACCACTACACAACCAGGCTGCCCCAGTGTACTCTTTATGAACTTAAAAAGAAAGAGCCTGGTACACCTGGTTATAGTTTGCATGTTGAGGTAATGATTTGAAGTTTTAAAATATTATAAATTCCTTTCAGTTTTGTTTTGCATTTTTTTTGTTTTGCTTTGTGTGCATGTGAAGCGTGTGTGTGTGTATGAGAGAAATACCCAATATATTTTGTCAGCAGTGCAAATCTGGTAATATATTGATGTGAGTCTATCAGTAAAAGACATTTTCAGAATTTGTTACCAATAAATCACCTTTATTGGTTGTTCACATTTTCTTTGTGAGAATTCTTAGAGCTAGTTAGAACAAACTGGGCTGTGTAGTACCTAGAACAGTGACAGTCTGGACTATATCACATTGTCATATTTTTCTGCTGCTTGCAACCTCCAAGAATCTTTTTTTTGTTTTTGCGTACACACTTCCTTCTTAGAGCATTGCCTGGGCTGGCAGAAATGCTGGCGACCTTTCTCTGCCAGAAGGCGGTGTATAAATGGAACCCCAACCCATTAGTTACACTTTGTTCCAATCCTGGCTTCCCAAGATGTTTATAAGAACCCATTTTTTATTTACAAATGGGGCCTGGGGAAACAGAGTTTGAACTTCATTACGTAATTAATGTAAAGTATTAATTTCTGTGTGACCGTATTATCTGAAAAGGATATGAAAAATATCATCTACATGTAATACATTATTTTAATATGAATATGTATGTAATAAATGTATTTGTCTAAGTATATTCCAATTACACATTTACCTCTTATTTATCACTATTTGTAATATTTATAATACCAAGTTATTAATATATTGTCCTTTCTGATAATGAAATCCAAATGGACAAGCAAAATTATTATTATGTTATGTGTATTTCTGTGTCTTTGCTCTTAAGGACTTGTTATAAGCACTTGGACACAAAATTTCAATTCTGACTTTTGTTAATGATATGGTGAGGTGATCCGGCTCTATCATGGCACTCCTCATGCTATATAATGACAGGCAAAATCATTTCTTATATCCACACTTCAATTTCCTGTAGTTCACATGAGTCTATGTAATTCTACAGAAACTGTAAAATGATTTTTTTTTTACATTTTACCTGTTTACATTTACCTGTAAAATGATGTCATTCAACCAGATCTTCCAACTCTTTCATGGCCTTCATGATATCTTATTTTTCTTCCCTCTGAAGTTATTGTTTATATTCCTACAAAAGACTTACTCTCACCTGTCGACTTCCTACACAGTGTAATTTGCACATAATAGTTAACATCTGCCGACCACTTCTCATGTGTCAGGCCCTGAGCTAAGTGCCTCAAGGGAATTAACTCTACTTATCTCTCCATGGACCCCTTTTCCCTTCTGCTCACTCCCTTTCTCCTTCTGCCTCGTTCACATCGATAATTTTCTGTTTTTCTGAAAGCAATTAAAATGAAGTTCATTTTCTTGTTGTACAGTTAACTTTCAGTCTTTGTATAATATTTACCATCTAATTGCTGCCGGTCAAAAATACATTTTCGGGGCCAGGCCGGCCCGATGGCACAGCAGTTAAGTGTGCACATTCTGCTTTGGCTGTCCGGGGTTCACCGGTTCGGATCCCAGGTGCGGACGTGGCACCACTGGGCAAGCCATGCTGTGGTAGGCATCCCACGTATAAAGTAGAGGAAGATGGGCACGGATGTTAGCTCAGGGCCAGGCTTCCTCAGCAGAGAAAATAGAGGAGGATTGGCAGCAGTTAGCTCAGGGCTAATCTTCCTCAAAAGAAAAAAAATAGAGTTTCATTTACATAGCCTGAGGGAAACTGATGCTTTGGCATGCAGAATACCTAAGAATTTTATTATTAGATATTTATGAAGATTTAAACTTTATTTAACTGTGTGTTATGGGGATTATCAGTGAATACTTCATAAACTCTTAATTATAAGAATGAAGAGTAGAGTTTCATGTTCCTATCTTTCTTAAAAATCTCTACTGGTATGAAAATAACAGATCATAGCAATTTGAAATGGAGAGCACCAATATGAAAACCAATGTGGAAATGTAGCTACAAACATCTATTCCTAATATTTTAATAAATTATTTTTATTTTTCTTGATCAATTTCCTATCGATGTTTTTCACCTGTTTTAGACATTGTAAGTCTTTTGGGCTTCCTGCCCTTGCTGTTCAGAAATCTCAACCTCCAAGTAGATAAATGAACTGCAATGATGGAACATCATATTAAAAGCAGACACTAATTACACTACATTTCTGAATTGCAGAATAGAATATAATGAGCTACACTCATTTCAATTAGAATTAATTATAATAATTGACAATTAATTATGTATAGTTTCGATAATGGCTATTAAATCTCTTGTGAAAAACATCAGTCAGAATTTCTAGTCTCTTGCACTAACGAAATTCTGAAAACTGTTAAACACAGTTCTGAAAACTGTAAAGTTCATAGTAATTTTTTTCCGAAACCACAGAATACTTTTGTTTTATTTTATTAGTGTTTTATTTTCAGGATTTGAGGAAAGAAGTATTATATCTGCCAATATTTAATGTAAATGTGTGTATTTGTATTTCACATTATAAACATAAAATATGAGATGGTAAAAAGTTAGGTAAAATAATTTATTTTGAAGCTAGAATCCCCTGTAAACATATTCCCTAGAGATAATTACTGTTAGAAATTTGTTTATTCCCAGACTCACGTCATTATTTTTTATGTGTGATCAAACCATGCACAATATTCTATAATGTGTATTTCATCATTAACTATGTTGCATATATATTTCCATGTCAGAACTTATATATCTACCTTATTTTAGCAGTTTTCCATTGTATGGATGTACATAATTTAGTTTAAAAATCTCTTGTTGATACACACTGTAGTCGTGCCCGTTTTATTTTCCTATTATAAACAAGACTGCAGTGTCAGTCTCTGGTGCATACCTTTTTGTGCACTTCATTAAGCATGTCCACAGGGTCATTTCCTAGAAATAGTGTTGTAGGTTTAAATAGTATTTATATTTTACAATTTGTTAGATATTTCTAAATTGTGTTGCTGAAAGGATAATAATAATAATTTCCACTTCTAACACTTGTGTCTGAAAGTTTGCCGTATCCTTACCCTTATTGAATAGCATCACTCCTTTTTCAATTTTGCTAATTTAATAGGTAAATATTATAAATCGTTGTCGGTTTTTAATCTGTGAAACCTGTTTATTAGCCACTGTGATGTCCTTTGTAAAAGCCCCTATTTAACCAGCTGTGTCTTTGGGGACACAGATTTCAGAACCCTTATTTTTGCTTTTCCTCTGCTCCTCCTTCCCCCGTCTCACCAAAAGGATTGAGTATTTTCACCTGAGGACAGATGACAGGTAGCTGGGAGCTACATCCTTTAGTGTGGTCGACTTTTCAACTAAACTTCTCCAATATTCAGATCTTAGTCTTTGATACTCCTCTTCACTACACATCTAAAGAGACTCTTCTTAATTTAGCCATGTGTCCTTGTGTTTTGCCCTGTGATTACACTGAAGAAGAACAATAAAATAAACTAATACTTTGGGTTGCAATCAGCCAAACAATCTTAAGTAGTATTTTGAGGTGATATTAGTACATCTGAAGATTTGTGAAATTATCAAGGTTAGCTTTTTTGAAGAGATGCTCCACCCTATTTCTTAAAAACTATGATATTTCAGAATCAATTGGAACAAAGTATTGAATTCAGTTTGGTTTTTATAATAAATGCTAGTAACTACTCACTTTTAACTTAAAATACCAAAACATCAGCATTTATCCCCAGTATTTGTGGATTGGTTTGTTGCTAACTTGGGTGAGCATCATTGTTGCTAACTTGAGTGATATCAGTTCAGGTACTAACTCACCATGCCCCTTCTAGTCTAGGAGAAATTATTGTTGAGTTATGCTTATGCTGAATCTTGATTGACAAATAAAGCTGGAAGTCTTCAAAAAGGGTGAAAAATCATCAGATGAAATATCAGTAACGAAAATTAAATTGGTACTCTGACTAGCTATAAGCTACCCGAAGTACAATTGGTTGAGATTTTTCTGTGTTCATTGTGTTTTCTGCATTAATTTTATAAACCATTTCCCTTTTGCCGGGTATATGGGAGCATGAGACTAGAGAAAGGAGGCAGGACAAGTGACTAATGTGGAACATGGTGGGCTCACACACTGTGATTAAACGCTTAGAAAGAAATTCTTGAAATGCACTTTAAAATTTCATCTCCCTTCTTTCATCTCACAAAAAAGAATTGAATAGAAAGTTGTAAAAATGTTATTTTTTTCTTATGAATCTGAGTAGACATTATGCAGAGTTAAGAATGAACACATTTAAATATTAAAATTGTTTTCATTGTCATTTAATATCTTCCCCTTCAAAGGAACGTCTTTATGGACTTAATTCTTAGTATTGGGTAGTCTAGGCTTCCATTACTTTAGTCGTTATTGATGTAGATATTTACATGAAAATATAACCTTGATTGTTTGTGAAACCGTATTGTTAGCTTGTTACTTTTCATTCATTGTCTCAATGCCTAAAGCACTGCATTTAGCTGCCATAGACAGGTTTATGGATTCAGGTACACGGTGAGCAGATGAGACACAGCATTCTAAATCAGCCAAGATCCAATTTTTATGCAAATATGCTGTGAAATAAAAATCTAATTTTTAGGGCTTTTTTGGTGATGCAGCACTGTGCTTTTCCTGGAGCACAAGATGCATTTTATGACTTGAGGTGGTAGAGTTTTATTTTCTAGATAGAAGAACAATATTCTACAAAGGAGATCTTACTATAGAGTAATAAAAACTGATTGCCTCTTCTCGATTATTGACTTTGGGGTTATTATTTTTAGTCATACTCTGTACATTTATCCCTGTGGTTATTTTGTTTCTTTGTACTCCTTAAGAAATAATTTCAATATTAAAAGTGTGATATAATTGGTACCTAAAGGTGTTTATTCAGTAATCCTTAATCTGTGGCATTGAATATCCCATTTATCATTGATAAGGACCATGTCAGATTCATTTAAAATCAGAAACTGCTCTGAAATCTAAGATACTCCTTTAGAGCAACAGCATCATTTTTATGACTATTATTATTTGTGAAATAAGTTTATTGACCTCTACAGATTTGGAGAATATATACTTCCATATTCCAAACAGCTCATACTGAAAGTATCTGAAGGCAAAATCATAAATTTCAGTTGGGTTTTGCCCAGCCTTCAGTCCTCTGTGACTTCAAGTCTGCGTGAAACTCTTCATTCCACCACTAATGTGACCAGGGAACAAATATCTATAAAGCTTTCCACATCTCTTTGACTGGCAGATGAACCGGGGAAACAGATCACAAATTCTGGTCACATGGAGTGCCTCTAAGCTACCAGAGTATCGTGTCAACCCAAAACCCTGCTCTATGCTTTTATCAGAAAATTGAGTGTATTACAAACTTGCAGGCCTACAGACTGTCATTTTCCTCCTCTGAAGAAAGCCCAAACTCTCATCCCGCTGATCCCAATGAGCTACACAAGTCCCTACCACTTATATTCAGTGATTGCTAGTTTCCCTGGGTGTCCTTTTAATTGTCTATTTGTATGACATCTTCTCAAAGGGACAGGCAATTTTAAAATATTTTTGTAGAGCTGAACACAAAGTAGCTGCTGAATAAATATAGATTTAATTAGAAAGCCATTTTAAGCCCAGCTTTCCACACTTTTCCCCAAATCTCTTAGCATAATGAAACATTATAAACCCATAGGACTTTTAAACAAGAACGTGACAATTCAGTGAACTGGATTACAAACCCCCATGTCTCTCTCGCTCAGATTTTATCATCTTGTGACCTTCCTCTTTCCACATCTCATACCACATTCACCAAACAACACAGGTGGACCAGGCTTTTTGGGATAAGAACAAATGCTTTTGTGTTCCCTCTGCCAGAAATTATCTCAACTTAACTGTATATCTGGGTTTCAGTGATTTGGAGGAAAGGCAAGATCAAGATTAGAAGCATGAACTGCTTGTTTTCCTCACATCTTAATAAAAAGGGAGCATGAGAGAAAGTAGTCGGGGAGATGCTAAGTGGGCAAGTTCTGGGAAAGAATCAAAAAATAAGAGGTAAATGTTTGGCAGAACATCAAGTCAGTTGCAAAGAAGTGGTTGCTGATAATTGAGGCAGTACATAGTAGTGGCCAAGAATTTGGGTTCTGGCATTAACTGCCTGGTTCGAATCCTAGATCTGCCTCTTGCTAGCATAACCCGTTTCCATTTTTATGAAATAATAATAAAAATAAAAATGACAATCTCGGGCCGGCCCCGTGGCCGAGTGGTTAAGTTCACGCACTCCGCTTTGGCGGCCCAGGGTTTCGCTGGTTCAGATCCTAGATGTAGACATGTCACCGCTCATTAGGCTATGCTGAG